>NC_041060.1:32750826-33106462 GCF_900634775.1 Gouania willdenowi
CTTGTTCTTGCCATTGAGCTGACTTCTTACGACCTGTCTTACTTGTTGGAGGTATTTGGCCGTAGCCGCTTTCCTTGTCACCTCTTCGAGGTTGCCATTTGCTTGTGGGATTCCGAGGTACTTGTAATTTTCCTCAATGTCTGCTATTGTTCCTTCTGGGAGTGAGACCCCTTCTGTGTGGACTACCTTCCCTCTCTTAGTCACCATCCGACCACACTTCTCTAGTCCGAATGACATCCCAATGTCTGCACTGTATATCCGGGTGGTATGGCTCAGTGAGTCTATGTCTCGCTCATTCTTAGCGTACAGCTTGATGTCATCCATGTAGAGGAGGTGACTGATGGTGGCCCCGTTCCTGAGTCGGCATCCATAGCCAGACTCGTTGATTATTTGGCTGAGGGGGTTCAGACCTATGCAGAACAGCAGTGGGGACAGGGCGTCTCCTTGGGCGTCCGTTAAAATCCAGCCGCTGTTGTTTTGGTGCAGAGACTTCTATCAAGTCCACCGACGCAGCGTTAGCTTAGCTTCATCGATGCATTTTTTGGAGACAGATTAGTAAAATAATATGCGTATTTCCACTCTGAGAAGCTTGTCCTGCTCTCGCAATGACTCGCCACGATTGGCTCACGTGATGTAAACAGAGACACACTGATGATGTTACTTCTTCTTCTGTTTTGCCGTGTTGGGCACGGCATCCCGCAAAAAATAGTAGTGCCACTGTAAACAGGAAGTACACTGCAGCTAGCAAAGTAACAGACAAACGCACCATATTGTAATGGTAACTGCGTTATTTCTTTAAAAAATATTGCGTTACCGTACTAGTTACTGTCAAAAGTAACGTTGGGGCGGTAAGTAACGCATTACTGCCCAACACTGGTTGCATACAGTAAATTTATAGTTTCAATTTTTCTTAATGAATATCTCCCATTATTATTGCAATCAATATATCGTGCCTAGTGTTAAACTGACCAGGAAAATATGACCTCTGCTCTCATCTTGCTTTGAAGGTTATAATATAACTGTTATGAGTTATTTTCAAATTTCTTTTGCAAAAAAGTTTTCATCCACTCATGAACACACCCACAAGCCCACAAATCACCCAAAAACACCAATAGGAATGCTTAAATCCAGATACAGTATGTCATCACCATTATGAGACCAAGCGCAAAATTCAAATCTTTGGATTTTGTCGGCGTGGGTCACTGAGTAACTCCATCGCGATGTACTTTTACATTTTCTGTGTAACGTTACAGTATTTAGTTTTATTAGACTTCAACTAAGCTTACGCGCTCCAGAGAGAAAAAACCTCAGATCCCACTGCTGTGAGCTGAGCAGCTGAAGCAACACAATAGCAAAGCTGAACAAGGACCAATCATCAGGCCTCTCACGAGCCAGAACCAGTTGAAACCTGCTGACTCTGAACGAGCTGTGAAACCAGCTTCGAAAACAGCCGTGAAACCCGCTCAAGAACCAGCGAAAGGCCGACCAGGTCCAGAACCGGACGCATCGGACACACTCCATGGTCCAGAACCACGCCTTGTGACCTCAGACTCTCTTCACCAATCTGCCTGGTCGACTCAAGTACCCACTTTCTCTCATTTCTGAATCTAAGTACCCCTTATGTCCAACTACAACATTTTGCTCAGAATACTGTAAAAAAAAGTAAAAAGTATAGGTCATAATGATGGAATGAATGAGTGATAACACACATTTTAAAGAATCTCATTTTGTAAATAAGTGGAAAGAAACAGTATTTAGTGCCTCATGAATAGATTTATTTCTATTAATTTGAGAAACTCTGGTATATACAATAGAGTGAGTGAGTGTGTTTCAAGGTTATTGTACTTTTTGAAATTTAATTTAATTTGTTTTGTTTTTTATTTTGTTTTTCAGGAAGTGGTAAATGAATATACGTAATTTACGACCTGACAAAATATAATTTAAGACCTAGTTTACAAAATGTGAACATATTCAACATTTGAAATCATCAAATGTAGTTTGTTCCTAGTTTGTTCATATTTCTTTGACTTTTCTGAAAAGTGCTTTAAATGGGTCCTACCTGTCTTTTTCCATGCTGAGTCAGCAGTTAGACAGGGAAAGCAGTCCCTCGGCTTCACCTGTCAAAGCCACTTCATGACGGACCACTGTGACGTCAGCCCCTCCCATGGCGGGAGGTGGTGTGTAAATAATCCGGCTGCATTCAACTCTGCACAGCTGCAGAGTGACTATGGGCGCAGCATAGTTGTGTAAGGCTGAAACCACCTGATGTAACTTGGTAAAAAACTTTGTTTAAAACATCTTGCATTTTGATTCCTTTAGCAAATTGCTGAGTTAAGATTGAAGTGCTCTAATCGCCGTTCTGTTGGAACTAGAGCCCGTGGGATCACCTTTCACATGTAAGACATTACTATGTCTATATTTAGGATAATCGTTAGTTACTTAGTGGAAGTATTTACAATACAGGTCCTGTCACAAAGGAACAGCGGGGCTGACGTAACAGATTGTTGTTGACACAAGGCTTAGTAATAGTTAAGAATATAAATGTTTTTTTTTTTTGTTTTTTTAAAATTTAATTTATTTGACAGGGACCATGTACAGCAGTGGCGGATGCTTTAAGACTACAAGGGAACCTCAGCTTCCCCTAAAATCAGTGGTCAAATATGTAGTGTTGTGTGTACATTTCATTGACTAAATATATGACAGAACACATGTATGTTTAGTTCAGAATCAGCTTCTTATAACAGGAAACTGACAGTGACAGCGTGACGTTCTTCATTCATTACCGCAGCGTCACAGTGTTAATAAACAGTGGTGAAGTTCAGCTTCAATTGACTTCAATGGGAGACGATTTAGGGGTTGAGCCACTGCAGTCAAACTAGACGCTCATTGGATAAATGCTCGGTTATGACGCACTTAGTCCCGCCCATCGGACGCCGGGCTTCACAGGAGGTCTATGGAGCAGTGGGCTGGATCTGTCTGTTCCGGACGCTGGAATAATGGATGATGATTGGATGATCTGTCTCAGGCTAATTCAATTTTGATTGACAGCGAAATGAGCCAATCAGAGAGTATGACGTTGTAAGCACACAGGCGGGTTTTTCAAATATTTCAGTCCGTTGCTCTGTGTTGACACGGAGACTTTGCTGATCCTCTCATAGCGAATTAACTTCTGACAAACCTAGTGTCTGTTTTTGGTGTTTGTGGAGACTGTTACTGCTTGTGTTGTGAGACTTTTGACCAAACACTCACACTCCAGCGCGCAGCAGCTACGCGCGTGCGCGCGTGATAATCTACAAATAGTTGTTGACAACAAAATGTGAATTCTACTAGAATTCACATTTAAATAAACAGATAAATTTTCTGAAGTAGGCAGAAAATGAGCTTCCCCTGCATGAAAGACCAGCAGCCGCCACTGATGTACAGGATCATTAATCAGCATGTGAAAAGATGCTTTGTACCAGACTTTAGCTCCTGGAGCTAATTTCCATCTGTAGTCCCCAAGACAGATAATTTCAAAACACTGTACCAAAAACATAAAACAATACAGTTCATAATATTTACAAACAGTGCTATTGCAACGTCCAAGTTATAGGGGCTCTAACTTGCTGTTGTAGACAAGAACACATGACTTGTGCTCTTGGAGCACCAGGACACCAGCACCGTTTATTTACTCTCACACAACACTTCCGGTCACCACAGGACGCATACTGATGACGTCACTCACATACACGGCGCATCATAACAGCACAGCACCAATTGCAGCACTCACATGCGTCGCCCCTCAGGAAAAGAAATGTCCCCATTTCAAATAACATTAGTGCGTACACAACCAAAACATAAACATCCTAAGGAGAGGAACACAAGGCACCATGAACATGACACAAACCTGGCCTGAGAAATCACACAATGCCGTAATAGGAAAAAAAAAAAAAACTTGGCTGTTCCCTGACCACTGAGAACCACCGTGGGTTATGTTGCCGACATTAAACGGTGGACGGGTTCCTGCATTAAAGGATTACCTTCAAAAACGTAACCTAACAGTGACAAGAAGGAAAGACAAACATGTCTCCGTCCTGTTTGCTGCGTTGCAGCAGCCTGAACTTGTTGCTGAGCAGAGCTGCAGGAGCTACAAAGACCTTCTAAAAACACCAGTCGCTGATCTTCAAGTACTGATAACATAGCAGTGTTACTGAAACAGTGAAATTTGATGCTGACTGATCAAAAGAGCTGCATCATCATAGTGAACACATATTTAAAACTGAAATTGTATAGGAATTTGTAAATATTAAATCTGAGCAGCTACATATATAAATATATGATATATAATAAGGCGGGATAGTATAATAAACCAGCTGCAACAATGTTGGAACCCAGTAAGGTTACATACAGCAGTAAGACAATATTGTGCAGTGAATAGTGAATGTGATCATTTCCCCCTGTCACACATTGATCTGTTGTAGTTTTATGTCCAGGTGGATAAAAAGAGCTCAGAGAATAACATAACAGCTCTTCTGATCATGAGCCAAGTTGTACTTTGATTTCCTCCAAGGTTATACAAAATCAGGACCTTAAACTGCTGCCTTGGGAAGAGATTGTAGAAAACTGTCTAAGCTGCATTTGTATTCAATGTATCAGTGCAATGACAGTATTGTTTAGAAAACCGAAGAAACATCAAATATACATGTAATGTTTATTTTCTTACAAACTATGTCCACTGTAACCTTTCAGTATCAAACGCCGGACCTTTGAGGATTGACTCTTGGGGCTGCTCACAGGGAGAGAGAGACTTCATTTCATCAGATATCATAGAGACAGAGCACGACACTGTGTTAATCTCTTACCTGCTGAATCAAAGCCTTAGTCCCACAGTGATTGGTCCAATCAAAGGTGTGAAGAAAAATAAACATCACATGGAAATCCCAACACTGGATACAACCAACACTGAGCAACAAAGTTAATCTGTCATGTAACCATGTTGCTCTCCTATTAATAAAGATACTTGCCAAACTATAATGTAAGAGGACAGTTTTGTGTTTGATTTGTACATTGTTTTACTTTGAGTGGAAAAAGTAGGAAGTTTCTGACCTCAGAAGCTGAATTTAACACATTCCTTTGTGGAAGCCAGTCTGTAGCTAATTTCATTAAAACCACCTCTACACACACTGTTTAGTTAATTACAGATTATTTACCCAGTGGCATGTTGTTCTATGTGTTTACACCATGTTTTGAAAGCCTGAAGTGGCCAACAAATTACGGAAGATGGGAGGAAAAAGCGAGCTGGGTCCTAAAATTGCCAAAATTGTTCAAAAGTGTCTAGACTTCAATGTCTGTCCACCTCTCAGTCCCATGGAAGAAGCCTCCATCAGAGTAATTAACATAATTTCTGTAAAAGACAAAGTGATGCTAAAAAATAAACCGAAGATGCCTTTCGGATGAGAGGTGAAATGTCTTCAAGCAAAACGTTAAGCCCACTTCCCTCAACTACGATTCCAGAATCAAGAGGAAGACCACAACAACATATGTGTAAACACATATGTTCAATGTATACAGTGCACCAACCTCGCATCTACAGCTCCCAGCGTAAAAGTTCCCTATGTAGAGTTGAGCCAGCCACCACCTGCATTTCTCTAGGCTATTGACGTCAGGTCGAACAGGTTTTAGAAACCATAGCCTATTAGCACAAAACCAAGAGTTGCTAAATTTTTTACATTTATTTACCCACTATCGCTGGAGGAGGGAGTTTTTAGGGGGAAACGAATTAACTAACCCAATAATTTTTGAACCTGGAGATGTAAAAGGCAGTGTGGATCCTGAGTAAGCAAGGTAGAATGATTATCTGATGGATGACCTATTGACCTATAAACCAGGGAGCCAACTTTCTGGAGTCAATGGTCCCATGAGAAAAGCAACACTCGCTGCCCCTTGCTGAAGGTAGGAGCCAGAACTAGACAACAATCTGCCAGGCTTTTGCACTTTTGTGCAGAATCCAACAAGCCCACTGCCAACGAGAGTTGACCAGAGCAAGTGTGGAACTCATGGATAGTGTGGCGATGGTGAGATAAAACAATGAATAAACGGGAAACGCAGTGACACTCTGCATGTCCGGGAGGAAGTTGTGTGTGTACAGACTGACGGGAGAGAAAGTTGGAGGGATGCCAAAATACAGCAAGAAATCTATTGAACTCTGACCCAGATAGCAAAATAATAATAATTTTGCCATCAAAAGCCTGGTCTCAGTGTTTTTTTTGTTTTATATAAGGAAACAATGTTCAGATGTTAGAGTTGTCACTAAAGCAAAAAAATAGCTTTAAAGTCACTGACAGGGTTTTTTAGAAAAAGGCTGTTGCTTTGGATAGCATGTCGACAGGCAAAGCACCTGGTCCAGATGGTTTCCCTGCTGAATTCCTAAAACAACGTTGGTGTGGGGTTGCGGTGCCTGGCTGGGGGTGCATGGGTTCGCCTGCCTATCGGTCCGTGGCTGGCGGGGTGGCCCTGCTTGGGTGGTTTGTGACATCCTGGGGCCGCCCACCTGTGGAGGGTGCTATGTCGTGGTGTCGTGCGGGCCTGGTGTGGGAGCTGGCCTCTCTCCTGCTCGGCCGCCACCTGCTTTGGCGGGGCGGGCCGCTCTGGGCCGGCTGGCGGCGGGGGTCACCTCCTGGACATGCTGGGGGATGTGGCTAGTGCCTGGCTCCCCTCCATCCACCCTTATTTAATAGCACTTCATACATTCACTAAACACATACATTCACTCAGGGGATAGGGAAGTGCCTCTCCATTGGGGAATAGAGAGGCACCATAACAGGGTGGTGGGTAACTTCACACATTTGGGCCTGTCGGGTGGGGGCCCAGCCCCTCTGTTGATGGCTGGGCCGCCGTGTGGGGATCAGGAGGGTGCGGTCGGGCGTGGCAGGTGGGTGGGTTCTGTGCCTTTGGCTGGGGGCTGCTGCTCCGCATCGGTTGTGTGCCGTTGGGGTGCCTCTCTCCCGCGGTGGCGGCCGCTGGTTGCTCTTGCGCCGGGGGGGGGCATTGCAACATGGCTTGCGCTGTCCGGTGGGGTGCGGGGAGTGGGCGGCTGTTCTTGCACCGTCTGGGGCTGTGGGGTCTTGCTGGGTTGTGGCCTGTTCGTGGGCTGGGGTGGGGGGGCGCAGACAAGGAGAAAAAAAAAAAATGAATTGGGTAGAAATGTGTGTGTACCATGTGATCTTTAGTCAATCTTGCTTTTTTCCTCTGGCTGGAGCTTTTTGACCATCCTGGGTTGTTTCTGGCCGCCTTTCCTCCCAACAGGATGGGACACTTCTTCTTTTGTACTCTTTTGCATTTAGTTTATAATAAATTCTTTTTTTTTTTTTATAAAATCATCATGCTTCGGCTGGACTTCATCATTCAACCAGAGCAATAAATCATGTCTCCAAATGAGATCAACCACAAATTTGCCGTGACAGCGTCATTTACATTGATTTGAATGTAATCGAGTCACTTTAGTCGTGTTCGGTGTGAAAGCACCTTAAGACTGTTTTAAAATTGAGCTTTTTTCATTTGAGGGAGCTGGCCAAAATAAAGACAATTTTTTCGAGGCTGCACTTTGAAACAGTAATCCACACCTTTGTTAGCACTCTGCAGGATTACTGTAATGCATTGTATGTGGGGGTTAATGGGTGCTCCATCGCCCGTCTCCAGAAAGTAAAAAATGCAGCTGCACGTTTTTTTTAACTGGGACAAGTAAACATTTCCCCCATTTTAGTCTCCCTCCACTGATTGCCTGTACAATTTAGGATTCATTTTGAAATTATTTTATTTGCTTTTAAATCTCAAAATGATCTTGCCCCGCCCTACCTCTCTGAGCTGCTACACCCTTACACGCCCACCTGCTCTCTCAGGTCAGCTGATCATTTACTCCAGAGAGTCCCAAAAATTAAACGGTAGCCCAGAGAGGACCGTCCATTTGCTGTTGCGGCTCCAAACCTGTGGATCGATTTGCCTCAGCACCTTAAACAGGCCTCTTCTCTGTCTGTTTTTAAGTCCCTACTTAAGACATCTTTTCCTTGGCTTTTGACACCTAGTAACGTTGATTTTATTTATTTTATTCATCTTGTTTCTTTGACTATGTTTCTTGACATGTTTTATGCTTCTTAATTCATTTTGTATTTCATGTTTTAAGCCTTTTAATTAGTTTTGTATTTCAAATGTAGTTTTTTTTTTTAATCTCATGTGAGCTGCTATGTATTTTATTTTCGTCTGTACAGCACTTTGGTCTGCTCTGATTGTTTTAAAATGGTTAACAAATAAAGTTGGATTGGATTCCAGAGTATCAAACTGTAATCTTGAATTCTTCCCTGTGAGATTTGGATTGTGTTTTGCCAAAGTCTTATGTTTGATATTGGTAAGTTTCATGCTCTGGGTGAAGAAAATTCAGTTTTTGGCGTATTTACCCAGCTGATACGCTTCAGCACGAAAGGAAAAACTATTATTTCTTTAGTGACACATAATGTTACATAATCTGTAGAGTAGTCGTCTCTGAGGGAGGTCCAATCCTCAGGTCCAACCTCCACATCCCAGAGTTTGAGGGAGGATCAGGATTGATATATGGGTTGTACATCAGACAGCCTGAGTTAGAACGCTGCAGAGCGCAGCAGCATCTTCTCCTCACTATGAGCACACCTGATGAAGCTGAGCTCTGCTATCCACATCTGGGAAACTTCTCTTGCAGGAGGATCATGCGCTCTCACTCAGTGTCTGTGCTCATTCACATCATCCTGTCCTCCATCTCTGTGCTCACTTTAACCCTGAACCTGCTGGTCATCATCACCATCTCACACTTCAAGTATTGACATGTTCTGTTGTTTTTGTTACAATGTTACATTGCTGAAAGTTTATGTGTTTGACTGCTGCTGTTTTCTGCTTTGATAAAAAATTGTTGTATCATGTAATAATCAGTATGTTGCTCTCTAACTCCTCCAGGAAGCTGCACACTCCAACCAACTTCCTCCTCCTCTCTCTCGCTGTGTCAGATTTCTCTGTGGGTTTCGTTTGGATTTTTCAGATCCTGCTCTTAGACGGCTGCTGGGTTCTAAGTGCAGGCTGGTGTGTATTTAATGCTGTTGTAATTGGTATTGTCACCTCTGCTTCAATAGGAACTGTTGTGCTGATATCAGTTGATCGTTATGTGGCTGTTTGTGATCCGATGCACTATTCTACTAAAGTTACTCCAAACAGAACAAAAACAGGTATTGTCCTATATTGGCTCTGTTTTGGGATCTATTACATTGTAATGCTCAAAGATAATATAGAACATCCAGGTAGGTTTAATGCTTGTGCTGGAGATTGTGCAGTATATATACTTCCTGCTGCAGGAATCATGCGCTCTCTTTTGACCATTATCTTTCCAGTCACTATCATAGTGGTCCTGTATGTGAGAGTGTTTGTGGTGGCTGTGTCTCAGGCTCAGGCCATGCGCTCTCATGTTAGAGTGGTGACGATTCAGGTTTCACAGAAGGTTAACAGGTCAGAGCTGAAAGCAGCCAGAGTTCTGGGTGTAGTGGTTGTTGTGTTTCTATTGTGTTTAACTCCATTTGTCATTGTTGCACTTTCAACAGGATTTTCTGATATGAGTATGTCATCTTATGTTGCTGTTGCAAGTGTGTTTTTATTCAACTCCCTGCTTAACCCTGTGATCTATGTGTTTTTGTATCCCTGGTTCAGAAAAAGTGTGAAATGTATTCTTTCTCTTCAGATCCTGAAGTCTGGCTCCAGTGAGGCCAACATACTGTAAAGAGAGAGACTGCTGATGTGTAATCTTATCACACTGTGCTGTTGATGTTGTAAAAATCTCATTATTAAACTGTGATGATTGAAGTGAGCAGCTGCTCACATACAATGTGTTGATGATGTTTGAAATTATCATTGAAATAAAATGTGGATGATTTGTAGATTGATGATGATTTAATGTCTTGATCTGAACAAGAGGAAATAATTACTTTGTGTAAGAAAACAAATGAATCTTATTATTAATGATGAAACTAATTTGTAGATGTTTCAGAGTCTTGACTTTAACTCAGACATTTGATGATCAAACAGGTGTGTGAATGATAAACCATCAGGGCCTGTTACATGGACAAATGTGCACAAACACTTGATGGCCTGAACCTGATGCTCTATTCATTTCATTTTCATTATTTTATTAAACTCTTTACCAAAAACAAACACATTTCAGTGCAGAATAAAACAATATTATACTGTGTGTAAAACAATGTGTGACGTCTGCTCACTAGTGGCAGATTTGAACTAACAGTTTTTTTCTCCTTTTTTCAAAGATTATAAAATGTTAAATTAAAATATGAAAATAAAATTACACGTGACCAAAGATTTTTCAGAATATAATTACATACATCCTGTTTCCATTCAGTAACACTGTCTCTGTGTTCAGCCTCACTAATCAAATCTACAGATGTACCAAATAGAGGATTAAATAATTTTACCCCAAAAACTTTCCCTGAAGTTCAGTGAGCAGCGTTTAGTGGCAGTGTGAACAACAAAAAGAATCATTTAAAGACTTCTATTAGTATTCTAAAAATATTTACAGTAATAAAGTGAACAATCCAGGCTGGTAATATATTAGTGTCTACAGTCTCCCTGCTCAAACACTCCTGAATCTGATGAAGTGTCACTAAACAGATGTGTGTGTTAAAGAACACAGAGAGCTGAAGTCATGGATTAAAAACCAAGTCACACTCCTGTACCTACCATCTGTAGTAAAAGAGGAGACAAAGAGAGCAGTGGTGCTGGTCAGGATGGATGAACCAGAAGGAGCACTATGATCTCTTTTCATTATTGGGTGGACATTATACAGTACAAATTTAGAGAGCAGTTCTCATAGGGGATGGACATACATATAAATGCTATACTTTTTTGTAATTGGAAAATGTATTCATCTAAAGCAAAAAAAAGCAGTGTTTTAATTTTTTTTTTTTAACCTTGATTTGTATAAATATGAAGAAGATGTCAAGAAAGCTAATTGGTCAGAGGTGTTTCTACAAAAACGTTCCTGAAAAACCATTCCAGCTGTTTGACCACATTTTTATGAATATTCTTGACCATCTTGCACCTATTTAAAACATGTACAGTTCGGAATACTAGCAGTCCATGGTTAGATAAAGAATTAAAGGACTCTATGAAAGAAAGAGATCAAGCAAAATTGTCAGGTTCTGTTTAGTTTTAGTTGTCTTTAGCCCTTGTGGTCCTCTATTTGTTCTGTGAGTCTTTGTTGGTTCTGTTTAGATTCTATTCAAGTTCAGAATATTTCCTCCTATCTCCTTTACTATCCACTGTTCTTTAAACCCCAGAAGTGTTTAAGTAGTGGCCATGATACATTTTCTTAAAGCTGAGGAAAAGAGGCTCAATGCTTCCTTTCTAACCTCCTTTAGCCTAAGAAACACTGATGCATCATTTACCAAAAAAGACGAGATAAGGCTGACCCACAATTCCTTGCGGTGACAACATTTAAAGGGACATGCACACCCAAGCGTTTACATAAATTCACGATGACCGACAAGGGACGGAGATCATGTAAGTTACCAATGCCTTGAACAACTTTAAATAATCTAAAACCCATATATTATTATATGTAAGCTACATTCTCAGATTATAACTGACATAAAAAGGGATCAGGGACATGTTTAGCCACATTAGTTGTATTCAACATAATTCATATTTGAGTGTAAGGTGAGTGTGAGCAACCATTCTCAATGTGACTTCTTTTAGTTTTACTTTTGTTCCTTGTTGCCTGGGAGCCTTTTTCCTTTGAGTTGCATTCAAACATTGTGATTTTTGAGATTATATCAGCGGAAAGTGATATAATATGTGCTTTTAGTCAATTTTCGGAAATGTGTAGTTTTTTCACCACGGCAGATGTCACTAACCTTCCCGGCCGTCAGAATATTACGTCAACTTGTGGAAGTGCGTCTGATTGTAATATATTACACGAAGGCCAATTTGGGTTCAGAAAGGGATGTTCAACAGCAATGGTTATAACTGATACCACGGAAAATATAAGACATGCATTAGAAAATAATTTATTTGTATTCGGCATTTTTTTGGACCTTAAAAAAGCATTTGACACAATAAACCATGCTATTCTGGAGGAAAAACTTCAAAACTACGGCAGTAGGCACAACGCCCTAAACTGGGTTAAAAGTTATATGAGAAATAGGAGACAATATGTGGACTTTGAACAAAACATATCAATATGCCAAACCATACAATGTGGTGTGCCACGGGGTTCGATTTTAGGGCCAAACTGTTCATTCTATATATAAACAACATTTTCAAAGTCTCAAATTACCTTAAACTAACGCTGTTTGCGGACAAAACAACCATCCTATGCTCAGGTAAAGACATTAAAACTCTAATAGAAACGACAAATGAGGAACTATAAAAAATCCAAACGTGGCTCAATGTACATAAACTAGCCCTAAACGTCAGCAAAACAAAATTCATCAGCTTTGGAAATAAAAAAATAACAGAAAATATTAGACTGAAACTAGACATGGATATATTTGAAGAAGTAAAAGAATATAGAGCACTAGGAGTGTGGATAGATGAGAAACTGACTTGGAAAAAACACATACAAGTAGTTAAAAACAAAGTTGCTAAAAGCAGCTACATCCTATGGAAATTACAACAAATACTACATACCAAATCACTGAAGACAATCTATTCTTCCCTTGTTGGGTCACATTTAAATTACTGCTCAGAAATCTGGGGAAACACCTACAAAACGTATCTTGAACCTTTATTTAAACTTAAAAAAAAAGCAATTAGGATTTTATATAAGGCACCACACAACGCACAGACAAATGAACTATTTGAAAAGGCCAAATACCTAAAACTGCAAGAAATAATACACTACAACACACAAATTCTCGCATATAGGGCATCACTAAATACACTCCCATATCAAATACAAAAACGTTTCATATACAAACACACTGCTTATGAACTAAGACATAGTAATGTGTTTATACAAGAAAGGGTTAAATCTAACATTGGAAAATACAGCACTGTCAACAGAGCTATTACCAGCTGGAATAGCCTTGATACAGAAACAAAACAAGCTGCAAACTTAACTAGATATAAAGAAAAAACTCGGAGGACATTTTTGCAAGAATACGAGATCAACACATCAATGAGAAAGAAGATGAACTTTTCTTTTGAACTGGAGGAACACAAACAACGTCTGGGAATGAAATCTACGGGGAAGAAGGACGACACGAACAACGATGGAGAGGAAGAATAAAAAAAAAAGAAGACAACACTGACTACAGAGGAGAATAAATCCTACACAAAAAAGGACAAAAAAAGAAAAAAAAAAAAAAAAATGAAATTGTGTTCAGAACCAAAGAATGTTTGACCAGAGAGACGAGCTCTGATGTAAATTTTCTGTGTTCAAAATAGGGGACGGGACTCGGATAAGCAACCTGCTTCTCTCGTCTCCTTTTTCGGCATGTACAAAAAAAAAAAAAAAAGAGAAAAAGAAAACATCTGTGAATGCAACCATGTCGGAAATAAACTGAATAAATAAAATAAATAAATAAATTAAAAAAATTGTCAAAACAAACTTGATCACCTTTTCCTAACTCCTTTCCTTAACACTGTGACGTCATCCACAGTGTTATGGAAAAGTGGATAGGAAAGGAGAAACTACTCGGACGCAGCCCTTGTTTCATGTGCTAACTCCTTCCTGCTCATGTCTCCTCTCAGTGATGTCAGTGTGTTTGGGTTGTGAGTGATTAGCTGCGTCATGTTGTGCACCCAGGTTCCCAAACAAGTCTCCCTCACTATTTAGCTGAGTGTTTGGACCCAGAATGATTGGTGGGTCATTGTCAATGATACCATCCTCGTGTGCTGCTGTGTTTTTGTACCCTGCTCCCTGTTTTCCTTGTGCCTTTTTTGGATTTGGGATTTTGTTTGTTTTTGATCATTGAAATGAACTGGTTCTATCAACACTATGCCTGTCTTCTACCTGATTCCCTCTCCGCGGTTGGGTTCTCATCCACAACTCAGAAATGTGACACAATTTTACAGTATTTGCATCCACCTTTAAAACTTATTGGCAAATATACTTAAACTTAGAAACGTTGAACCAAATATAAATAAGAAGGGTAAAGTTATGTTATTATGATAACATTTAGGACATTAAACAGGATAGTAGATAATTATGGAATACTTTAAACTATGTACTAAAGGGAAACACAAAATCTACACCAGCTTATGAAGAAACTGAAGATTTAATTTTTTTTTTTTTTTTTTTTTAAACAAAACAAAGAAATAGCTTAAATCACCTCAATGATTACTTTGTAACTAAAATAGATAAACCTAAAAATAGTGTGCAAATACAGAATTTGAATTTATCCAATAACTTGATAAGTAAGATCATGGAAGGAAAGACCTGAACCTTTTTTTTAATCACAAATAGGAGTGTGACGACATCTCGATACAGTGATATATCATATTTTTTTGCACAATCGATTATTGATATGAAGTATCGATTTTTTTATATTAAAAAAAAAAAAAAAATAATAATAATGTTTTTTTTTCTTTAAAACTTTTTTCACTAAAATGTGCAGGTAGGTCTTCACAGAAATGTTGTCACTGTTTGTTAAAGGAACCAATATATTGTTTACTGGAATATTGCACTATATCTGGTAAGAAAGACCCTATTTTTTGTTCACTATTGGAGATACTTATTCATTTACATTGGTATGTTGACACTTATTTACAGAAATGTTCCACTAAAATAGTGTCACTGTTTATAGGACACTTTTTTCAATTTATTGTCTTTCAGAGATATAAAATAAAAAAAATATTTTTTCACAATCTTTTTTTTCTTATGTCATAGATTATTGTGGATTGATTTCTAACCAATATATCGATAATCGCAGTACCATTATATCGTGAGATTATCGTTATCGTGAGCTTTGTATCGTGTATTATATCGTATCGTGAGGTACCCAGTGGTTCCTACTCCTAATCACAAATGTTCAGCATACAGCATATAGAAGAAAATATTCTACAGCTGCCTTGTCCCAGATGGTTCATGCTTATCTTCAGGGCCGGCTTTAGGTCATTTGGTGCCCTCGGCAAGAGTGGACTTTGAACAGTATTCATTCAATGTTCAAAATTTATCATATTACAAAGCATATACATCACATGTGGCTGCCAAAATAAATGAATTAGCTTCATTAACACACTAGCATAACACCGTTAGCTTCAGCACAACTTAAATAATAACATCTCCAAACTACTAACTTCAGCATTTTAACATCATCTCACTCACCTTCTGTCATTTACACACAGTGATGAACCAAGGAGTAGAGATGAATGGAGTGAAAATGCAAAGGAAAATACTTGTGATGATTAATAAATCATATCCGTTCGTGTATCTTATTCATTGAATGTATGCTTACTTATAAGATGTAACCTTCTACCTCTTTCTTTGGGAAAGTCAGATGGTCTCACTTGCCTCTCATCCCCCACAAACACGAGATATCCACCAGCTGCATCCCAAGGCTACAGGACTCCATACGCACACACCCACATGACTATCAACAGACAGATACCGGTGGCGCCGATGACTTTCATGGGGCCATCTGACACCCTTCCTTCTTCTCCTCCTTGGGTGGGGTTTTGAATATCTGTGTGTGCAGAAAAATTTCCATTCATTCCTTTAGCTTCCTCCCGGCCAGGAAGGACTATTTTTTAATGCTCCTTTGTACCTCTTCATTTAGTTTAGAATAAATCATTTTTTATTAAGCTCCCCAACACCCAACCAAACAGACGAGCAAGGGGAGGGAGGGGAGCAAGGGGAAAGCATGCTGGGGCCTCCCCTAGCGACGTGCTGGGTGGGTGTGTGGGGTCAGGTCCTGTGGCTCTTGGCCTGGCAGACCCGGGTTTGCTCTGCTAGCGGCATTGGTGTGGGGTGGCGGTGCCTGGATGGGGGTGCTTGGGTTCACCTGCTTATCAGTCCGTGGTTGGCGAGGTGGCCCTGCTTAGGTGGTAGATAGCATCCTCTCTTGTTGGAGGGTTGACTTTAGCAATAACTAAGGCTCATCGCACGAGTGGTATTGATAAAGGGTGATCTGGGGAATTCTGGGGGGCTCGTTCGGTGGGCCTGGGGGCCGGCGGGGCAACTCGTAGCATCCCCTAGGTGTCCTAGGTGGCTGGGGATGTTGTCCTGGGCGGGCTGCTCCGGGTGCTGCTTCTATTCCGGGTCCTTCGGGCCTGGGGTCCGGTCCTTGCTGGCTCTTGGCCAGCCGACTGCCCATTCGGCGCTGCTCTGGCCATCTGCTGGGTGTGGGCCTTGGCTTCTTCACTAGGGTCTGAGGTGACTATAACTATAACTCGAGCACTTGGTGAGCGCAGACCTCCGCCAAGTACAGCACAAGTACCACACGGGACATACACACAATGCACTTCCCTACATTACCCATACGCAAGGTGCAGGTTTAGGCACAGCTCCTATTTTCTTATTTTTTGGTATTTTCTCATTTTTGGTAATCCAGAGCATCACCAAAATGTAATCACCTGTTCCCTGTCCCATTATCAACATTTTCTGAAAATTTCATCCAAATCCATTTATAACCTTTTACAGTATGTTATCTTGCTAACAAACAGACAAACGCAGGATAAAACATAACATTCCGCTCTGCGCTTCGCGCTTGGCGGAGGTAATTAAACATTTACCATGATATTGTGGAAGTCAACTTCACACTAACATAAACACATCTGACAGCGACCGACATAACGGCACAGATCACCTGTCACAACCCATCTATTTGTGTGAGATCTCCCCGTGTCCACCACATTATTTGGTTTAAACATCTTTCAAAATGATAACATGCTTTCTTATGAGTACGTCTGCAGCCTGCTGCTTAAACCTTCATTCACAGCTTGATTATCGTCAACTAATATGGCTGAACGCTAATACAAAACAAGGCTAATATACACGGCATGCACTGAAGTCTAGACTACAAAATAGCACATACATATAGTTGTTGTATGCGTTTTTGTCTTAACCTTTGTATCAATGTTTTATACATAACATGTATTTCATTCTGACAGAAGTTGTTGCAAAAGTGGCTGGTTGAGGAAGCTTTAAGTTACAAAGTGACAACGCCACCTAGGGTAAGCCTAGGACCTTGCATAAAGGCAGACAGGTTGGTTTTACCTTCAATCATGGGGCAGAGACAGAACCCTTAATTATAACAGGTAAGGTTTTTTATTTCACAGATTTCTTTAAAAGAGAATTCATTTCTTTTCAAATAGTGTAGAGGAGTTAAACAAAACAAACTCAAACCCAAACAAAATACAACACATGCAAAAGAAGACAAAATGAAAAATAAATCAAATACCAGTTATGCACAGATAAGATATACAATATTTACACAGTGGCAATTCTTAGAACCCCAAAGATGGCTTTGATGATGTCAAAAGAAAATCCCAAGATCAGCTTGAGAGGGTTACTGTGTTTTTAGGGCATCCAGAACAGCACCGGTGGGAGGAATTGCGCCACAGCGCGATGAATGGCGTGTGCCAAGGTTTATCCCCAGCAGACGCGGAAGGTGCAGTTTGGTCCTGCTGTGGTATAAATGCACCATATTAGGAGACAGAAGGATTATAATTTTAAGGGAGCCAGGCAGAAACCAGCAGCCTACCAGTCAGAAGAAGCACCGGTCCCAAGACCCCAACAGGGGCACGCTCCCAGCCTCCGCAGAAAATGTGCGTAAAATGCGCCTACCGACGCACCTCACTGCATAAAGAAGAAGGCATTAGGGCGGATGAGGCACAGCCAGGTGGTTCAAAGGGCGAAGCATGATGCTTACCCAAACATCCCACTGTGATGACTTAGACCAGGGGTCTGCAACCTGCGGCCCTGGAGCCTCATGTGGCTCTTTGACTCTTTTGCAATGGCTCCCTGAAGCTTTAAAATAAATAAATAAATAAATGAATAAATGAATTATTTCCTACAAAGGTGATTAATGACATTAACTTCAAATAAAATGATGATAAAACAATTGGTTAGACCATTAACTTTCCTAACACCTGTGGCTAACCTTCAGTTTTAAATCTCTGGTAAGATAACTTAAATAACAAAAAAGACTATTCTGGAATAAAATACAGAGTTTATTTGTGTGGGGAAAGATTTATTTAACTGCTAACATACCGGCTTAATATGCATGCTTGATATGTTGTAAGAAATTAGCATGTGTTGGAGTTGATAATGTGTTATCAAATTCAAGTTATTTTTGTAGCCCTTCAAATCCATTAACTCATAAAATTATTAAATTTTAACTGTATAGAATTGTATACGCTGTATTGAAGTCTTTTTTTTTTTTTTTTTTCGGCTCCGGAAGGACTTTAATCCAGTCGAGATTAGGCAAAATGGCTCCTTTAAGAGTAAAGGTTGCAGACCCCTGACTTAAACAAACTGCCGTCGATGGCCAATGCAAGCTGCGATGACACTGGGGAAGGAGGAAGGACCCGTGAGTGGCCGGTGCGCACAGCACAGCAGCGAGAAGAACAACTACGTGTAGAACTCACCCAAGAGTAGCAATCAGAGCTCCCAAAGCAGCCGGCCATCAGCCTACACCAGAGCACTGGAGGGAAAGCACTTTTGAGCGCCAAGTGACAACCAATGGTGCGTAAAAGGCAGCAAATAAACTCACCAACGAGGAGGAAAAGTGGTGATTGTTGCCAGGTGACCACAGCGTGTTAAGCCACCACGACACTGCCAAAGCTACAACTCCACAGACTCACAGAAGAGGAGCGATCCGCGCACAGGAGAGACAAGAGGATCTGAGTCACAACAGACCTGAACCTAAATCCCTTCGGTCCCCACCCTGTAATCAGCAACAAACCAGGTGCACAAAAGAGGAGCGCTCCAAGAAACAGGTAGGAGGAGTGCAGAAGCATTCCACCCTGTCACACAAAGTTGAACAATATTTACATTTATTTTCCGGATTTGAACCAAGTGTCTTTTTAAGGTCTCTTTCCACAACACAGTCTCACTCCCAACTCGTCACATTATGACGATTGTGTTTTTAAACCGTAAACACGTAATTTGACATCACTTCCCGTTTTAAAAAAATTTCACTTCTGGTAAATTCTACATATCCTATACATAAATCAAATGGATACTATGTAAGTTAAGAGTAAATTTCTCACTAGAAATGTCGTCAAAACAAAGTTAAATCCACAAGCTATCTTAATATATAGCACCATGTTTTCCCATCACAAATGGGACTGACAGGTGGTCACGTGACCTCACGTATCCTCATATTTTGAACACATTCAAATGGGAAGGAATATAAATAAAAATATTGATAATAATGAAAAAAACATTGCAAGAAAATAATTACAACATCCATGAATGGACCGAGACGAGTATGCTTTTTGTTTTTTGGCATCCATAGGTTGTCGTATCAACAACAGAAAAATGTACATCGTAATGAAAAACTACAGATTGTTTACTTTAACTGATTCCATGCATGAAAGTTAAGGGTAGGTTTGTTTCTAGAAATGTCAATTCAATTTGCCACTAAAATATACAATATTTCTGCCATTGTTTTTCATTGAGAAGTCAGCAGTGACGTGACCTGATATCATCCCATTGAAAAGCATCTACGGATCCTCAGCGTTGAAAATGAACGCCACAGGGGTACCCCGTGCACTGAATACTGACGCTAACGGGTCCTGACCGATCATCAATATGTGACGAGTTGAGAGTGAGACTGTGTTGCTTTCTAACATGTGATGATTTGCTCAGACTGTGTTGCTTTCTTGTAAATGTAAATGTGTTGATGATATGCCTGTAAATATTGTTTTTAGCCTAAAGACACACACACACACACACACACACACACACACACACACACACACACACACACACACACACACACACACACACACACACACAATGAATGGTGCCGTAGAAAGAGAAGGAAAAATCATCAAGGAATATAACAAGGGGGAAAAAGAAGAAAATAGTGTGACAGTCACTTTGTGGGAGTCTTTTTTGTCTTATGATTCCGTGTTGTGTAAATTAGTTCAAACTTCTAGTGCAATATAATGTTTCACCATCTTGATGCGCTGCACTTATTCCAGGTTCAGATGCGCATTAGAGGAAAATAATTTAAGCCACTGGGAGCCCGTAAAGCCAGATTTGAATGGGTATACATTACAGGCTCGCTGGGATTATGGCGTGCAGTGACTGTCTTAAGTACAGAGGCAGAATTGGGCACAGCCAAAAACAACGGCTTTTCTGACTTACACGCATGGGAGAATAGAGCCCTACGTAAACAAAGCACTTCCTTTTTCTTTGTAAAAAAAAAAAACAATGCAAACTGACTGATTCAGTTTACAACTGAAATGAGTTAAAAGATAAAAATTAAAAAAAATTCCAAGAATTTTTCTGGTACTCTATTGGCATTTTGGTAAATGGCTAGACAATTCAGCTATAATTAATATCTATGAACAAACATTAAAATGATAAATCTGAAACATGAACTTAACACACCTTAAAAGACTAAACAAAGGTAAAACTTTTAGACAAACCAATATGAGAAGCAGAGAAAACAGTACTTTGTTGAGCCCAAAGCTTGTGCTTTGGAGTAGAAGTTATTTAACTGGTTTTAGTTATATACCAAAAACGTTTATTCAAACTAAAGCAAACAGGGTGTTCTTTGGTTCTATAAGCATCCACCACTGTGCATACACCAGTAACAAACTATTTATGGCACCACAGCTTTGTCAGTGCTACAAAAGTAATAACTTCTTGTGAGGTTGATCCTCACTATCACCTCCATTAAACGTTACTGCATCACAGTTGGAACATCTAATCAAAAACTCCTCCATACACTGTGCACAATTAGGCCAGCACTGCAATCACTCCGTCATCAACATTGTGGGCATTTATTTCAAAGGTTCTTGCAGAGTTTACCAATTATTAGAGCAACCATCCAGGCAGATGGATACACTGTAACAGGAAGCCCCAAAACAAGTCTCAATGCTGGACTTGAACCTTCTTCTTCAACAGCTGGACTTTGGGCTTTGTTGTGAACTTCACAGGATTAGTTTGGCTCAGATTTCTGACAGTCCTTTATCTGGCCTGTCTGTCAAAGAGCATTACTTGCCTGATCATCCGGTCTATATTAATGACAGGGCTGAAGTAGAGTGCCCAGTAAAAAAAGCAGTTGTACACAAACTGTGGAACTAAAGGCCACAGGAGGGAAAACGCTAACACCTGAGATAACACCTTCCACCAGTAGTTCCACATCATGAGAGGTATAGACCTACAGAAGGAACAAGACAGTGATCAGTCAAACGTACTGAGAGCCTTCAAAAGACTTTAGTCTTTCATAAAAGGTACTGTGCAGATGTTTTTAGCAGGTTCAAAACAATACTGTGAAATGTACATTGACAAAATAAACATGTTTCTCCTCATTTGCACTGGACTTGATTTTGGCCACAGATGTTTCTGTGCACTGAAGAAAAACTAAGGTCCTGCTAAGTCAGCGTACCTGATTGTGGTTCTCCTCCACAGCTTCCACATGGCAAACACTTCCAACACAGACAGAAGCATCGCATTAACTATAATGAAGCATGATGTCCAGTAGTGAATAGTCAGCCAGTCCCATGCAAACTCTGCAATCAGCTGGTAAGGAACCAGGCAGTACTTCACAAGAAACTCCACCCACTGTCCACGGCTGGGCTGCAACTGATACACAAACATCACACAACAAAAAAACAAACAGCTATTTTTCTTTTTACATAAAAACTAAAAACACAGAATTAAATAACAATTTAGCAGATATTGCCCACCCTTTTTCAATCCATTTTTGTAAGGGGTTTATCATGTCATCACTATCATGCAAATAAAAAAACCCAACTTTGCTAAAAATAGATACACTGAAAAAAACAAACCAAAAAAAAACCCAGAAAAAATAAACACTTAAAGCTGCAGTTTGTAGAATCCTCTCTCCACTCTGTTTTAGTATGAAGGTAGATGCAAAATGAGCGAGCTTCTAGAATGTGATGTGAGCTTGTGCATCAAAAATCCACACAGTACGTGAAATACATTTTATGTCACAAATGATGGGAAAAATATGAACTTGATTTAAGATTTAAACCCAAAGAAAATATTCACAACTGTGTAGACACATTGTTTTTTTTATTACTCGTGCAAATGATAGTTTACAACATCTCTGTTGTTACAATTTCGTGTATCTGCCACTACAGATGCACAAATGACTTGTGCTGATCTCAACTGCTTCTTTATGTGCGTTGCTTTGTCACATTTTACAGATTGTAGATCAACTATCAGCTGTCGATCTATAATCTCTACATAACGTTTACCTAAATGTAATCAAAGAGAAGCAATCTCCATGACTCTTTTTGTTCAGAAATGACTAACAACCTTTTTCAACCAATCTGTGAGGGCAAACTTCAGCGTGCTGCCTTTACAGTCCAATGACTTTATTTTGTTCCTATAACACTGGCTTGGTGTGCTAAAGCAGCACTCAACGCTGCGTCTCCAGTTCTTCCTTCTGATTGGTCAATCCCCACTTCACACACATGGGAGAGAGGAAGGGGAAGGAGGAGAGCATTTCTTCAGGTACGTCATCAAGTATCACACATAAATTGTATTATATTATACATTATTTAACATTTACATGCTTTTTATTACCATAGTGCAATTTAAAAACCACAAAAATTCTAATACAAATATATATTTTTTAAATTAAAAAAAACCTCTGAACGTCAAGGGCCCCCATTGGCTCGCAGGCCCTGGGCACATGCCCATTTTGCCCATGCGGTAATCTGTCTATGCTCTGTTGTTACTGCCCTGAGCAGCGGCTGCTGCCGTCAGCTCGTTCCCACCAGAGAGCTCACACAGATGGGTCTGATCCCAGTTGCCTTCCGCTCTGAGCGGACTGACAACCACCACTCCACATCCAAACTGTAAAATGAATTGCGTCTGTTCTCTCCACCTTAAATCGGCTTATCTTAGGTTTACACGCAATGTATCCCGTCTGTTATCATTCTCCATCTTGCACCAGTGTAAGGGGCAGACCCTGTGCAGTCACGGAGATCCGCTTGGAACGAAAAGCGGTCCGTTCTTTCCGAGTATGTTTGTGCCTTAAAAATGTTGCTTCTCCACCTCAGCCTGCCTTTTTCTGCTTGATTTGCTGCATAACTGTTGTGTCTAACGATGCAATAAAGACTTTTGCTGGGATGTCCGCCATTGCACTTTTACTACCGATGGTACGTGAACGCGCCTGACTTCAGTCGAACAGCCAATAGTGACGTCAATAACAGCTCATGGATCACCTTGTTGGTAGAAAGATTTTTGATTGGCTGAAATCCAGCATCACGCTCCTGGGTTTCTGAACTTCATTTACAGAGCCAGGAGAAGGAGAAGAGATTCACTGTCCATTCAGAACAATATGAATTACAATGTGCTCAAAGATGATTATGGATTTTTGACCAAATTATGCCAAAAAAAAACCTTACATACTGTAGCTTTAAGAATCATGATTTTAAAAAAACAAAACAAAACATGTTTTTTTTAAAAAAGGCACAACTTCAAAAAGAACTTAAAGCACACAAAACAAGTCAGCAGTGTTCAGCAGATTGATGTTGATTCAAAGCAGGTGTCGTATTTGGATTGGCAGCTGTCACTCATTCTTTCTCTTGTTACATGTATGTTTTCTTGTTGCAGTACCAAGTGTCCCACTGCCCAGTAATGGATAACGGGGAGTTCCTCTTCCTCTTTGCTTTCACATAAATGTATGATACTCAAATGTAGTGTTGGGGTGGTCAAGACCGGTCTTGGTCTCGAGACCAAATTTTAAAGGTCTTGGTCTTGTCTCGGACTCGGGATTTTCCGTCAAGACCGTTTGGGACCAGCACTAATTCCTGCTATTTTTAACCTTTTTTATAATGTGATAATAACAAGGAGAAGAACGGGATAAAACAATCCTTTATTCATTATTTAATCCACCCCGTATAATGACCACAACCTTCCTTAATGTGACTGTGTGTGTGTGTGTGTGTGTGTGTGTGTGTGTGTGTGTGTGTGTGTGTGTGTGTGTGTGTGTGTGTGTGTGTGTGTGTGTGTGTGTGTGTGTGTGTGTGTGTGTGTGTGTGGCTGCGGTGTCAGTTTGGACCGCGGAGCGCAAGGGAGAAATGAACTAATCACCGGTAAAAATCCCAGTTAAACTCTGTAAAACAATCACCAGTAATAAATATTATCTCCCTGGTAAAGACAGTAGCTCTAATAACTGGTAAAATGATAAACTGATGATATTACAGCCTGTGAAGGCTGGATAGGGGACGCACTTACTCTGCTTCTGGGTCCTAGTGCCAGCCGAGCGGTGAAGCCTGTTCCATTTACCGTGTTTACTGAGGTCCGTGTGTGTTTAATAAGTCTGTGTGTGTTTAATAAGTTTGTGTGTGTTTAATAAGTCAGTGTGTGTTTAATAAGTCCGTGTGAAAGTCTGCATGTTTATGCCTCTGTCCATCCACTCTTTTCATTATATCCATGTCTTTTAAGGCTTTATTACATAATATCGGCTGTAGTCCGGGCTGCCGCCATCTTGGATTATGTCGTCACCAGCGCGTCATCGCCGCGCATCACAGAATGAGTCAAATAACTGTAAAGAGGTCTTATATTAGTCTATTATCTTTTAAAGTGGTGTTTTTTTTGTGTCTTTAGACTCCAATTACATGTATGTATATAATATGTTCCCCACAATATAAACAGGTTCACAATATAATTATTTTTTATAGTTTCTGTTTCTACTGTATCCAGAATAATAATAATAATTCTCAACAAGAACTATTGATTGATTGATCACATGACTGTTCCAGGGTTTGAGTTTGTTTTATTTAGTTTCACATCTACCTGTAGCTCTATGTTTTTTACACTGCTGACAACTTGTTTGTAGTTTTATTTCAGAAAGTTTCACTTGTACAGTTACAGTTGGAAACCTTTGTTAATTGAATATCCTAGTTACATTACAGTAACCAAATTAAACTATATCAACTAAGTGAATTAATAAAAAATAACCTGTGTAAAGGCTTTTTCAAACTAAAAAAATATCTTGTGAAATCTGTGACCTGTTAAACCTGAACAACTGAAAGAATCAGAATCAAGAATCATTATTTCTTGACAGAAATGCCTTTAAACACTTGCTGTACATTCAGCTGACAAAAAAATATTGTTTTCAAATATGTAGAATAATTGTGAATTTATCAGTAGCAGTAGTAGTTTTAATATTTTAGTTAATTTTTTGCAGGCACCTTTTTTGTCCGTCAAATGTATTTAAAATAAACTAAAATTAAAGAGAGAATGTTTTTTAACTGTTGAACCTTGCCATAATTTTTATTTATTTATATATTTTTTTAAATTGAAAAAAAAATGTTTATGGTCTCAGTCTTGGTCTTGACTCGGTCTCGGCTCCCGAAAGTCTTGGTCTTGTCTTGGTCTCGGTGCATTCTGGTCTCGGGCAAGTCTTGGTCTCGGATAGTGTGGTCTTGAACACAACACTACTCAAATGTTCTCAATTATTCAGGTTCAGGTTACTTTATTTGACCCGTATGTTGATTTTCTTAGGTGACAGTCCTTTTTACACACAAATATGGTTGGTAGATCACAATCTGCACAAATATAGCAACTTCCATAACATAGCTGTAAACTGTTACCTGCATGTTGAGGAATCTGTTGTTCAGCAACGGATCATTGTTCTGGGCACTTGGACAACAGGTATGGAGCAATGGGAGGAATGTCTTAGTGTAGTCAAAGAGATACAAATAGAATATGGTGAGACGAGGGGAGCGCTTCAGAGCGTACACCAAAAACAGAGACTTCCCTGCATTTGCTGCCTGGAGAGAAAGAAATATAAAGAAGGTTGTTCGCCTTGTATTTTTTTAAATGTAGCAACCCACTGCACAAGACTAGAAACTCATCAACAAATTACAATTAACCTTGTGAAGACTCATCTGCTAAACAAATACCATGTTAACCTTGTGTAAATCACAAAACAAATGTTGCGTGCCCTCAGGGAAACCTTACTCATAACATTTTCCATGAGTAAAGTTGTTACCTTGTACTCCCAAAGGTTTTGTGGAGGTTTGACCCCCAGTGTTTTAAGTCTGTCAAGTTCAACCAGAAGAGCTTGTCTG
Organism: Gouania willdenowi; assembly: GCF_900634775.1. Lineage (NCBI taxonomy): Eukaryota > Metazoa > Chordata > Actinopteri > Blenniiformes > Gobiesocidae > Gouania > Gouania willdenowi. The sequence continues at coordinate 32,777,065 of NC_041060.1, forward strand.
TGAGCCTGATTTTCAATGCTGTAGGGATGTTTATTCAGCTCTTCTTCCCCTAATATTACCAGTAGCCTGAAACAAATAACACAACACATTATTGTCATACGCAGAGTGAGTCAAAACCTAAACATGTACAGCCAGCTTTTCAGACACCAATATAGCTAAAACATTTAGTTTTCACTTATCTCTACACTTGAGCTTGAAATAAAATAACTTGGCTACCTTCCATTGACTTTCTCCTGCTGAAAAGTCTCTCTGTAGGGCCGAGCCCAGGGCCCCAGCTGCTCCAACCAGGAGAGCACCTCCTCTGCTGTCCAGAGAGGCACAGCTTTGCTACTCAGCATTTCCTGCTGCTCCCCTCCGCCACTGCTCCAGTGATATACTAGCACCACAACCTTGAGAAATTCAACAATTGACTATGAATTTAAAACTGTTTTTATTTTTAAAAAATCACTACATCAACTCACAGCCACACACGTGAGCGCAGTCAGAACTCCAGAGAAAAAGCCTCTGTGATTTTTTCTCATTCGACCCAAGTTATTACCATATCTAAAAAAGGGGAAACAAGTCAGAATGCTCATAACATGTCCATAATGAAGTTTTACATCATACACAAAACTGGGTACCACAGGAAAACAACTTGTTCTGGAGAAATACCTTTGAAAGGCGTACAAGCTCTGGGAAATTTGAAGATTTGAATCGATTTCTGATTTTCTTCGGTTAACCACTTCACCGAAAAGCCTATCAGTTGCATCTCTGAGAGGAAAATTAAATCATATCAAATTACTTTACCTAAAAATTGCGTTTAATCATGTTTTTGTCAAGAAAGAAACTACGGTGGCTGGGCAGTGTCAGGTGAATGCATTTACAGAAACGAACACAAATGCAAACCGGCCACAACGGAAGTGTATCCGCAACAGAAGTGTTTCCGACGAACCGGTATTATGATATGAAAGCCTGATATGAAAAATATAAGAGTATCCTAATCAACTTTCACTAACTTTCATACGTGTTTCGATGTCTTCTTCTTGTTCTTCTCTGTTCTGGTGGATTAAAAACATCCACCAGAAACGTGTCCGTCTGTAATACCGGTCCGTCGGAAACACTTCCGTTGTGGCCATTTTGCATTTGTGTTGTGACCTTTTTGTATTTGTGTTCGTTTTTGTAAATACATTCACCTGACACTTCCCAGCCACCGGGTTTCCACAACGAAAGTTGATTAGGATACTCTTATATTTTTTATATCAGGCTATCATATTATAATACCGGTTCGTCGGAAAAACCTCCGTTGCGGATGCACTTCTGTTGTGGCCATTTTGCATTTGTGTTCATTTCTGTAAATGCATTCACTTGACACTTCCCAGCCACTGTAAGAAACAGGTCCAAAAGGCTTTTATAAATGAAAGCTGAAAAAGAAATTAAAACAAAAATTTGGAAAACCATAACACTGAAAAGGCAGTGCAGATAAACCTCAACAGTATGTTGGTCTTTGGAAAGCCCTCCCATTTCTCTCGGCACTCTGGGCATTCGTTCTTGTGAGAGGACTCCCACCATTGTGCCAGACAGTGACGACAGAAGTTATGGCCGCAGGTCAGAGTGGTGGGGTTTACCAGGATGTCGTAACAGCAGTGACATGAAAACTCTGATTCTGATATACTATTTGATTGCTCTGACTGAGCAGGTTGGTGCTCTGGATTCCTCTCCATTTGGTGTCTCTGTGAAAGTGAGAAAAAAATGGTAAAACCAAGTGCAGCAAACAGTAATAAGATGTTTAAATAACAACTAAAGGCTGGGATACATTGTGCGATTTTTTTCAATCGTTGGAAGCTCCAGCTCAAACTGTGCGACTCATGTGCAGAGCCTGAATGTGCGCAGCAGAAGAAGAAGAACTCCGAAGTGTCGCCATTGAAACAGACGAAGAAGAAGATCCCAGAAGTGAAGACACTCGAAAATCTCAGCTACGATGTGATGGACCAGGAGCTGGCTGGACAGACATGGGCATGACAGTCTGTCAGTTTTACAGCAGTCCTACGGTGTTCGCGTATGCACAGTGTGAGTGTTTACGATAAGCCGGTCCGTGGCACTGCTTCAACTGTGAGATACCCTCATGAGGAACGACTGGATTTCAAACATGTTTTATTTCCTTACGCCCTTACGATTGCTGATCGGAAGCTGGTTGTGAGGTGTTAATCGCTTCTGGTGACCCCATGTATACTACACAATGCACGACACACGATCTAGCAGAGACTCGCACGATCCCAAAGAATATACGCACGAGTCAAAAATTTGCTCAAAATGGGACAAAAATTGCACAGTGTATGCCTGCCTTAATAGACCTTTCCAACATTTCAACTATGCATGATGATGGTGGTTGGTTTGGCAGTGGAATATATATACAGTATATATATATACATATATATATATATATATATACATATATATATATATATATATATATATATATATATATATATACTATATTCCCTAGGTTAACAATGTTTGTAGCGATTTCTGTATATCGTAGTGGTTCCCAAACTGGGGTATATGTACCCCTAGGGATACTTGAACACCTTTCAGGTGGTACAAAGAAACATTTCAGTTTTTTTCATCTATCAATAATAATTTGTGGTACAACTCTTTAAAATACACCAATAAGTGAAATTCAAATTTTAAAACAAGCAGAATATCAGAAATAAATGAATGTGCCAAAGAAAATCTTGCCGCGGGCGCCACATTGGGGAGAGCCGGCTCTGGACCTCTCTCAGCGGTAGAGGATGTGGGCGGGGCTACTACTACGAGAAGTGATTGTTTGATGTTATTACAGTACTTCATTTTGTGAAGGACAATGTTATTTTTGATGTTTTAATTTACAGCACTATGATTGATGGGTCAGTTTTATTTATTTTATATTATAAGAAGGAGAGAAAAAGCAACAAATTTGGTGTTCATGAATTGTACTGCTCAGAAAAGTCTTCTGTTTATGATGTTCTAACTTATCGCACTACATATGGACCTGTTTTAGTTTGTTTGTATTTTCTGTTATTTGCAGCAATATTCTCCCTGATGAGCCAAACTAAATGTGGCAGCAGCCCATGGGTCTAGTCTCACATACAGAGGAAGGAAAATGGTTTGTTAAAAACAATAAATGACTTTATGATGCCACTTTGTTATAGAACAATCTTTTGATGTGCCACAATAATGTAATTTAAATGCAATATTTCATTTATTTTTTAGGCAAGATTAAAAAAAGAGATTCTTTATATTAATTACAGAGCATAATCAATTAATCGCACAATTATTTTAAAAAGCCCTGAGTGGGGGAAGGGATGGACCAACATCTGGTTAACGCATATCTATTTAGTTTCTACCTTAATCCCAATCAACAGCAGCTGAAGCAGATAAGTGGATCTTATGGTTAATAGACCAAGCTGATCCCAGAGCATGTCACCATGTTGCTTTTTCTTTTTAAAAAGTAATATAGATAAATTAAGAGAATTCCTATCCTTGTAAATGCTGTTCAGAGGCACTTCAGGTGTTGGTTGTTCGCAAAAATTCTTCTGAATGCAGAAAGTTTCCAGTAACCTCCAGTAATATCTCAGATCAAGTAGGATAAAAAAAAGTATCTTTCTTTAAGTTTTTTTACTGACAGAAAATGTTTGTGTTATATGTTGAACAAACTCATGAACAAATATCTGACAGAATATCCCTTCACATCTTTTGGGAAATCACATCATAATGATTCAGGTTTCCCAAATCCATCAGAATCGCAAGAGCCCAACATGATTCGCAATTCCATTCATTCCTTTCGGTACCATTTTCAATTCATAAAGGATTTTTTTTTTTCGTTTAAGGATTTTTCAGTAATGGTACTAATGGATTATGGAAGAGATTTTCAGAGAACTAATGCTCTAGATCAACCCCCCGAGGCCTCTCTTCATATCAGGAGAACCCCTTCGTCACTCTAATTTAGGAACCTTTCTTTTTTTACATGTTGTTAACATGTTGGCCTCTGAAATCTCCTGCAGCTTGAAAATTTCAACCCGTACGTTTAACACACTAAATATCAATTTGGTCCATTACAATTATTGTATATCAGAGACTATATTTACCTCAATTTTGTAGTAATGTGCATAACATGTTAGTAATAATTTAGTAGGATATTAAGGCCACAATATTGGTTATTCCATTTATGCGGTTTATTGTCATCTGGTGGAAAAGATGTTGGATGAGCATGTACAGTGTCTGAAATAGGCTTAAAAATTACTCATGTTGGAAATAGATTCTTCAATGTTTCTAAGTACCCCCTGCAATGTGTTCAAGTTCCCCTAGGGGTACACGTACCCATTGTTGGGAACTACTGCTCTAGATCACTGTTTCTTAAATGGGGGTACATGTACCCCTAGGGGTATGTGATGGTACTACAGGGGGTACTTGAGAGAGAGAGAGAGAGAGGAACATAAAGTGTCAGTCTTGGTGTTCGAGTTTAAATGGGATTACCTGAAATTCCCGAACAATTTAAATAGATTTTTTTTTTTTTTGATAACAATTTAAACAATAAACAACTGTTCCTATGATTTCACTTTGTGAAATATAAATCTAGTTCAACCCATCTTGATATCAAAACGGGGTCACGATCCAAAAAAAGGCTGAGAACCACTGCACTAAATTTTTTTCTTATCCACTTTTTTACAAAATGAAATTGCTTAAAATGTGTGTTATCACTCATTCATTCCATTGTTATGCTCTATAGTGGTTTTAAATAGTTTTCTAAGCAAAATGGCGTAGTCATTGTAAATAAGAGAAACGGGGTACTTGAGGCAAAAAAGTTTGAGAACCATTGCTGTTGATCCTAGTTTCCTAAAGTGGGTACGGGTAGCCCCAGTGGTACACAAATTGTCATAGGGGTATGTGAATAGAAATGAAAAACAGTGCGACAACATTTGAAACAAGAATATAAATAGACCAGCAGTCAGGAGCCTCCATGCATTGCCACTTATTACACATGCAGAGCATCATCATGCAGCCTCAGACAGAGAAAGAATCTTATCAAACAGCGCAAATGTGAAATTCAGCCAAACATTGTAGAATTCTGTGCATCCTCTCAACCTTACCCTTCTCATTTACGTTGCTGTGAGTTGCATTTCACAGATTCAGGGTGATGAATATGTTGCATTACTGATATATATTCAATCAAGTTTGATAGATTCATTTTCCAAAAACAGAGAATTGTTTCTCACTGAAAATGCCAGTATGCTAATTAATTAAATAAATCAGTAAGTGATCACTCTGAAAAAGTTGTTCTCTTGTGTGTTAAAGATTATTATTCTTTTTTTTTACACAATAGGATAGGTAACATTCAGGGACAAGTTTCACTGGAGGGCTACAGTGTATATGACCAGTGTAACGCGTTACCGCCCAATGTCACTTTTGACAGTAACTAGTACTCTAACGCAATAGTTTTCTAAAAAAATAACGCCGTTACCGTTACAATATGGTGCGTTTGTCCGTTACTTTGCTTGCTGCAGTATACTTCCTGTTTACAGTGGTGCTACATATTTTTGCGGGACGCCGTGCCAAACACGGTAAAACAGTTGAAGAAGAAACATTGTCAGCGTGTTTCTGTTTACATCACGTGCGCCAATCATGGCGAGTCAATGCGAGAGCAGGACGAGCTTCTCAGAGTGGAAATACGCATGTTATTTTTGTCTCCAAAAGATGCATCAGTGAAGCTAAGCTAACGCTGCGGCTGGATTTTAACGGGCTGTGACTGTTATCCAGGAACAGGTCAGCCAAACTATTGCACAGTATGTTGTTGTAAATATGCAGCCTGTCACTGCTGCTGAGTCACTACTATCAGCAGCTCATTAACCTGATATGTTTAGCATTGTGTAGCTGAGAAAAATGCTGTGAATTAGTTTTTCCACATTTATTTTTACAAGCATTTTCAACAGCAGAATGTACACCTGGAATATGCACAGCTTTCTTTACATTACTGTGCTAAGGCTGAAAAATTACTGTTTTAATTTTGGAGCAGCTGTTTTGTGCTTTATATGCACATCATTGTTTTATAGCAGTTGATCAACAGTGGATTATTAGATTATTACATCACTAATATGAAGCTGTATGGACACAAATGACCCAAAATAAATAATACATTCTTTAATTCTAAGTAACTCAAAAGTTACTTTTTCCAGTAACGCATTACTTTTTGGTCTAAGTAATCAAAATAGTAACTGAGTTACTTTGTGAATGTGAACTTTTTTTCAGTAACTAGCACAACACTGTATATGACATTACATTATTGTGTTTTTTAAGTGTGCAGGAGCAGGGGGTGCATGGCTTCAGGTTAAATGTCTAAAGGGGTACGAGACAGTGAAAAGTTTGGGAACCACTGCTGTAGATAGCAGAAACAAACTCTCACCTAATGCATTGCTAAAAATAATATTCAAATTAGGAATTGAGCCCACAACACTGCGTAGGCCTACACACAGTAGAAAATACATTAAATGATACATTTTATTAATCGACACCAGGCCATTCAAGGTATAATTGATGAATTGATTTTTATTTTTTTTTACCCAGCCCTAATTACGTCTTCATCTCAATAAATTGTACATTGGTGTGCCGGGACATTTACTAAATAGCAATTCAACCTCTTTTGAAGTAGATTTAGATCAGACTGAGTTCTCAGAAGATATTGAGTTTTTAAAAATAAGGTTTGCATCAACACCACTAGTATTTACAATAGATAGCAGAAAACCAATCAAACCTGATGAGAGTGAACACATCCTAATATAGCCTACAGTGTAAACAGCCAGGGGTTGTGCTTGACATACAGTCATATCTTAAACAAAGTGAGTAGGTTATTAACACATGCTAACAGTTTAAAGAACATTGACTTGCTTTGAGAATGAAGTTATTATTATTATTATTATTATTATTATTATTATTATTATTATTATTATTATTAATTTCACTGTCCAAGAAAAGTGTATAATAATTGTATAATTTAATTCTTTAGTTTTATACCATTTTATTGTTTGGCTAATATACCAACAAAAAGCAATGGATGCTAAGTAACAGAACACTAACTTTTACCTGGCATCTTAAGCTGTAATCAAGAATATGGGACAGAGTTTAAGCAATGCCAAAATTAACTGGAATGTGATTCCTTTTTTTAAAGTTAAGGTTTAGTCAGCACACGGTATTTAAAAGAGTGTTGTTTGAACCTTTTGTTATCGAGCATTGATTGGTCCCGGGACTAACTTTCCGATTCTCCCGGTATCATTAACATTTTTAAATTTCGATTCCTACTTTTGATGCCCGGTGTTTGTGTTTTTTTTTTTTTTGTTTTTTTTTAATCTGGACTGGGTTATACAAGTTGTTCCTTATTGTATTTTTGATATTCTGCACCAGGTTACCACATCAGTGGGAGCACAGTAACATGTTTAAGTACCTGCAGCATCACGCAGGCAGGATGTGCACGTGTTTTCAAAAATAAGAAAATGTAGTATATTCAAGTTAATAGATTTGATATTTATATATGAGTTGAAAACAGCCCTGTGAGAAATTCCTAGTAAAGTTCATAAAAAAGTAAAAAGGTAATAGGATTAAAAATCATGGAGAGGTTCTGACTATTTCATCCAGAATGACCACTGGTTAGCTAGTTCATATAAAACATGAAAATAAAGAATCATACAAATTCAAATAATGCCCAACCCTAGCTATTATCATTCCTATAAACTCCCAGCTGATGCTAGTGCCATAATGGCAGCAATAATGCTACCAACTTTCAATAAAACCTTTGAGGAAGATTCAGCAGGACTGTCCACAACGTTGTCGTTCAGGCCAACACATAGGCTACCTATCGAACTATCCAATTGGAAACCTTAAAAAACTGCACTATTCTCCGCCCATGGGAATGTGTGAAGCTCTTCTCGGCCTCCTGAATACCTATGGACAGCCGTGCACATTCAGCACGTACCGGGACACACCCACACCCAAGTCAGTGCACACAGCCTCGGCTCACACACACTCAAACCTACACAACCTCAAACTCAACTAACTGCACAAAGTACCTCAAGTGAACACACAAGCAGCAGCACACAAAACACACACATGTCTACTCACAACAAAGACACAAATGACCAAGACAAGCAACACCTGCACACAAACACTCACCGACGTCTGAAGGAGCGTCACTGATGTAGGGAGAGGGAGAGACTTTGACTTTTAAACATGCTTCATTATCTCATTGACACACCCACAGTTGGGAGGACGTTTCTGACAGCTGCTCCAATTTTTCATGTTAATATTTATAATATTCTTTTAAGATCTTGTAAAAATTTGTTTTTATATCATCTATACTTAGTTTCTCCTTCCTAAGTTTTATGAACCAATTCAAGGTATTTTTCTTTGTGCATGCAGTCTCTAAGGCCACAGTAATCCAAGTAGTCTGTCCCCTTCATTTGTAAAGATGAACTTTGTGACAGATAGTTAGATTTTCAGGCATGACGGATTTTAAAATTGTTTGGTTTGTCACAAACATTATTGACCTATAAAATTCTGGATGTTTGAACATGTTAAATTTGCAGCTTTTCTCTGAAAAAATGACTTAATCATGCAGCATAGTTATGTAAGGCTGAGACCACCAGATTTAACTTGTTTAAAAAGTTTGTTAAAAACATCTTATATTATGATTCCTACAGGAAATTGCAGAGTGAAGATGCCAGACTTTTGTGGAGCCTACGGATGCTCTAACAGCTGTGTTGTTGTCCTGTTACAAAGGAACAGCAGGGTGACATAATAGCTTTGCAATAATGTTGTTGATACAAGGCTTTTTGTGTACGCAATCACTGAGTGTTTCTTTTGGACAGCTTTTTATAACTATTTTAATCCGGTTATTCTTAAAGTATCATCTAAAGCATCCTTATATGATAAAGAATATATTTTTAATTATTAATTTTACTATGTTTTTTGGGTAAATTCTTATCTCTGTCCTCCGTGTGTATGTCTCCACAGTAGTCTAGTTTTTTCTATGTTAGGGATTTCAACATGCAGCATTTATTGATTGTATATTTGTAAAGTGAAATCTTGTACCCCTCTCCATGAACCACTACCTTAATGTGGTGGAGGGGTTTGAGTACCCAAATGATCCTGGGAGCTATGTTGTTGGGGGCGTAATGTCCCCGGTAGGGTCTCCCAAAGCAAACTGGTCCCAGGTAACGGGTCTGACCAAGAGAATTTCAAAAGCTACATATGAAGAAAAGCCAACAAAGTTGCCGGATTGGCACTACTGGGACCCACCCTGGAGCCAGGCCTGGATTTGGGGCTCGAGAGCGAGTGCCTGGTGGTTGGGTCTCTGCCTATGAGCCCCATGACAATATATCTGATGTCTGCAGTCATTTTTAAGTGCATTGAAAAAAAAAAAAAAAATCTTTAAAAAAATCGCCCAGCCCTACCTAAAACATACCCTGATTTAACTTCTAACAAGGGTTGTGTCAGGGCAAAATTGTTATTTATGTTTATTAACATATTTACTCATAGACCTTATTCTTTTTAAGGCTTTAAGTTGAGACTTTTCATTTCTGCTGTCTCATGTTTTCTGCTCTCTTCTCGAGGTCAGCTTCCCAAAACACATCTTATCCCTCAGACACAGAGGCATGACACACTCACATGCCTACACACACTCACATAGTCACACATACACACCCAATACACATCCATTCATACACACAAACACCATACAAGCACACACCTCCAACACTCACGACAATCAGGAGATACCAGAGAACTGGTTGTTTTGACCTCTTTTCACCCTCTTCTTTCACCTCCACCCTGTCCTCTTTATCTCCTGGGGGGAGGGGGGAGGGGGACTGAGGGGGAATATACGTGATGAGTTAGAACTGTCCCACTCTGTCATCGGACGTCCGCCCGGGGCGGTCACTAATTTTGTCCATGTTTGTACTCCTTTTTATTTAGTTTTATAATAAACCTTTTTTATAAAATCATCAATGCCTCGCCTGGACTCCATCACTCAACCAGAGCAATAAATCATGTCTCCAAATGAGGTCAACCGCAAATTTGCCGTGACAGTTGAAATTATTGACATTTTAAAAAGATATAATTCATTTAAGAATCAACCAACTTTTAGGTGCTTCTTTTCAAGTTAACAACGATTTACTCCAAACTGCACATTTGTAGTAAATAACAAGCTGTGCTAACACGACATCCCCCTTTAACCCAGCAGCGAGCATCATGATGGTTTTATCCAGGGTTGGTGCTTGTGTATTTTATTTATCCTGATATATTTGTTCTGTGGTGATCTACTGCCACCTTTTGACCTCAGGCCGCACTGCTCTGCTCTGCTCATTGTCAAAGACACGTGATGGTTGGTTCCTCAATCATCCACAGAATTTCATCCAGATCGGATCCAGATTGGCACATTTCATCGTGATTTTTAGAGAAAATGCAGGTGCCCATACGTTTGGACCTACTGTATGTATATATTATATAGATATTTTTTCTTTATTAATTTTTTTTCCCTCTAGCTCAGCATACCTGATTTAAAAAATAAAATGTTCAAAGTATTACACGACTGCAATAACATCATTTCATTTGTAAATAAACGTCTTTCATGAGATGCTAGGATAATTTACTTCCAGTATCTCTATCTATGTTTATCTTTGTTATATAATAAGTCAGAGCAGCAAAGCCTGCTGTGACATTCATAGACATTGTTCTTTTGTAGAGGTAACATAGTTCCATCTAGGCAGGTTTGTCGTGTACATAAGGATTAGAAACAATTTGTTTGTTTGCACTGTTAAGATGCATAATTTAGTTTTGTGTAGTAATGTTTATGTCAAGTTTTTAACAAGAAATTGATGGTATTTGTTGAACTCCATGTGTCAATGTGAAATTTTTATTACATTATGTTACAAGTAATTATTCTTTTTAAACTAATTTGAAGCTTTGACTGAATCATCTGAACTGGATTGATGTTAAGAAGCCACACTGTATGACACATTATTATTGTAGCCTTTTTTTAAAAACTCCTTGAGTTACAGCTTCTTTCTAAAGTCAAGTTGTAAATATAGTTTTTTTAAAAGTGGGATAAATAGAATTTGATGCGGTTCTGAATTTGGTTGTGTTTATTTTCCTTACCTGTGATGTGACATCACGTGTCTTTGACAATAAGCAGAGCAGAGCAGTGCGGCCTGAGGTCAAAAGGTGGCAGTAGATCACCACAGAACAAATACATCAGGATAAATAAAATACACAAGCACCAACCCTGGATAAAACCATCATGATGCTCGCTGCTGGGTTAAAGGGGGATGTCGTGTTAGCACAGCTTGTTATTTACTACAAATGTGCAGTTTGAAGTAAATCGTTGTTAACTTGAAAAGAAGCACCTAAAAGTTGGTTGATTCTTAAATGAATTATATCTTTTTAAAATGTCAATAATTTCAACCCTTGTTAGAAATTAAATCAGGGTATGTTTTAGATAGGGCTGGGCGATTTTTTTAAAGATTTTTTTTTTTTCAATGCACTTAAAAATGACTGCAGGCATCAGATATATTGTCAAAAGTGCAACTTTATTGCTGTGATTGTCCTGAAGAAATAAAACAGAAATATGAACAGAAAACAAATAAACAGTAAATGAAGTTCTGTCATTCAACAATTTCAAGCTTTAACCCAGGTTTAAGCAAAAGTGCAACAGCAACTTCATAGTAGCTTAAATGTCCTGATTAAGAAATCAGATAACTACATATTTTATGACAAATAAAAAAATAAAAACATAAACTCTTCCCTTAGCATCTCAGCATAGTGTGCTTGCAGCAGACACAGGCCCAGGTTGATGAGGTAAGATACTCTACATGTAAATGTTCAGCTTGGAACAACTATGCATATGTGGGTTTGCAATATTACTGTATAGTGCTGGGTTTTTCAATCACTGTGCCGCGGCACACTTGTGTGCCATGAGAGATTATGAGGTGTGCCGTGGGAAGTTATTCAATTTCACCTAATTGTTCTAAAAAAACATTAGGGATGTCCTGATACAACTTTTTCCCTTCCGATATGAAACCGATATTGCATTCTTACGTATCGGCCGATACTGAAACATTAAATGAATTGCAAAAAACAAAAATTGGAAATTGAATCCGATATCTGTTTTTTGGCTGATATCGGACCGATATCCGATATCAATATTGGATCGGGACACCTCTAAAAAACATTGGGGGTGTCCTGATCCGATATCGGATATCACTCCGATATCAGCCTGAAAACGGATATTGGATTAAATTTTTGTTTTGTTTTTTGCAATTCCCTTTTTATTTATTTTATTCAATTGTAAAATACTGTAGATATTATGTTGAAGGTTAAAATGTAACCAATTGGTTCATAATAAATGGGTCAGTTTTTCCTCATACCTACCGTTGCTGACTATTGTTCTCTGTTTGAGTAACTTCACTTGATCAAGCCTTTTCTAACATTCCACACAACAAAATAAGTCATTATTGTTTTTGTTTTTTTATTAAAAGAAGAAAAAAAAGTAATAAAAGTATGTATGATTCATGCTGATATTTTATCGGTTCAATATCGGTACCGGCCGATACGCAATGCTGCAATATCGGTATCATATCGGAAAAAAAAAAGTTGTATCGGGACAACAAAAGCCCCTCCCCTTCCCAAAGTGCACAGACATAATAATAAAGATAACATTTATAATATAAAAAAATACACCATATAAAACAAAACAATAGGGATGTAACGATTAATCGTAAGGCAGTTAAAAATCGATTCATAGGTATCACGGTTGATATCGATTTTCTGAAAATTGAATCGCAGTACTTTTTTTAACCAGCAGAGGGTGCTATCCACAATTGTAGGCGGCGGGCGGAGTCTGCTAATACTTTCTTTCTGGCTGCCTTCTACTCTTAAATATGTTAATAAATGATTCATTACCCCTTTAGCACCGAAAGAATATCTGTAATATTACTTGAATATCTGTAAAAGTCACGTTTTTCTATTAGCTCTGTCTGCTAGCATAGCTTCTCTTCTTCCCTGCAAGATATCTGCATGCCAACCGACCACTGTGTTACCAGCGCCCTCTGCTGGTCCAAACAAATATGACGTAAATCAGTGCAATGACGTTTTTTTTTTTTTTTTTAAAAGTCCAATTGTTAAGGCACAAAATACATTTTCAGTTGCACTTTTAAAAGAAAAAGAACTATTATGCAGTTTTGCATTGTTTATTATAGAACCAGAATTTAAATAAATAGGCTTCATTTTCATTTGTATTATTCCTTTATTTATTTCATTCAAGATTTATTTTTAGTTAAATTGCATTGTTTTGAATAGTTTATCAAGGAATTATTTTAACAATGAAAAATAAAAAGAAAATAGTACAGCATTTTCTAGTTTTTTTTTCCCAAAAAAAAAAATTGTCTACAGTCCCATTTTGTAAAATAAATCGTGAGAGAATCGTATCGTGAACCCAGTATCGTGAATCGAATCGTATCTGGAGTTGGGTGAATCGTTACATCCCTACAAAACAATATTCAATTCAAATATTATTTACGGTATATAGCGCAATAGTCAATGGTCATCTTGAAGCTCTATCAAAATATAAAATTCTTAAGAAAAAGAAAGAATCAGCTATTTAACAGAATAAAATTCAGTTGTAGTTCTAATCATATTTAATGTTTTTTTTAAAACGTGCTTTTATTTCTCCCAAGACATGCATCAAATATTCTGAACATGAAAGATGATGAAATAGAAAAAAATGTTTGGTTTGTATTCAAGACACTTTGATAAGAGTGGCTGCATATTGTTCATTGCACTGTATATATGAAAAATACATCTTATAAAAGATTTTGTTGTTGTTCATTTGATTTTTATTAAAAACACACAAGAATTAAACAATAAAAAAGCAAGTTTAAAAACACATAAGAATGACTGCAGATTGTTATTTACACCTTTTTTTTTTAGAAAGAAGAAATTTGAAAGATCATAAAAATGTTTCTTTGTGTTTATTTGATTCCTATTCAAGACACTTTGATAAAATGACTGTATATTGTTAATATAGGCTACAGAGTTGTTGTTTTTTTGTATTTACATTTTTTCAATTAAAAGATGTACCTTGGTTCAAAAAAGGTTGAAAAACTCTACGTATCTTGTTTAAATAAGGTTCAAACTGATTAAAATTGTTTGAAATGAGTGACTTTTTATGAATATGTAAAATCTTCCTTGTACTAAGAAACATTCAGCCTTTAACAACCCTTCTCTGTCTTTGTCACCGTAGCTCACTTAATGTTGCCTTACAGACACTTACATAACCTTTGGCAACTGTCACGTCATTGATTTTCCACAAATTGGAAATACTTGCTCTCAAAATGTTCCTCTACAATCACATGTCAGCTAATGTAGCATTTAGCTTTGGTTTCAGTTCGATGATTTTCTTCTTCAGTTTTTCACGAGTTCCAATCAGAACTGTGTCAGTGTGGCCACTTTGGATTAAAAACACCTGCCAAGTCTTTGTCTTAATCCTTGTTAACCCCTCGCTTTCCTTCCTGTAACCCGGGGTTTCCACTGGATACGTCTCCGCTGCGCCACGGCACCGATCCGGTATTTCACCGCTGTCCGCCGTCCGGTAATTCATACTGGTTGCAGGAGTGCGCCGCGGTGCTCTCCGGTTGAACGGATGTGACGTCACGAGACAGTGCAGTTCTCAGGATATTTATATAATCGAGCGAGAACGTAGTTAAATGTGTGTGTTATAAACACAACAATAAACAGACAAAAAGGTCGGTGTTCCTAACGAAGGAGAACAAGAAGGTTGGACTCTGGATTTGTCGTAGACACATTTTTTATCAACAGCCAACAGAGAAGAGATAAAACTGCACCAGTAAAACATGAACTAAATCAAAGTTGCTGCAGTTTACAGTGTAGTTACAGTATGAGAGGAATCAATATAGTGGGTGTGAATTTGTTTTTACACATTATGACGTTTTGGTGATGTATTTACTTGAAATATAATCTGAAGTGTTTTATTTTGAAAAGTACCCCGATATTTTATTGCAGAGTATGTGCTTAATTTCCTGTTTAGCTTCATTTGCTCTGTGCTGATTGATGCGTCATGCTCCGGTGTCCGCCAGAAATAGAAGCCCTGCGTATATCTGACGCAGGGCACCGGACTACCGCATCTGGGAAGGAGCTGACACGCACCGCAGCAGACCCGGTGGAAATTAACACATAGAATAAAGTGGAAACCTATCAGCTCCGGTGACGCGGCGGTGACGTAACGCAGCGGAGCCGCATCCAGTGGAAATTGGGGGTAAGCTCCTCCCATACAGAACTTTAAACATAGCATGTCACACAATGTGTCCAATCGGCGATCAGTGTATTTTATAATGGGCGTCTCCCTTGTTATGTAAGACACTGCCTACACACTCTGCTCCACCCTGTCGCTCTGGAAGGAGAGGCCATCGTGGAGTTTTTAGTTGAGTGGAACATGTTGGTTCTGCATTTTCTCAGATACGGTCTGCACAAGCAGTCAATATAACACAATGTTTGTCTCTGCGTATGTGTGTATAATAAACAGAATTAAAAAAACCCACTTTGTTTGCATTTGTTGATTAGGTGGTGGTTATCATGTGTGTTAATGTGGACAAAGTGCTTGAACGGGACCAGAAGCTGTCTGAACTGGAAGACCGGGCTCACGCACTGCAGGCTGGAGCCTCCCAGTTTGAGACCAGAGCAGCCAAACTAAAAAGAAAGTTCTGGTGGAAAAATTGCAAGGTACCAAAATATAAGAAAAGACACGAGAGCCACATTATAAATAATGACCATTTATTCATTACAGCATTAGCACACACAGGATTATTAGTTTAACTGCACACCACACACTTATATCTAGATGTTGTTTTGAAACTGTATTGGATTTTTGTGCAAAAGAAAGCAATAATTGAAACATTGAAATGATGATAGTTGCATAGATTTCTTGCTGTTCTTATTTGATACTGAAATGTGTCTCCCTTCACTTGTTTCAGATGTGGACATTCCTGATAGCTGTCATAGCCATCATTGTTCTCATCATTATAAGTATCAAGGCCTTAATCAGCCTGACAAGTTTATATAATATGGTGTTATGAGTTTTTCTCAAAATGATCTAAAGCAGGACTGATCATTACTGGTATTTAGTCATGGCTGACCAATGGAAAGCAATGATCAGGGGTTTTCACTGTGGAGCAGCTTTAATTAGCAATGAAAAAGGCTGTTCCAAAGTTCATTTTGAATTTGAAAATTGTCCTGATCTGAAAGATCTCTGGGAGTCAAGAATATATAGTGATTTAAAATAAATGGGAGTCCAGAATAAGTAGTGAAATGTGTGATTCTTATTAAATATATATATTAATGGCTAAGGAATATATAAGTAGTAATTTCTGCTTTTCCTCCTATTTAATTTTGCAATGCTAAATTCATTTATGTTTTCCAAGTTTGTTACATTTTAAGGGTTTCTAAAAACGTTCCCTTCTTTCTTCACAGTTTGGGCTTGCTCATAAAGGAACAACGATGAGATCAGTTAAAGAAAAACGGTGAAGAATAAAAGTGGAGATCAAAGCCTAATCCTTGAGTCGAAGAACCTACTGGTTATTAAGCCCCGCCCCTCGTTGTCTTCATTCCTTGTCCTGGATTGACATGCTCGCGCGTGTGTTTGCATACTATTATGTGCTTAAATATAAAAAAAATATTTTACCCTAAATGTGTAATACACAAACTGTCAGATAGTTACACTTGTACTGTTTTGGGGAGCACATGTATCAAAGAAAAATATTCATACAAAGTAAATATGAATCGTGCCATAACACACACACACACACACACACACACACACCGATCAGGTGCGCTTCACTATCGATCACCGTCTACGTGTCTATGTATGTACCACCATTTAATCCGGTTACAGTCTGTGTCACGACACCCGTCCATTAGGTGGTAGTGACTGTAGTGTTGAGTCAGACCAGTAAACAGTGCTACATAGTGAAGCCCGCCTGATGATTACTGCAGCTTCACTCACTATACACCTGTTACTACACCTAACTACTGAAAATAGATACGTTTAGTGAAAGTTAGACAGACACACACACACACTAAATGACCACAAAAAATATGAAAATGACTCAAAATACACAAAACTAAATATTTATACAAAAATTACACAAAAGACAACAGAAATGCAAAAAAAACTACACTAAAAAAAAAAATACAAAATGACTCCAGAATCACACAACTTAAGGCAACAAAAAATAGTTATACAAAAAAAAAAACTAAACAATATTTATACAGGAAGTACACAAAACGACAACAGAAATGCAGAAAAATATACAAAAAGGCTCCAAAAACACACAAAATGACTCCAAAAAACATATATTACAGGAAAATACACCAAACAACAACAAAAATATGAAAATGACTCAAAATACATTAAATTAAATACTTATTATCCCACATGAATGCATACTTCCGACGGGCACTGTACATTACAGAAAAATACACAAAACGAAAAAATATAAAAATGACTTAAAAAAAAAAAAAAAGCAACACATTTATCATGCACATGTCTCATAGAGTCAAACCAGGGAAATTGCACACACTATTTTAGTTTGCACATGCAAATATACCCCTTTATAATGCTACAGAGTATGTTGTTATTATTATGCCCATAATTGACAACTCTTCTTAAGCTCCCACTATATGAATACATACTTCCGACGGGCACTGTACTAGACTTAAAAAAACATACATTTACAGAAAAATACAAAAAAAAAAAATCAATAAAAATGCCTCAAAATACACAAAACTAAATATTTATACTAAAAATACACAAAATGACTGCTGAATCACACTACAATAGCAACAAAAACAATAAATATACAAAAATACACGACTCCAAAAAAACGTACATTACAAAAAAATTAAAATAAAAAACAGCAAACATTTATGTACAAAAAGACAACAGAAACACAAATACACATGACTCCAATAAACATACGTTACAGAAAAATACACCATACAAAAAATATAAAAGTGATGATGAAGTCATGCACATGTCCCATAGAATTAAACCAGGAAAATTGCACCCACATTTTGCACCCGCAAATATACCCCTCATGCTCCCACATGAATACATACTTCCGACAGGCACTGTACTAGTCTAACTAAAAAGCAAGGGAGGTCTGTGTGTGCGTGTGTGCGTGCATGCGTGTGGAGCAAATATCTCCCAGACGCAGAGCGAGTTCGACCTGAAACTCGGTCAGCGGGTTCCAAATACCCCGAGTGTGTGTATCTGTTATTTTGGAGTAATTTGGTCATTTCAAAATGTTTATTTTAATTTTATTTCACTTCTGAACAGCCCCGAAATGAAATTATTATTCAATTATTCAACTTTTGACATCAGGGTGTGAGGGGGCGCTAGAGCATCATCTATATCTATTTCACTGCACAGCTCCTCACCCGAGCAAAAGTCACGTGTGAGGCCAGAGCCAATCGCTGCGCACACAGCCAAGCAGACAGACTGCATATAAACGAGTGAGAGAGCCGACCAAACTGTCTGGTCCTTAAGACAGAGGAATGTAACATTTTTGTGGGTCCACAACACGGCTTCACTATGATTAACGTTTGTTCTGTGCAAGAGAGAGAGAGTTGCAAAATGTTTATTTTTCGTGGTACTTTCGGGTCTCTCTCTCTCTCTCTTTTTTTTTTTTAAATCTCTCAACAACCTGACGGATTATGTGCATAATGTGCGCGCACGTGTGAGAGAGGAAACGCACGGAGGAGATAGAGGTACACACACACACAGTATTTATAATAAAAAATATACTAAATGAGTAAACTGAAACAAAAAACTAAACAATATTTATACATTGAGTACACAAAACAACAACAGAAATTCCCAAAACAGAAAAATACATCAAACAACAAAAAATATGAAAATGACTCACAATACACAAAAAATAAATATTTATACACCAAATGACAACAGAAATGCACAAAATGACTCCAGTATTACACTACAATGGCAACAAAAAAACTATAGATATAGAAAAAATGCACAAAAATACACATGACTAAAAAAAACATGCACGTCCCATAGAATTAAACCAGGTAAATCGCACACACTATTTTACTTTGCACCTGCAAAGAAACCCCTTCATAACAGTAACAGAGTATGTACACCTCTTTGTACATCTAACCTTCAAAACACATACTCATTTGGCCATAAATGACAACTCTATTACACTACAATGGCAACAAAAGACTATAAAAAACAACAGAGAGCTACAAAAATACACGACTCCAAAAAACATCCATTACAGAAAAATACACCAAACGACAACAAAAACATGAAAATGACTCAGAATACACTAAAATGACAACAGAAATGCACAAAACTACAGCAACCCCCCCCCCCAAAAAAAATACACAAAATGACTCCAGAATCACTACAATGGCAACAAAAAAAACAATAATTATTGAAAAATGCCCCAAAAGACAACAGAAAGATATAAAAAATATGCATAATGACTCCAAAAAACATACATTACAGAAAAATACATCAAAAAAAAAAAAATGAGTATGAAAAACAACAAACAAATGTATCATACACATGTCCCATAAAATTAAACCTGAGAAATCACACACAATATTTTATTTTGCACCTGCAAATAAACCCCTTTATAACACTACAGAGTACAGAGTATGTACACCTCTTTGTACATCCACCCTTCAAATATATTCTCATTTGGCCATAATTGACAACTGTACTTATGCTCCCACATGAATGCATACTTACGACGGGCACTGTACTAGTGTTCATAAATGATTCCTTACTGCTTTAGCACCAAAAAATATGTGTAATATTACGTGAATATCTGTAAAAGTCACGTTTTTCTATTAGCTCTGTCTGCGAGTGTAGAATCTCTTCTTCACTGCAAGATATCTGCATGCCAACCGACTACTGGGTTAACAGTGCCCTCTGCTGGTCCAAACAAATATCTGACCTAAATACAGTAAAATGACTGTTTTTTTTTTAAGTCCAATTGTTAAGGCACAAAAAAAAAAAATTATTATGCCGTTTTGCATTGTTTACTATAGAACCAGAATTTAAATTAATAGGCTACTTCTTCATTTGTATTATTCCTTTATTTATTTCATTCAAGATTTATTTTGAGCTATTTTGCATTCTTTTGAATAATTTATCGAGGGATTCTTTTGACAATGAAAAATAAAAGGAAAACAGTATAGTTTTTTTTATAGTTTTTTTCCCCCAAAAAATAAAGGAATATTTTTCAGTCATCATTTTTCTACAGTCCCATTTTGTAAAATAAATCGTGAGAGAATCGTATCGTGAACCCAGTATCGTAAATTGAATTGTATCGGGAGTTGAGTGAATTGTTCATTCCCATGAGGAAAATTTGGAACATTCTGCTTCTGCTGAAATGGAACCTATGATGTAACAGGGAGATTAAAGCCAATCTCTGCTAGTGAGAGTTCCAGTTGAGCTGTAACATTTAAAAAGGAAGGAAGATATTTCACACCCAAAAAAATATTGGCAAGCTATTAAGTACAAGAGTGGACAAAGTTAAAGTTCTCCATTAAATCTATATGGAGCAAAAAGTGAGTGGTACAAAAGAAGGGCAAAACCTTTCTGTAGAAAGTGAAAGCAGCAGTGACAGGGTCCAGGCATTAACAAATGTTTTCTCTCTACACCATTGTACGTGTAAAGCGAATCAAGGCCAAGAGGTGGCATCGACAAAAAAAAAAGAGAGCCTGGAGCAGGAGAACATGAAGCTGCTGGAAGAAACCAAAAACTTACATAAGCTGAATAATGAACTCAAAGAAAAACTGGAAAGAAAGCTTTCTTTGAGCACTGATCTGGGTGAGAAAAAGAATCAGTCCTTAAAGGAAACAAACAAAAAGGCCAACAATGAGCTGCAGCCAGTAAAAGGTACTATGTTTCAGTTAGTAGCAGCATGGGAGAACAAGATAAAAACTGATCTGGGGGAGAAAGAAAAAGAAATCCTCTGTTTAAAAGAGGCCCTCCATAAGGCCAACAATGATCGGCAGCAGGACAAAAGTACCATATCTGAGATGGAAGCAGCATGGAAGAAGTTGAACATGAACCTGGGAAAAAAAGAAAAAGAAAATCTCCGATTAGAAGAGATGCTCCATAGGGCTAAGAGTGATCTGCAGAAAGAGAAAAGTACTGTCTCTGAGATGGAAGCAGCAAGAGAGAAGTTGAACACCGATTTGAGTAAGAAAGATGAGGAAAACATCTGTTTAAAAGAGGACCTCCATAAGGCCAACAGTGATCTGCAGCAGGAGAAAAGTATTGTATCTGAGATAAAATCAGCATTGAAGGAGATGAACACTGATCTAGGGGAGATAGAAAAGGAAGTCCTCTGTTTAAAAGAGGACCTCATTAAGGCCAACAGTGATCTGCAGCAGGAAAAAAGTACCGTATCTGAGATGGAAGCAGCAATGGAAAGGTTGAATACCAATCTGGGTGAGAAAGAGAAGGAAGTCCTCTGTTTAAAAAAGGACCTCCATAAGGCCAACAGTTATCTTCACCAGGAAAAATGTACCATCTCTGAGATGACATCAGCATTGGAGAAGTTGAACACTGATCTGGGGGAGAAAGAAAAGGAAGTACTCTGTTTAAAAGAGGACTTTCATAAAGCCAACAGTAATCTGCAGCAGGAGAAAAGTACCGTGTCTGAAATGGAAGCATCGTGGGAAAAGTTGAACAATTATCTGGGGGAGAAAGATAAAGAAATCCAGTGTTTAAAGGAAAGAGACAAAAAGACTAGCGGTGAGCTGCAGCCAGTGAAACGTACTGTCTTTCAGATCGTAGCAGCATGGGAGAACCAGATGAAAACTGATCTGGGGGAGAAAGAAAAAGAAAACCTCGATTTAAAAGAGGCCATTCGGAAGGCCAACAGTGATCTTCACCAGGAGAAAAGTACTGTCTCTGAGATGGAAACAGCATTGGAGGAGTTGAACACTGATTTGGGGGAGAAAGAAAACGAAGTCCTCTGTTTAAAAAATGACCTCCTTAAGGCCAACAGTGATCTGCAGCATGAAAAAAGTACTGTCTTTGAGATGGAAGCAGCATTGGATAAGTTGAATACCGATCTGGGTGAGAAAGAAAGGGAAAACCACTGTTTAAAAGAGGACCTCCATAAGGCCAACAGTAATCTGCAGCAGGAGAAAAGAATTGTATCGGAGATGGAAGCAGCAAGGGAGAAGTTGAACACTGATCTTGAGGAGAAAGATAAAGAAGTCCTCTGTTTAAAAGAGACCCTCCACAAGGCCAACAGTGATCTGCAGCAGAAGAAAAGTACCATCTCTGAGATGAAATCATCATTGGAGAAGTTGAACACTGATTTGGGGGAGAAAGATAAAGAAGTCCTCTGTTTAAAAGAGGACCTCCATAAGGCCAACAGGGATCTGCAGCAGGAGAAAAGAATTGTGTCGGAGATGGAAGCAGCAAGAGAGAAATTGAACAGTCATCTGGGGGAAAGAGATAAAGAAGTCCTCTGTTTAAAAGAGGACCTCCTTAAGGCCAACAGTGATCTGCAGCAGGAGAAAAGTTCCATCTCTGAAATGGAAGCAGCATTGGATAAGTTAAATACCGATCTGGGTGAGAAAGAAAAGGAAAACCACTGTTTAAAAGAGGACCTTCATAAGGCCAACAGTAATCTGCAGCAGGAGAAAAGTACCGTGTCTGAAATGGAAGCATCGTGGGAAAAGTTGAACAATTATCTGGGGGAGAAAGATAAAGAAATCCAGTGTTTAAAGGAAAGAGACAAAAAGACTAGCGGTGAGCTCCAACCAGTGAAAGGTACTGTCTTTCAGATCGTAGCAGCATGGGAGAACCAGATGAAAACTGATCTGGGGGAGAAAGAAAAAGAAAACCTCTATTTAAAAGAGGCCCTTTGTAAGGCCAACAGTGATCTGCTGCAGGAGAAAAATATTGTATCAGAGATGGAAGCAGCAAGGGAGAAGTTGAACACTGATTTGAGTAAAAAAGATGAAGAAAACCTTTGTTTAAAAGAGGACCTCCATAAGGCCAACAGTGATCTGCAGCAGGAGAAAAGTACCATTTCTGAGATGAACTCAGCATTGGAGAAGTTGTACACTGACCAGGGGGAAAAAGATAAGGAAATCCAGTGTTTAAAAGAGGACCTCCTTGAGGCCAAGAGTGATCTGCAGCAGGAGAAAAGTACTGTATCTGAAATGGAAGTAGCACGGGAGAAGTTGAACACTGATCTTGAGGAGAAAGATAAAGAAGTCCTCTGTTTAAAAGAGGACCTCATTAAGGCCAACGGTAATCTGCAGCAGGAAAAATGTACCATATCTGAGATGGAAGCAGCAATGGAGAGGTTGAACAGTCATCTGGGGGAAAAAGATAAAGAAGTCCTCTGTTTAAAAGAGACCCTCCACAAGGCCAACAGTGATCTGCAGCAGGAAAAAAGTACTGTCTCTGAGATGGAAGCAGCATTGGAGAAGGTAAACAATGATCTGGGGAAGAAAGATAAAGAAGTCCTCTGTTTAAAAGAGGCTCTCCATAAGGCCAACAGTGATCTGCAGCAGGAGAAAAGTACCATATCTGAGATGGAAGCAGCAATGAAGAAGCTGAACACTGATCTTGAGGAGAAAGATAAAGAAGTCCTCTGTTTAAAAGAGGACCTCCTTAAGGCTAACAGTGATCTGCAGCAGGAGAAAAGAATTGTATCGGAGATGGAAGCAGCAATGGAGAAGTTGAACACTGATCTGGGGGAGAAAGAAAAAGAAGTCCTCTGTTTAAAAGAGACCCTCCACAAGGCCAACAGTGATCTGCAGCAGGAAAAAAGTACTGTCTCTGAGATGGAAGCAGCTTTGGAGAAGGTAAACAATGATCTGGGGAAGAAAGATAAAGAAGTCCTCTGTTTAAAAGAGGCTCTCCATAAGGCCAACAGTGATCTGCAGCAGGAGAAAAGTACCATATCTGAGATGGAAGCAGCAATGAAGAAGCTGAACACTGATCTTGAGGAGAAAGATAAAGAAGTCCTCTGTTTAAAAGAGGACCTCCTTAAGGCTAACAGTGATCTGCAGCAGGAGAAAAGTACCATATCTGAGATGGAAGCAGCAATGGAGAAGCTGAACACTGATCTTGAGGAGAAAGATAAAGAAGTCCTCTGTTTAAAAGAGGACCTCCTTAAGGCTAACAGTGATCTGCAGCAGGAGAAAAGAATTGTATTGGAGATGGAAGCAGCAATGGAGAAGTTGAACACTGATCTGGGGGGAGAAAGAAAAAGAAGTCCTGTGTTTAAAAGAGGACCTCCTTGAGGCCAAGAGTGATCTGCAGCAGGAGAAAAGTAGTGTATCTGAAATGGAAGCAGCACGGGAGAAGTTGAACACTGATCTTGAGGAGAAAGATAAAGAAGTCCTCAGTTTAAAAGAGGACCTCATTAAGGCCAACGGTAATCTGCAGCAGGAAAAATGTACCATATCTGAGATGGAAGCAGCAATGGAGAGGTTGAATAGTCATCTGGGGGAAAAAGATAAAGAAGTCATCTGTTTAAAAGAGACCCTCCACAAGGCCAACAGTGATCTGCAGCAGGAAAAAAGTACTGTCTCTGAGATGGAAGCAGCATTGGAGAAGGTAAACAATGATCTGGGGAAGAAAGATAAAGAAGTCCTCTGTTTAAAAGAGGACCTCCTTAAGGCCAACAATGATCGGCAGCAGGACAAAAGTACCATATCTGAGATGGAAGCAGCATGGAAGAAGTTGAACATGAACCTGGGAAAAAAAGAAAAAGAAAATCTCCGATTAGAAGAGATGCTCCATAGGGCTAAGAGTGATCTGCAGAAAGAGAAAAGTACTGTCTCTGAGATGGAAGCAGCAAGAGAGAAGTTGAACACCGATTTGAGTAAGAAAGATGAGGAAAACATCTGTTTAAAAGAGGACCTCCATAAGGCCAACAGTGATCTGCAGCAGGAGAAAAGTATTGTATCTGAGATAAAATCAGCATTGAAGGAGATGAACACTGATCTAGGGGAGATAGAAAAGGAAGTCCTCTGTTTAAAAGAGGACCTCATTAAGGCCAACAGTGATCTGCAGCAGGAAAAAAGTACCGTATCTGAGATGGAAGCAGCAATGGAAAGGTTGAATACCAATCTGGGTGAGAAAGAGAAGGAAGTCCTCTGTTTAAAAAAGGACCTCCATAAGGCCAACAGTTATCTTCACCAGGAAAAATGTACCATCTCTGAGATGACATCAGCATTGGAGAAGTTGAACACTGATCTGGGGGAGAAAGAAAAGGAAGTACTCTGTTTAAAAGAGGACCTTCATGAAGCCAACAGTAATCTGCAGCAGGAGAAAAGTACCGTGTCTGAAATGGAAGCATCGTGGGAAAAGTTGAACAATTATCTGGGGGAGAAAGATAAAGAAATCCAGTGTTTAAAGGAAAGAGACAAAAAGACTAGCGGTGAGCTGCAGCCAGTGAAACGTACTGTCTTTCAGATCGTAGCAGCATGGGAGAACCAGATGAAAACTGATCTGGGGGAGAAAGAAAAAGAAAACCTCGATTTAAAAGAGGCCATTCGGAAGGCCAACAGTGATCTTCACCAGGAGAAAAGTACTGTCTCTGAGATGGAAACAGCATTGGAGGAGTTGAACACTGATTTGGGGGAGAAAGAAAACGAAGTCCTCTGTTTAAAAAATGACCTCCTTAAGGCCAACAGTGATCTGCAGCATGAAAAAAGTACTGTCTTTGAGATGGAAGCAGCATTGGATAAGTTGAATACCGATCTGGGTGAGAAAGAAAGGGAAAACCACTGTTTAAAAGAGGACCTCCATGAGGCCAACAGTAATCTGCAGCAGGAGAAAAGAATTGTATCGGAGATGGAAGCAGCAAGGGAGAAGTTGAACACTGATCTTGAGGAGAAAGATAAAGAAGTCCTCTGTTTAAAAGAGACCCTCCACAAGGCCAACAGTGATCTGCAGCAGAAGAAAAGTACCATCTCTGAGATGAAATCATCATTGGAGAAGTTGAACACTGATTTGGGGGAGAAAGATAAAGAAGTCCTCTGTTTAAAAGAGGACCTCCATAAGGCCAACAGGGATCTGCAGCAGGAGAAAAGAATTGTGTCGGAGATGGAAGCAGCAAGAGAGAAGTTGAACAGTCATCTGGGGGAAAGAGATAAAGAAGTCCTCTGTTTAAAAGAGGACCTCCTTAAGGCCAACAGTGATCTGCTGCAGGAGAAAAATATTGTATCAGAGATGGAAGCAGCAAGGGAGAAGTTGAACACTGATTTGAGTAAAAAAGATGAAGAAAACGTTTGTTTAAAAGAGGACCTCCATAAGGCCAACAGTGATCTGCAGCAGGAGAAAAGTACCATTTCTGAGATGAACTCAGCATTGGAGAAGTTGTACACTGACCAGGGGGAAAAAGATAAGGAAATCCAGTGTTTAAAAGAGGACCTCCTTGAGGCCAAGAGTGATCTGCAGCAGGAGACAAGTACTGTATCTGAAATGGAAGTAGCACGGGAGAAGTTGAACACTGATCTTGAGGAGAAAGATAAAGAAGTCCTCTGTTTAAAAGAGGACCTCATTAAGGCCAACGGTAATCTGCAGCAGGAAAAATGTACCATATCTGAGATGGAAGCAGCAATGGAGAGGTTGAACAGTCATCTGGGGGAAAAAGATAAGAAGTCCTCTGTTTAAAAGAGACCCTCCACAAGGCCAACAGTGATCTGCAGCAGGAAAAAAGTACTGTCTCTGAGATGGAAGCATCATTGGAGAAGGTAAACAATGATCTGGGGAAGAAAGATAAAGAAGTCCTCTGTTTAAAAGAGGCTCTCCATAAGGCCAACAGTGATCTGCAGCAGGAGAAAAGTACCATATCTGAGATGGAAGCAGCAATGAAGAAGCTGAACACTGATCTTGAGGAGAAAGATAAAGAAGTCCTCTGTTTAAAAGAGGACCTCCTTAAGGCTAACAGTGATCTGCAGCAGGAGAAAAGTACCATATCTGAGATGGAAGCAGCAATGAAGAAGCTGAACACTGATCTTGAGGAGAAAGATAAAGAAGTCCTCTGTTTAAAAGAGGACCTCCTTAAGGCTAACAGTGATCTGCAGCAGGAGAAAAGTACCATATCTGAGATGGAAGCAGCAATGGAGAAGCTGAACACTGATCTTGAGGAGAAAGATAAAGAAGTCCTCTGTTTAAAAGAGGACCTCCTTAAGGCTAACAGTGATCTGCAGCAGGAGAAAAGAATTGTATCGGAGATGCAAGCAGCAATGGAGAAGTTGAACACTGATCTGGGGGAGAAAGAAAAAGAAGTCCTGTGTTTAAAAGAGGACCTCCTTGAGGCCAAGAGTGATCTGCAGCAGGAGAAAAGTAGTGTATCTGAAATGGAAGCAGCACGGGAGAAGTTGAACACTGATCTTGAGGAGAAAGATAAAGAAGTCCTCAGTTTAAAAGAGGACCTCATTAAGGCCAACGGTAATCTGCAGCAGGAAAAATGTACCATATCTGAGATGGAAGCAGCAATGGAGAGGTTGAACAGTCATCTGGGGGAAAAAGATAAAGAAGTCCTCTGTTTAAAAGAGACCCTCCACAAGGCCAACAGTGATCTGCAGCAGGAAAAAAGTACTGTCTCTGAGATGGAAGCAGCATTGGAGAAGGTAAACAATGATCTGGGGAAGAAAGATAAAGAAGTCCTCTGTTTAAAAGAGGCTCTCCATAAGGCCAACAGTGATCTGCAGCAGGAGAAAAGTACCATATCTGAGATGGAAGCAGCAATGGAGAAGCTGAACACTTATCTTGAGGAGAAAGATAAAGAAGTCCTCTGTTTAAAAGAGGACCTCCTTAAGGCTAACAGTGATCTGCAGCAGGAGAAAAGAATTGTATTGGAGATGGAAGCAGCAATGGAGAAGTTGAACACTGATCTGGGGGAGAAAGAAAAAGAAGTCCTGTGTTTAAAAGAGGACCTCCTTGAGGCCAAGAGTGATCTGCAGCAGGAGAAAAGTAGTGTATCTGAAATGGAAGCAGCACGGGAGAAGTTGAACACTGATCTTGAGGAGAAAGATAAAGAAGTCCTCAGTTTAAAAGAGGACCTCATTAAGGCCAACGGTAATCTGCAGCAGGAAAAATGTACCATATCTGAGATGGAAGCAGCAATGGAGAGGTTGAACAGTCATCTGGGGGAAAAAGATAAAGAAGTCCTCTGTTTAAAAGAGACCCTCCACAAGGCCAACAGTGATCTGCAGCAGGAAAAAAGTACTGTCTCTGAGATGGAAGCAGCATTGGAGAAGGTAAACAATGATCTGGGGAAGAAAGATAAAGAAGTCCTCTGTTTAAAAGAGGACCTCCTTAAGGCTAACAGTGATCTGCAGCAGGAGAAAAGTAGTGTATCTGAGATGGAAGCAGCACAGGAGAAGTTGAACACTGATCTGGGGAAAAAAGTAAAGAAAGTCATTTTTTTAAATAAGGCCCTCCATAAGGCCAACAGTAATCTGCAACAGGAGAAAAGTACCATATCTGAGATGGAAGCAGCAATGGAGAAGTTGAACACTGATCTGGGAGAGAAAGAAAACGAAGTCCTCTGTTTAAAAGAGGCCCTCCAAAAGGCCAACAGTGAGCTACCGCAGGACAAGAGCCAACTCACTGACAGTTTAGGTCATGGTTCTGTTGAAGACACTCAAATCAACCCAGAATTTGGTTTGACCACTCAAACTGAACTTGATGAGAAGAACAGCAAACTCCGTGTTCCACACATCTTTTTTACAAAAGACGAACTGAGACTGGTGAGTGAAGTTTTTTCAGATATTCATGTTTTAAATGAAGAACTGCAGTTCCAACAGAATAAAGCTGCTGAGGCCACAAAACAGTTCCAGTAAAAGGATACTTCAATTGAAGCAATGAAGTTCAGTGTTAAGACCAACACTTCTAAACACGTTAAGCACAGGAAGAAGCTTGCAGCCCAAAACAAGATGCCAGCTGATAAAAGGAATGCTCTCTGTGTGATATCAAAAAGACAAATAAATCGTTTCAAGAAGATCAACCTTTAGAGCTCATTTGAGCAAAGTATGAGTCTGCTCTCCAAAGAATATCAGGAAGCAGAAAAACAACTGCGACATACTGACAAAGAATTCCTGCTTGCTAAAAAATCAGGCTGATTTGGTCACTAAGAATGAAGCTCTTCAGTGTAAACAACTGGCTTTGACCAAGAACAAGGAGACTATTGTTATGGCAATTATTATATTCATCATCATATCTTCAAATATGTGTTCATGTGTACAATTTGTCATGTTTTAATACATGATGACTGCATTACTCTTTGCACTTTTGAACAGCTGAGTCATGTTAGATTAGAACAGTACAGATTGTATTGTATCCACAGTGCAACTCAACTGTGTCTGCTGAAGGCCAAACTCAAACTCACATGCAGATACTGTATACACGCACACACACTATCAAGGACAGACAAGAGTGGTGCCCAACCTTCCTCATAATATACACGTCTTCATCATCCTCAAACGTTTCCATTGTTGGGCATCTGACCCTCTCCTGTTACTCACCTCAGGGTGGAACTTTTTCTGTTATCTGTATAAAAGCTTAAGCTGTGAAACTGTTAGTTGGTGGTTCTTGCCTTTTTGCTCCATCAGGAGCCTTTTGACCATTCTTGTTGGGGCCTGCTTTTCATTCTTACAGGATGGAAGCTTCTTTTTTACTGCTTTTTTATTTAATTTTATAATAAATCTTTTTTATAAAATCATCAATGCTTCGACTGGACTCCATCATTCAACCAGAGCAATAAATCATGTCTCCAAATGAGGTCAACCACAAATTTGCCGTGACACTATAAAACAAGAATTGGAGAATCGGAAGGAGCAAGACAGGGCGAAAGAAAAGGAAGCAGAATGGAAAACCAGGTTTCAAGTCAAAACTCTTTAAAGAGGAAATAAACATCAAAATCACTTTTTTTCTGATGAATACATGTGTATTTGGGTACTGTGTAGTGCTTTTGATTTATCCTAGTCCAACTTTTAACGTATTAGTAAAAGTATTTTAATTTTGCATATTTACTGTAGTTGTAAAATGAGTTACTGGCCTCTAAGGGTTGAACGCCGGCTATTATAATCCAACTCTTTTTATTGACCTTTTTTTAAAGCAGTACAGAAACAAGTGCAAATAGGAATGGTACATTTCTGAAGTTTGATAAATCCCTTACATCCCCTCCCTTGTCCCGCCCACCCCACTCAGGTCAAATGAACCACGGACATATGGCACACAAAAAAAAAAAAAAAACACACACAAGCACATTCATGCACACACACAACGCAGGAGACAGACATAGGCTGAGAGAACAGAAGGGGAAACTATTCCCCATCGGAGTCTGAGGATAAATCAAGAGAGTTGACATACAACAGAAAAGGACTCCACGAGCTCTGAAATGCTTTATCGAGAACCTAAGTTTTTCCAGTTTTAGATTATAGAGAACTTCTTTAATCCAACGACTATGTGATGGGGGGCGAGCCAGCTTCCAATTGAACAGAATTAATCGCCTGGTCAGCAGTGTCGTAAACGCAATAGCGCGTTTTAGTGACACAGAGAATGTTGTATCAGGAGATATGCCGAAAATGGCTGATAGTGGATTAGGTGGAGTGGTTTGGCCGTATGCCCTTCCTATTGTGTCAAAAATGCTCTCCCAGAAGGAGCACAGCTTAGGACACGACCAGAACATATGGATATGATTGGCAGGGGATTGTTTGCATCTATTGCAGGTATTGCTGACAGTGGGGTAAATTTTGGATAATTTTGCGTTAGTGTAGTGAACTTTATGGAGGACTTTGCATTGAATAAGGCTATGGAGGGCACATATCGAGGAGGAATGAACCAGATTTAGGGCAGAGTCCCACTGTTGATCAGGTATGTTCATACTTAAATCACTCTCCCACGAGGCTCTTATTATTGATAGAGAGTTCGGGGCAACTGAACCTAAGGAGGTGTATAGCACAGAGATACATTTTTTATGATTGGGGCCCGTAGATAGCAAAATATCAATCAGAGTTTCCGGAGGACGGTTTGCAAAGTGTGGAAACAGCTTCTTAACGAAGTCTCTCGCCTGAAAAAAACGAAAAAGGTGGGAGTTAGGCAAATTAAATTTAGAGGAGAGCTCCACAAAAGATGAGAAGATTCCATCTCTGTAGAGATCTTTCACAGCTGCAATACCACAGTTGTGCCAAGTTATGAATGTGGGGTCGGTGCGGGAAGGTTTAAATAAGTGGTTTTTAAGTAGTGGGGTCAGTATGAAAGGGCCCTGTAAACCCAAGTATTTCCTGAGCTGGCTCCATATTCTCATGGAGATCGACACCATAGTGTTAACACCTTTAAGTTTTAAAGGGAGAGGAAGTGATGAACATAGGGCAGAGCATAGTGAGGAATGTGAGGTTGCCGTTTCGAGGTGCACCCAGGCGGGGAGGGGCTCGGAGCCTCCATCCATCCAGTATAGGAGTTTCTGGATGTTGGCTGCCCAGTAGTATCGTCTAAAATTTGGGAGTGCAAGCCCTCCGTCACGCCTGGGAGATTGTAAGACAGACTTTTGCGGATTCGGGCCGGCTTGGCTCCCCAAAAGAATTTGGATATCAACTTGTCCAATTTATCAAAAAAGGATTTGGTGATTAATATGGGGACATGTTGAAAAAGGTAAAGAAATTTAGGAAGAGTAATCATCTTGATCAAATTAACCCGACCAGCCAGAGATAGTGGTAAAACAGACCAGCGGGCAAAATCCTTCTCTGTATGGCGAATGGATGATGTTGAGGAGGCGCCGGGTGTTGTGGGAAGACTGCCGGCCCGACATAAAACCTGTTTGATCCAACGAGATGATAGAAGGCATCACCCGCTGGAGCCGGAGAGCGAGAACCTTAGAAAGAATTTTTAAATCCACATTTAGGAGCGAAAATGGTCTATAACTGCTGCAAAGCAGAGGGTCTTTTTTTTTTTTTAGGAGAGAAATGGTGGCCTTTGACAAAGATTCTGATAGACGGAGGTGTAAAAATGCTTCATTGTACATGTCTCTTAAAGCTGGAGCAAGAGCATCTGAGAATGTCTTAAAATATTCTGCACTGAAGCCATCCGGGCCGGGTGATTTACTGCTCTGCAAGGATTTGATGGCTTCTGTGATTTCAATGACCGTGATGGGCTGATCTAGCAGTGTTACACCTAAGTGGAGAGGGAGAGGGAAGGGAGCAGGGAGGAAAGACTCAAGGTAGGAAATAGAAAGGGTGGGGAGAATAGATTGTTTTACAGTGAGGGTGAGATGTGAAGTTGTAGAATATATTGTGCTTATTATGTTGCGTAATCAAGCCAGTATAGTGACAAGTGTGAAGCTTAGCTATAATGGTGGTGGATGTGGACAGGGGGAATGAGTGAGTGGTAGTACCTAAAGCAGGTATTAACGTGTTAAGTTAAGCCCAGAATGAGTTTTATCCCACATCCCAGGGCGTGCCAGTGCATCGTATACCAGTATATGTGCAAAAAAACCGCTACGGCAAACCCAGGAACTGCCCCGGGCCCGCAGATGCAGCCAGGCCAGCAGAAGGAGTGGGGGCCAGGGAGCCCCAGGCCACCCCCCCACGGGCGAGCAACCCCCCAGACGCCCCCAAGATCCCAGGCTGAGAGGCAGCCACCGCCCCCCACACACACATCCGAGGAAGCCCCAAGCAGCCAAGCACCCAGCGCATCCTGCCACCGACCCCAACCCCACCCACGCACACCCAAGCACCCAACCCCCGAGGGGAGGGCCCAGAGAGCCCCCCACCCGAGACCCCAGCAGCGGAGCCAAGGCCCACGCTCAGAAGACGGCCAGAGCCGCGCCGAACAAGCAGCCAGCGGGCACTCGCCGGCGGGCCCAGAGCCAGCAGGGATCAGACCCCAGGACAGAGGGACCCGGAACAGAAGCAGCACCAAGAGCAGCGCCCCCAGGGACAGCGATCACGCCCATAGTCGCCGAGGGCACCAAAGGGATGCTGCAAGTTGCCCCGCCGGCCCCCAGGCACACCGACCAGGCACCCCAGAGCACGCCAGAACACCTTTCCTTGATGCCGCCTGCGTGATGAGCCCTAGAAAGCCCCCCCCCCCACCCCCCACCAAAGGGCCCAGCCACACCGCAGAGCTCAGCTTGCAGGGCACCGCCCAAGCCGGGGCCACCCGGCGCCGCACCTACAGGCATGGTAGGGCACGGCCCGCACCACCCTCCCCAGAAGACCCCAGGCCCGCCGGACCCCAAGGGCACCACCGCAGGACAGGGAACCCCCAAGGGCGAGCTCCCGGGCCAAACCCCCGTGGGGCGCGCCTCCCCACCCCAGCCCACGAACAGGCCACAACCCAGCAAAACCGCACAGCCCCAGGCGGTGCAAGAACAGCAGTCCAGCCCCCCCCACCGGACAGTGCAAGCCACGGGGCAAAGCCCCCCCCCCCCCCCGGCGCAAGGGCAACCGGTGGCCGCCACTGCGGGGAGCGAGGCACCTCAACAGCACACAACCGATGCGGAGCAGCAGCCCCCCGCCAAAGGCGCAGAACCCACCCACCTGCCAGCCCGCAGATAGCAGGACAGACCTACCAAGCGGCCGATACCAACCTCAACCACCGGAACAGCTAGAGCCGCCCCCCAGCAAAGAGCACCATCCCGGAGTGCCAAGCAACCCCGCCCCAACCCCGGCATGGCAGAGCACCCCAGACCCACACGCCGCAAAGCGCGTCCCCAAGGCAACCAGGAGACAAGACAAGCACCAAGCCCCACCCGTAGGGAAGGGGCACCCCCACGCCCCACCAGGCCGGCACCGCCCGGAGAGACCCCGCAAAGAGAGACCCCAGCAAAACACCCCCACGCCCCCCAGAGACCCACCGCCCCGCCACTCCCGACCGCACCCTCCCGATCCATACACGGCGGCCCAGCCATCAACAGAGGGGGCCGGCCCCCACGCGACAGGCCCAAATGTGTGAAGTTACCCACCACCCTGTTATGGTGCCACTCCATTCCCCAATAGAGAGGCACTTCCCTATCCCCTGAGTGAATGTATGTGTTTAGTGAATGTATGAAGTGCTATTAAAAAGGGTGGATGGAGGGGAGCGATGCTCCCCATCCAGCCTATGTGTATCAATGTGTATGTGGTGCAATAGCTCCGGAGGGTGGAAATGGTTGTCCCACCCTCCGGGGGGTGGTGTGTTGAGGTGTAATTAAAATTGGAGAGATTAGTAGGGCAGCCAGAGGTGGGAGTGCCGCCCCCGTGCCACTACTTAGTAGCACAGGCGGCGGCCCTCTCCACCCCCATCCCCACCATCCAGCCCCCCAAGGGTTGGGTATGTGAGTGTGGTGCAACAAGTGGGTGAGCCAGACCAGCTGGGAGTGAGTGATGTGAAGTGCCCATGTAGGAGGCCTGTCTGGTAGGAGCCCGGCCCATCCGCATGGCGGGCCACCGGAGAGGGTGGATGGCGCAGACGGGCACTGCGGGCCCCAGGGACGCGCCGAGCAGCACAACCGGAGACCCCCCGCGGCACCCCCTCCAACCAATTCAGCCGTACGGAGCAGAGCGAAACCCCCCCCCCCAGGCGGAACCAGGCACCAGCCACATCCCCCAGCAGCCCAGGAGGCAACCCCCACCGCCAGCCAGCCAAGAGCGGCCCGCCCCGCCAAAGCAGGCGGCAGCCGAGCAGGAGAGAGGCCAGCCCCAACACCAGGGCCAGCGCAGGCCCGCACGTCACCACGACATAGCACCCTCCACAGGTGGGCGGCCCCGGCCCCCCCCGACGAGAGAGGACGCCACCAACCACCCAGGCAGGGCCACCCCGCCAGCCACGGACCGACAGGCAGGCGAACCCATGCACCCCCAGCCAGGCACCGCAACCCCACATCAACGTCTCCAGCAGAGCACCCCCCTCCCACGGAGGCCACCCCCAATCACCCACGCACCAACACGAGACACCCCTGACGCCAGCACAGCCCGGAGGTGGCGCGGCACCCCGTTGAACCGCGGCCAGTCCCCGGGCAGACGGCGGGGGGGCGAGCCCCGAGACGCCGAACCCAAAGACCCACCCCCGGGACACCCCCACCCAGACACGGCACCCACAGGGCCCGGTGCCCCCAGCCAGCAGACCAACCACTCCCGACGCGGATCCGTCAGAACAGGAGCCACTGGCCGCGCCCCCACACACACCCACCCAGCACGACCCAGGGGAGGCCCCAGCGCGGGCGAGGCCCCACACCTCACCCTTCCCTCCCCGAAGCTACACAAGCCGGCCCCTGCGGTCCCCCAAGTGAGCCCCCGGGGGGGCGGCCCGGCCCACCGCGCCAGCGGCACCCTCAGCGAAGGCGCGCCCCCAAGAGCAGCCACCCCCAGCACTACCCCCACCCCGGACCCCCCCGTCCCGAAGCCATGAACCCCACCACCCCAGGCCCCCAGACGAGCCAACCCCCAAGCTACCCACCCAGTGCAGCCACACCGGCCCCCCAAGCGAAGGCCACAGTCCCCCCACCAGCATCCCGGGCCGACAGGAGCACCCCACGCCAAACCCAACAGGAGAGCAGGCGCAGAGTGAAGGCGGAGGAGGGGGGGAGGACGAGACAGGGGGCCAGAGAGCAAGAGGAAAGAGTGGCAGAGAAACACCCAGGCCCCCAGCCCCAAGGGCCACCCAGACGTGTACGAAGGGGGTAGGAAAGCAACACCAAACCGCACAGGGACCACGAGAGCACCCGAAAGGGACGGACGCCCCCGCAGAGGCACCCAAAACACCCCAGCAACCCACTCGAGCCACCCACGTCAAGGCCACCCCACAAGCCCATGGAGGTCCAGGACTACAGTTAGATCAGTGTGTGATTAAAGAGTGGTGCTGGCAGTTGCTTGCAGGCTAGATCATCAGGATAAAATTGAAAAATCGAGATTCAATGCAATTAAAAAAGGAGTCCAACACTCCTATTTTTTCTGAGAGCAGACATCTTTTCCATGGAAATAAATTCTATGAGGAGATTTCGCCATTGGTTTATGCTTAACATTTTTTTATCTTTCCAATTCAGTAATATTGTTTTTTTTTTTGCTATGGCGAGTGCCGCAAGGATGGATTGTGATTGGTTTACTGTAATATCAAGCATAGTCAGGTCTCCTAACAGACATAGATTTGGAGATAGAGGAATCCTGCAGTCCAAAATGGAGGACAGTTTGTCAGTGATTAGAAACCAAAACTGTTGAACTGGCGAACAAAGCCATATGGCATGTAAATATGAATCAGCTGTTCCCTGGGTGCACTGAGAGCAGATGTCTGTTGGGGAGAAGCCCATTTTATACATTTTCTATTGGGTAATGTGGGATCTATGGAGGACCTTGTATTGAATTAGCTGAAGATTTGTGTTTTTAGTCATCTTAAAAGTATTACAACGGAGGGAGGTGCGAGCGAATGATGGAGTAGGTTGCACAACGAAGAGCTCTTCAGGACATTCGATATTTAAGATAAATTCTGGCATAAAACGGACTACAACCATCGTAACCCTGAACTCTGTTTGATAATTAACCGCATGGATAAGTACATTATGGCTAGCAGAAGCAGCAAAAGCCATAATACCAATGCCGTCTCCACCGGGCCTGCAAAGATCAACGTAGCTTCCCCATCCACGAGCTCGAGTGGTTCGGGTGACCGCACTACAGCGACCCCGACAACGACGAGTTCAACGGAAATTACGGCATTTAAGGAGGAGCTGATGGCATCACTACGGGCTGATTTCGCAATTGTTTTCAAGGACGGAATCCGGTCTGTGCTTGAAAGTGAAATGTCTATAATAAAGCAAGAAATCCAAGCTGCTAAGACAGAGCTTCTTAACTTTAAAACTGCGATAAGAAACGAGGTGGCGGCAGTGGAGAACACGACAAAGGAAATGGAGTCAGGACTTACGGGATGCTCCGATGATGTCCCTGAACTACAGCACACCGTACAACAACTTTCGATGCAGGTGGCAGCTTTGGAGGACAAATGTGAGGACTTGGAAGGAAGGTCCAGGCGCAGTAACATCAGAATAATAGGTGTTCCCGAAGGCCAGGGGAGCTGTGGTACCACCGCCGTCTCGGAGTTGCTGAAAGAAGCCTTCCAGCTTGAAAAGGCTCCATTAATGGACAGAGCGCATCGCACACTACAGCCTGCCCCAAAGCAAGGAGCCCCGCCGCGGGCAATAGTGGCCCGGCTGCATTACTTCCAGGACTGCTCTAACATCCTACGTTTGGCCAGAGAGAAGCGGCGAGTTAAGGTGAAGGAATTATCCATCTCGGTTTACCCGGACTACACGGCAAAAGTCGCTCGTGCACGCGCAGCATACAACGGTATCAGACAGCAGTTGCGCGAGGTCGAGGGCCTCCGCTTCGGCATCCTTCACCCGGCACGGCTTCGGATAACATACAACGGACTGGACAAAGTATTCTCCTCTCCAGAGGATGCTCAGTGGTCCATCTCATAGAACATCAGCAAACCAGGAACTGCTGCCCGTTAGGGACTACACGCCATGGAAGGTTATCATTCACTCTAACTACACAGAAATTTAAAGGGTTTCGTTGGGGTGCAAGTGTTGCTGACAGTATGTAAATGTTAATGTAAGCATGTTTATCTTGATCCATCTTTTACGTTACAATTATTATATTATATTCTATAAAATAGGTTCAAATTGCTGTAATGTTCATTTATTCTTTAAATCTCGTCTCTGAGGATTTTATCCTCAATAATTGAAAATTCCATAAAACTAAAGCAGGATTTGTTGAATCCACCCTTACGTTATTGTTTTCTGATGTTTAAATAGATTGTTTATGTTTCAGGTAATTAGTATTTAACCATCTCCCCATCGACTTTCTTATTTTATATGGAGGGTGATATGTGCCACACCAGTTGCAAGTTACTGTCAAAATCAGCCTGTTATAGTTTAATATCTTGCTGGAAATTCTAGTTTTCTAATCAAGAGTTTTGAGTTCTAATATAAATGAAAGAGGCTGGAGTTTTATCTTAAAATAATATTTTATAATCTATGTTTATTTTTGAAATCCTACCTCTTCATCTTTCTATGGAGGGTGAATAGTGCCACATACAGTGTACAGTGTTTTTGTACTCACGTCTGTCTCTTTTTTTTTTTTTTTTTTTTTTTTAAATGTTTGTCTTTATTGTTCAGTGTTTTATTTTATTACTATTATTTTACTCCGGTTGCGTCAAAATGTATCAATGCAAAGAGAAATTTATGATCTCTCATTGTGGCGCAACCTGTAATGGCTGGAGTCATGCCCAATTTCATTCGCAAGCTGGAATATTATAGGCATGAACCACCCTGTGAAACGAAATAGAGTCCTTACGCATCTACATAGGTTAAAAGTTCACATAGCTTTCCTCCAGGAGACCCACCTACACTGTAAAATCCAATGCATTCCGCTTACTTGGAAAAGCTAGTAACCCCATTGCACTCAATATTTGAAGTACTTATAACACGCTTAGTTTATAATACCAACATGAATTCTTTAGTTTTCGGTGCTTTCTGTGTAAGTAATTTTAACGAGAACTAATCAGTAAACAGTACTTGCATTTCAAGTGATGATAACAAGGTTTACCAAGTATTTAGTACTTAAAGTTTTAGTTGCACTTACTAGGCTTTTTTAGTAAGCATCACTTGAAGCTCAAGTAATATAAACATTGTTTACTTAGTATTCAGTACTTGAAGTCATAGTTGCACTTACTAGACTTTTTAAGTAAGCTTTACTTTACACTGAGGTAATATTTACAAAATTTAATTAATAGTCAGCACTTAAATTTATTTTAGTACTTACTAGGCTTTTTAAGTAAGCTTTACTTTACACCGAGGTAGTATTTACAAAATTTAATTAATAGTCAGCAATTAAATTTATTTTAGTACTTACTAGGCTTTTTTACTACCCATCTGCAGTTCTTGTCATACTAATAATGCTCCCTCAGTTAAACTACAGTAGATGCAATGCATGTAATGCAAACATTAAATATTTGTAACCCCATTGCACTTACTATTCAAGTAACACTGACTTTGAATTTAATGTACAGTACCTGCAATTTTTTAAATCAAATTTTAAGAAGGAACGTTACATATTTTAAAACCGTTTTGCTTTACATTTCAAAATGAAAAGAAACAAGAGTTTTCAAAAATATTTTATTAGACATTTTCACTTTAGCATAACCTATTATGGCTCTCAAAATCACTAAAATATATATATATATATATGCTCATATAACATTTCCAACACTTTCAAGCTTATGAAACATAAAAACCTGTATATAAACCCTATCTTCAGCTATAATTGCATTCTGATAACAACGTTGCCCTAAACATTTCCATTATGGGACACTCATTTTGGACACTTGAATCCATTTTTAAATTTGTAGTTGAGAGCCAACACCAAAACAAGTCAACATAAACACAACAACAAATCTGTATCACAGTGGGATACATAGTGCAAAATCGAACCTCCATTGTATTAACACTAAAGAACGTTTGGCTGACCTAATAATCTCCATGGAGAAAAAAAAATATATATGGGGGAAATAAAAGGTAACATAGAGCTACTGACCCCTCATCCCCTAATATGAAAGCCGATTTTTCAGGGCCTGCAACTTTGGGGGTAGTTTGTTGCCCTCC
This sequence comes from Gouania willdenowi, assembly GCF_900634775.1. Taxonomy (NCBI): domain Eukaryota; kingdom Metazoa; phylum Chordata; class Actinopteri; order Blenniiformes; family Gobiesocidae; genus Gouania; species Gouania willdenowi. The sequence goes on from NC_041060.1 coordinate 32,816,796, forward strand.
AGTCCCAAAATGACCATTTGAATGAAATTGAGGGTATTTTTCATTGGTTTGGGGTATTCCAGGTTTAAAGAGTAAATCAGTCCAAAGACCAAAAGAAGTGCTTGAGGCAGGCTTTTCATGTCATCCAAAACGATACCTCCTTCTACAATGAGGGATGGTGACAGTGGGGAGAGGTGAAGGTCTTCATCGGTGGTAGGGCCGTCATCGGTTACGAGTAGGATGCCCACGCTGACGTCTTTCCAAACATCCTCATTATCTTTCTCAGAGTTCTGTGTAAACAAAACATATAGTGGGTAAAACTGGTAAGCAAGTTAATGACTTGCTCTCCAAAAGAAAAGCAAGTCAAGTTTGTCTGTGCGATGGCTTTTTTCCCCCTGTTTTCCAAAGAGATTATCACAATGCTATTTTAACACTGCAGAGTGTTGATTAATCTTAATTTTTGTTATTCTAAAAATAGCCACATCTGTCAGCAGCACTCTACCTCAGAGACGGGGGGAGGGGGTTAAGGTTTCTCCACGGACCAGATGCAATGCAGAGAAACGTTCACGTTTTCCACATTAAGGAGTGTATTCTCCCGTCTGGACTTAAGCGCCTTTTTACGCGCATTTGGCTGCGCACTTCTTGTCACTCGGTATTCTCCCGCCTCAGGTGGTCACCCACTGCGCGCAGCAAAGGCAAACCTGCGTAAGATGTGCGTGAAGGAGAGGAGAAGGAAAGGAGGATCGTGGAGTTTGCCCAATGCTTGTAGATGACACTGGAATTTGTAAAAAATGATGAGACAGACTTTTAATTTGAAGCATGAGTGTTGTCAGAGATTTGACGTATGTATCTTTCTGTCTTCAAATTGTTTCACTTGTTAAAACAGAACTTGCAGCATTGGGAGGAATGCAGACACGCACACGGCTTAGATCATTGATTATGGTCAATGACATGCACCCAGACACGGCGCACGGGCGGACATTGGCGGGCCGTGCCCCCCCCCAACAGAGTCAGCCGTGCCCGCCCTGAGCTGCAGTGTTGAGCCTGAACTAGTTCAATGAATGCTTGTTCATATTTTGAGTGAATGTGAACTTAACGTACTGTATTTCTGCCTCATGAACGATACTGTGAGCGCGCTCATTCTGGCGTTAGTGACCGGAGCTCAAATTTAAGAGAGTGCCAGATTCCAGGCGAAAACCCGGCTAAAACACATCTTAAACGGGCTTTTTTATTTAGGGGAAAAACATCCAATCTGACAACAGCAGCCACAACAGAGTCGCACTGCATCAAAATACAGGCATCTTCTAAACACATGATGAAACACAGCAGTACTGCCTCAGACTCCGTCTCATCTTCGCATCATTATTTAAACACATTTTATGAACATATCAGTGACAGTGGTCATGATCCAGGTGGGAAAAATCTTTGTGTAAACTTTCCCGCTGGGTTTCAAGAAGCAACTCCGGACATCAAACCTGAGATGAAGCAGCTATGGTATATTGTGTTTTTTATTATTCTTTGCATTTGACATCATTTTTCTACTGTATTTATTGTATATATATATATATATATATATATATATATATATATATATATATATATATATATATAAACTGTATTTGAAGAGAGGAAAAGAGATGCTCATCGTCTATTCCGTGTGGCTTGAAAATATAACAAAGTCCATCTTTATTGTGCAATCTAATATTTGACCTTATCGGGGCGCTGCGCTTATTCCAGGGTCAGATGCACGCAAGAGGCAAAGCACTTACGAACTTGGCAGAATACGCGTAGAGGCTGATTTGAATGGGAACTCCCACATATCAGAGCTGACCCGCGCAGAGCACGTAAGCAGAATGAAGGCGCGTCACGCTGCACTTAAGTACACTGGGAAAATAACACGTAGGCAGAAACAGCGCCACTACGCGGGTTTTTGGACTTACGCGCATTGGAGAATAGACCCCTAAGTGAATGCAGATTTGTATGACCAGATGGGGCACATGTGCGTGTGAAAGCAAGTATATTATGGTAGTGTTGTGCGGCTAATGCACTATTCCTTTATAACCAGAAGGAAGTGGCATGAGGATCACTTGCTTCCTGATACTCAACTCGCTTCTGGCTGGTCAGTGGTTTGAGAAGTTATAAGTGTTTGTGCTCCAAAATATTCACTTTGAGGTCTGTTATTGCTGTGCTGCAAAATTAGACAGTGCTACTAAGTTTTGTCAGTGCAACAAAAAAAATGTTGTAGCACATGTGCCACCAAGAAAAAAGTGAAATTCCAGCCCCGTAAACACTTTGTATGAAGTAGGAAACACAACAAAAGCATGACAGATGCATTCACTTTCCATTTGGTGTAAGATTCATGTCCTGTTCAAACAGCTGAGAGTGTGGGGTTTATTTAAATGATTATAGTTGTGGATTCTAATGTGGATGTTGAAATACTTACCCGACAACTGAGGTAGAATTTGGATGAATCCTCTCCAAGTATAACCGAAATCCCTCTAAGAACTAGCATCCTTATCTTTGTGATGTCATGGATCTAGAGTAAACAAAAAAAATTCTTAGTAAAATTAAGCAAGCACCTAATAGTCTACATTTTCAATATTTTCCTTAGAGTCTGAAAAACAGGTGGGCAAAGGGAAACACTAGACATCGTGGAATGTCGCTAATGTGGCAACTGTGCCAGGGGAAGGGGAGAGAGAGATAAAAATGTATCTCCAAAAATTAGGAGTCCATTTAGGATTAAATGGGAATAGTAATGATTAGACACTAATGCTGAGTTTGTCACTTTTTTGTGGATTACTATAACAATTTTTTTCACTTTCTTGTGTTTGTCACTTTTTTAAATTTCAATTGTGTTGATATTTTTGTCACATTTTTGTTGTAAAATTTGGGTAAGGTGGGAGTTAAGGACTTAAAGAAATCTTCAATATTATCGGCATATTTTCCAAACAATATATGGAACATTGTGTCTAGTTAGCGTGACAGGTCTACTTCTTTCTTTTACCCATTTTCTCTACTATAGATACAATTACTAATCATAGAAAATAGTGTCAACCAAATGTGATTGAGCTAAATGAACTTACATTCGAATCAATTTGCTCCACAATCGTTGCCAGTTTATCTCTGGAAGTCCTCTTTTTGGATTTAAAAATCTTGGTTTGTTGCGGTGTGTACCGATCCAATGTTTGATAGAAGTCAGACTCCAGGTTTGTTGTGGTGATTCGATAGAATTCTGCATTGACATGCAAAAAAATAATTAAACAGAATTCAATGACCAGGTTAACCTAATTTTTTTTTTAAAGCAGTCCAAATCAGTACCAGCCTGTTCTTCTGTAAAAAGAGCTGGCCAGCGGGCTTGGACTTCTTTGACAGGTGTTGCAGAATTAACTATTTCTTGTCGTCGTAAGGGGAACGTCATGTTCATTTTTGCTTTTATGATGGGGTCACTTAGGTTTCGTTTTTTCATCTCTTCTATCAGTTCCTTCCTTTCTTCTTCAAGCTTCTCCTCCGTGGAACCATCGGGAAGGTTTGGTAAAAAGTTGACTTCAGATCATTTAGCTCTTTTCGGGCCTGCTTGTTTCTTACTTGGCAAAAGATTCTTTGAATTGACTTCCACCTCAAAACATCCAGACTTTCTTAATTTTTGCCTGTAGTTTGACATTTTGAAGGTCAGGCTATTCACCCAGTCACTGCATCCATCTGGTGATCCTGGTTCTCTCAGGCAGGGATGTTTCGAAATAAGGGCCTTGGCCACTGATTTGAATCGATCGACTGAAGGATACGCATCATATTTAAATATTGCCTCTGCAAGTTTTGCATTTATGGCTACTTTCATATCGGAAGGCAAATCTAGTGGAGTACCATCTTTCAGATATTGCATATTTGCTTTATGGAGGCGGAATTCGACATCTGACGGAAATTTTGGGATGTCAAAAAATTCAGGCCATTGCTCTGATCGTGAGGAGGAGGAGCTGTTCAAAGAAGGTCTGTGTCATCAGATTCAAGATCTTAATTTCTAAATGGAACTGGTTGGAGGCAAATTGTCACAAGAGGTATGACTTTTAAGGTGGCTCTCTCTTGTGGCAGGTCTTCAATATTTTCAAGGTTGCACAGCTGGTTACTGAAGTCTGGATTTTCGTACATTAAATGGAAGTCTTCTGTGATAGTGCGTTTTTCTTTGACTTTTTGTTGAAGTTCTTCCAAAGTCTGTGGTCTTTTTTCAAGTGTCATTTTTCTGACATCATCAGCATTAAGTACAATCCTAATTTTGTAAGTATTCATAGTCCTGTGGAAAATAAAAGAGGGTGCTTTAAAACTAAAAAGTTTTCCTGGGTTTGTCTTTGTTTTGGATTCATTAGAAAGAGGAAAAAAAAAACTCTTTGTAGCAAGACTAGCGACAGTTGACCTTTTGCTAAAGCCTCACTCCCTTCAGCTAGAGCCATCTTGCCAGACATCCTTCTTACCACTGACAATGGAGGAAGTGTGATAAAAAATATGTTTGACTGTTGTTGTACTAATATCAGCAAAACAATGGGATATATTCATATTAAAATGTGCAGCAAGCTCAATCGAAAACAACTACTTCAACGTGCTTGTCAAAACCAAGACACTGTACTTAATGAGAACTTACCCAAAAACAGGAAATGTCCATTATTGAGACTCAAAACGAGGAGAGATGTTTCAATTGTTCCTCCATTGTCCATGTGAAGAACAATGTTTGGCAAGACGGCACTAGCAAAGGAGAGAGAGGACATTTGAGAAAGGTCAACTGCAAAGTTAGCACATTTATAACACAAATAGTGCAGATCAGCACAGAATGTAGCGCTTTAGAGTCACAAAAACGCATCCTTGGACTTTGTATGCAGACAAAGGGAACACATCATTTAGCTCTGAGAGCTCAGTGACCACTAGCAAATCTTCCTCAGTTTGCCAAAGCTCATAGGAATGTAAATGTTCAACATAGTCTGAAGCAAAGAGTTGACATAAAAATAAAACTTGCTTATCTATTACAACATGGGCTATTTTGCGAAACTTTGGGAGACCAGCACAGTTGGCGACCGATACAATCATATCTGCTTTGTATTGCACACCATGGACAGTTGCACAGGATGCAACAAGCACCGTTTCTTTCATGTTGGTGCGCTCAAGCAAAGCCTCTCTGAACATTTTCAGGGAAATCTGTAATCGTGACGGGTTTTACTTTGTCAACTTCAAGTGGGAGCTTGAAGAATGTTGGTGATGCAAGATAATATGCCATCATTCTCTGATGCCTTACAGCCAAGGTGAGCGCAGAATTTTTAAAGTTGCGCGTGTCATGAACAACTCTTTTAAAGAACTTATGCTTTCCTTCAAAGCGCAATGGTCCACATATCCACAAGAGGGCCAAACTTTTTGATCAGTTGAGGATAGTGCTCGATGAAATGATGTTTTGGCCATAGCTTGTAAGAAGTGAAAGTTATTTGCAATAACTTCGGATGTTCCAAGATTTTGCAATTTAGAAAATGGATTAGCTCATCGGTGTAACATGTTGACATAACTATTTCCAGCACATCTTTGAGTAACATAAGTACCTCCCAGGCAGAGTCTCCTTCAGGGATGTTGTGGCCAATAATCATTGGAAGAAGTCGCAAGAGAGCCCAGTTTTCATGCCCGTTACCACCAATTGAGCGTTTAGCAGTAAAGGTCTTTGGGATCATCTGGGGTTGGTCAACCTTATCAGAAAAAGTAAAAGGAAACTTCTTAATGGCTGTGTTCAAAGTGTCCAACGTAAAGTACTTTTGACTTACAAAACTCTGGATGCACAGTGACAGTTCTGTTGGCGCAATACCCCCCTAGGAAATCATGTAAAATGTCAGGTGGAAAACCATCCAAGACATGAAAATGGCTCAACTTTTCATCAATAGGACATCTTCTTTTAACACTGTAGTTTTTGGCCATGTTTTGGTCTTGTGCAACTTCTATCAATTGTCTGGAGTGATTCTCTTTCATACGAGGCAACAGTAGCCCAGAGCTGACATATTTGCTTTGAAGCTCATTTTGGGTGCACATGCAAAATCGACAAAAGTGCTCAGCAGAAAAGCTCTCAAAAAACCCAGCGAAGAATGGGCCCCCAAGTTGTCTGCAGCCACATACAAGAGTGTGCCTCTTACACTCTCAGCTATTTTCTCAAGATATAGTCCATGTTCCTCAAGCACGGAAAGATCCTTGATCAAAGGATGGAGCACCTCACCATAGCTGTGATCCTTAACAGTCTTTGCCTTACATAAAAGTGCCAGTTGAATAGAGTGAAGAGATGATCAATATTTGGAGTGAAGATTTGCAAGGACCTAGTAGACGGCACATCTACTCTTCAAACTCATCTATATACAATCCAAGAACGATTCTGAATTCCTCCACATTTAAAAATGCATTCTCTTTGAAGCTAGTGCCATTTCTAAATGACTGATAAATGATCTCCTCCATGAACCGCCACCTTAACGTGGTGGAGGGGTTTGAGTACCCGAATGATCCTGAGAGCTATGTTGTCGGGGGCTTAATGTCCCTGGTAGGGTCTCCCAAGGCAAACAGGTCCCAGGTGACGGGTCCGACTAAGAGCGGTTCAATAGCCATATATGAAAGACAAATATCAAAGGCAGTTCACGTCGCCCGGATTGGCGCTACCGGGGCCCCACCTTGGAGCCAGGCCCGGGGTTGGGGCTCGGGGCTTTGCCCACGGGCCCCGGTCGGGCAGAGCCCGAAAGGACGACGTGGGCCCGCCCTCCCGTAGGCCCACCACCCGCAGGAGGGATCATATGGGGCCGGTGCTGTGTGGATCGGGCAGTCGTCCAGGGCGGGGGCCTTGGCGATCTGATCCCCGGCTACAGAAGCTAGCGTTAGGGACGTGGAATGTCACCTCTCTGGCGGGGAAAGAGCCTGAACTTGTGTGCGAGGTGGAGAAGTTCGGACTAGATATAGTCGGTCTCACCTCGACACATAACAAGGGCTCTGGAACCAGCCTTCTCGACAGGGGTTGGACTCTCTTCTACTCTGGAGTCGCCAATGGTGAGAGGCGCCGGGCCGGGGTGGCTATACTTCTTGCCCCCCGACTTAGTGCCTGTACGTTGGAGTTTACCCCGGTAGAAGAGAGGGTAGCCTCCCTCCGCCTTCGGGTGGGGGGACGGATCATGACTGTTGTTTGTGCCTATGGGCCAAACAGCAGCTCGGAGTATCCACCCTTCTTGGATTCCTTAGAGGGAGTACTGGAGAGTGCTCCTTCTGGGGATTCCCTCGTTCTGCTGGGGGACTTCAACGCTCACGTTGGCAGCGACAGTGAGACCTGGAGGGGCGTGATTGGGAGGAACGGCCCCCCTGATCGGAACCCGAGCGGTGTTTTGTTGTTGGACTTCTGTGCTCGCCACAGATTGTCCATAACAAACACCATGTTCAAGCATAAGGGTGTCCATATGTGCACTTGGCACCAGGACACCCTAGGCCGCAGTTCGATGATCGATTTCATAGTCGTGTCATCGGACTTGCGGCCGCATGTCTTGGACACTCGGGTAAAGAGGGGCGGAGCTGTCAACTGATCACCACCTGGTGGTGAGTTGGCTCCGATGGCGGGGGAGGATGCCGGTTAGACCCGGCAGACCCAAACGTATAGTGAGGGTCTGCTGGGAACGCCTGGCAGAGTCTCCCGTCAGAAGGAGCTTCAACTCCCACCTACGGGAAAACTTCAACCATGTCTCGGAGGAGGCGGGGGACATTGAGTCCGAGTGGGCCATGTTCCGTGCCTCTGTTGCTGAGGCGGCTGATCGGTGCTGTGGCCGCAAGGTAGTCGGTGCCTGTCGTGGCGGCAATACCCGAACCCGTTGGTGGACACCAGGGGTGAGGGATGCCGTCAAGCTGAAGAAGGAGTCCTACCGGGCCTTTTTGGCCTGTGGGACTCCGGAGGCAGCAGACAGGTACCGACGGGCCAAGCGGAGTGCAGCCACGGCGGTCGCCGAGGCAAAAGCCCGGACATGGGAGGAGTTTGGTGAGGCCATGGAGAACGACTTCCGGACGGCTTCGAAGAGATTCTGGACCACTATCCGGCGTCTCAGGAGGGGGAAGCAGTGCACCGTCAACACTATGTATGGTGCGGATGGTGCGCTGCTGACCTCGACTCGAGACGTTGTGGATCGGTGGGGGGAATATTTCGAAGACCTCCTCAATCCCACCGACACGCCTTCCAATCAGGAAGCAGGGCCCAGGGACCCGAGAGTGGGATCTCCTATCTCTGGGGCTGAGGTTGCCGAGGTGGTTAAAAAGCTCCTCGGTGGCAGGGCTCCGGGGGTGGATGAGATCCGCCCGGAGTTCCTCAAGGCCCTGGATGTTGTGGGGCTGTCATGGCACGACTCTGCAACATCGCGTGGACATCGGGGGCAGTGCCTCTGGATTGGCAGACCGGGGTGGTGGTCCCCCTTTTTAAGAAGGGGGACCGGAGGGTGTGTTCCAATTATAGAGGGATCACACTCCTCAGCCTCCCCGTTAAGGTCTATTCAGGGGTACTGGAGAGGAGGGTCCGCCGGATAGTTGAACCTCGGATTCAGGAGGAGCAATGTGGTTTTCGTCCTGGCCGTGGAACTGTGGACCAGCTCTACACCCTCAGCAGGGTCCTTGAGGGGTCATGGGAATTTGCCCAACCAGTCCACATGTGTTTTGTGGACCTGGAAAAGGCATTTGACCGTGTCCCTCGGGGATTCCTGTGGGGGGTCCTCCGGGAGTATGGGGTATCCTGATAGGAGCTGTTCGTTCCCTGTATGACCGGAGTCAGAGTCTGGTCCGCATTGCCGGCAGTAAGTCGAAATCGTTTCCGGTGAGGGTTGGACTCCGCCAGGGCTGCCCTTTGTCACCGATTCTGTTCATAACTTTTATGGACAGAATTTTTAGGCGCAGTCAGGGCGTTGAGGGGGTCCGGTTCGGGGGCCTCAGTATTGCATCACTGCTTTTTGCAGATGATGTGGTCCTGTTGGCTCCAACAAACCGTGACCTTCAACTCTCACTGGATCGGTTCGCAGCCGAGTGTGAAGCGGCCGGAATGAGAATCAGCACCTCCAATTCCGAGTCCATGGTTCTCGACCGGAAAAAGGTGGAGTGCCTTCTCCGGGTTGGAGATGAGGTTCTGCCCAAGGTGGAGGAGTTCAAGTACCTCGGGGTCTTGTTCACGAGTGAGGGAAGGATGGAGCGAGAGATCGACAGGCGGATTGGTGCGGCGTCTGCAGTGATGCAGAGTCTGCACCAGTCCGTCATTGTAAAGAGGGAGCTGAGCCAAAAAGCAAAGCTCTCGATTTACAGATCGGTCTACGTTCCAACCCTCACCTATGGTCATGAACTTTGGGTCATGACCGAAAGAACAAGATCACGGGTACAAGCGGCCGAAATGAGTTTCCTCCGTAGGGTGGCTGGGCTCTCCCTTAGAGATAGGGTGAGAAGCTCAGTCATTCGGGAGGGGCTCAAAGTAGAGTCGCTGCTCCTCCGCATCGAGAAGAGCCAGATGAGGTGGCTCGGGCACCTAATTAGGATGCCCCCTGAACGCCTCCCTAGTGAGGCGTTCAGGGCACGTCCCTCCGGAAGGAGGCCCCGGGGAAGACCCAGGACACGCTGGAGAGACTATGTCTCTCGGCTGGCCTGGGAACGTCTCGGGGTCCTCCCGGAAGAGCTGGAGGAAGTGGCCGGGGAGAGGGAAGTCTGGGCCTCCCTACTGAGGATGCTGGCCCCGCGACCCGGAAACGGCTAAGCGGGAGAAGATGGATGGATGGATGATAACCCTCTGAGGAGAGAGTACCTGGATGCATGCATTTCTCCAAAATATCATCTTTGTTCAGGAGAGCTTGAAGCATTTGGAGAATGGGGACATAAACAACAGAACTATCTTTGTCAAGTCTGAATTCAACAGGTTCAACAATTGAGAAATGTTCTTGGAAACATGAAACTCTTCTGTTTGATGTTGAAAGGGATCCTGCAGTATTAGTCATTTTGAACAGGAGATTGTTTTGGAAAACAGCATTCACTATGTCCCTTGCTAACGAATCATCAACATTTCCACAGTGTTGACTTATTGCACTGCAAACTGCGCTTTGCAATAACGGCTGGGATAATAGGAATACTTGGTTCAGCTGCTCCATTATCTCCTGAGTCGCGGCTTCTGATATGTGCAGTATTGTCTGCATTTTCAAAAACAAAGCAGCAATGTTTTTTTTAAGCTGATTTTCCAAATCGTGAGCATCACTTTCCTCTAACTGATCCTCTGCCAGTCTCATCCTCATCCTGTGAAACCACTTCAGTCGATTTATCTGACAGCTCCAAATTTAAAAAATTTGCTATTTCTTTTTTAAAATAAGTTGCATCACTACTCCTGTGGAGTCGATATTTGTGAGAATGAAATGTGTCATAAACACTTGTTTGAAAGTTGCAACCCTCAAAAGGGCATTGGACATTTTGTTTAAGTTTAAAGTGGCTTCTTAAATGTGTGAAAACGTCTGACTCCAAACAAATGTCCTTAAATTCACACAACTGGCATTTGAATTCAATGGTACAAGAACTTTCTAATCCCAGTTTTGGTTTTTGTGTGACAAACTGATAAATGCTGTTTAAGACCATTGAAAGACTTGAATGTGCACAAGCATCTTTCATGCAGGCATGGTATTGACTGCTGCCGTGTGTAACCTCCATGTTTGAAACGGCAATGTTTTAGTAATTGTCCTCTTTTTTCAGTGGAGAATACACATTGCTTACACTTCCATTGCATCTAGGTAAGAAAACAAGAAAATATTATATAGGATAGACACCACGCACACAAACACAAAGAATACATACAGTCAACTGTCGATGTCAGAAAGTGCAGCGGAGTTCAAAGTCCAAGATCTTGCCAGCTTCTTCTGCCAAGGGAAAAAAAAGTATTACTTACACCCATAAACACAGCACTCTGTAAAGTTGAAAAGAAGAAAGAAAAAAAAAAAAACAGGAACTTTGTCATTTTTTTTAAAATGTGTTCAAAATTATAGTGGAAAAAATATTTGGTCCATAACAAAAGTTACACCTTTGTTGACAATAATAGGTAAAAAAATAACTGACATCACCAGATTTGCGTACACTATTGTTTTTTAGTGGATTTCCCGAATGGACCAGGGTTTCTTTAATGAATTTTTCATAATGAAAACAAATAGGCATTTAACAGGCTTTTGAAATAACACAAAGAAAAACTTTTCTTTAGTTATTTGTAAAAAAAAAAAAGTTATACATAATTGTTTAAAATCAATTGGTTTTAAACAATTATTCTTGCATCTAACAAAACCTTAAAGAAAAAAAAAAATACTGCTTTATTAATTAATTAGGCTCTGATCATTAAATGTGTTTCCAACCGGTTTTAGCATGTTAGCAGCATGTTGCCGTCACTGTGTGAACGTGCGGGCTAGTTAAACCTTCTCACTTCGAGTTCGGTTATCTCGCTATTCCATCATCTAACAACATGTATTAACATGGTCAGCAGTCATTATTGCATTACTATTTTCACTGTGGATGGAAAAAAAATACACTCTACTCACCTTCGCTCACTCAATTGTGCGGGAACATCTCCCGCGAGCCTCTACTCTACCCTACTCTAGGATCATGGGAGATGTAGTTTGCTTTTCAGGCTGGCCCAGCGAATAGCAACAGAGAAAACTACAAACATGGCTGTCCTTTGCAACGTGCTGGGGTGGGATATTACATACCACTTCACTCTACTGAGTAGGACGGAGTAAATGTAGCATGACAATCCCGGTCATTTGAAGGGTTATCAAAATTCCTCCTAGACAATTTTTATGCCTCTGAATGAGGACGTCTGTTCAGTGTTTACCCTAAAATAGAGCATCCGGAAGCAGTGGCATAACATCATGGTATTCGGACCCAGTGAAAAATGTTTTTTTGAACCACACACACACACACACACACACACACACACACTCTCTCTCTATCATCATCTTTAATAAATAATAATACATGTGACGCCGTGATTAATCGAGCTGAAATTTCGTGAATGGTAAAAAAAAACCTCAATGGCACCCTGACACACATTGAGTTGTGTTCCACCCTATCATTAAGCACGCGGAGCATTCTAAAAGAAAACACAGTTTAATCCACGTGTAGTTACAGACACCTGAAATTTCGCACACAGCTTGCACCTGCAAATATCCTCCTTAATAACACTACAGAGTACAGGTTAATGTACACCTCTTTGTACATCCAACCTTCAAACACATCTCATTTGGCCATAATTGACAACTCTACTGAAGCTCCCACTATATCAATACATACTTCTGACAGGACTAGTTTCACAAATATGAGGGTACAAATGCATTGCTATAGGTTTGAATCCCACTTAAAAAGAAAATGAAGCTGTACTCACTCAGTCTAAACTCATTTCACAGCTATTATAGCTTTTTGTCTTGGCATCAATAGTCAAATTCTTCGAGTGCTCGCGGGGAAGTCTCTCCATTTGGCCGCTCTAAAGACACGTTCAGGCCGACAGGTTTACATCCACAACATATGGTTTACGCACGTGTAGGAGCACCGAGAGACCCTGCATTGCGTCCCGCGGCTCCGATGGGGGGTTGTTTGTGCCGTCGGTGTGCTTTAGTGGAGCTATAACTGGTACGCTAGCGGTGAGATGCTACCTGTAGCCTGGGTTTGAGTAAAAAAAAAAACATGCCTAACTTCATCTTCAATTTTTCCTGCCATTCCCGCCACTTTTAAGCGTTACCCAACGAGGCGTCTCGAGCTATTCCATTCACTAAAACAGAGGCATATCTAGCGCTTCATTACAGTGCTGTTAATTTTCTTCCTTCCTCCATGGGCCGACACCGCACCTGGACCCCGGTTGCACCGTCGATAGTTACGCCGGTGTCATTAGCAGCAGTTCACTTGTCTCACTTCAGCTTTAGTTTTGATATTAAACAACAGATAATATTTTAAGTTTTTAGGTTTAGTCTTTCTTAATTGCTTACCAAAAACGATGGTTAAATGTTGTGTTGCACGAAGCTGGGGCAAAGCGTGGCTGGACGTTTTCTCCGGAGATTTAAGTGCATAATAGCCGGCAGAATTTGGTAGGATTTGAAAGTGCATACGCAGGATGACGATACATGAATATGTCAGTAAGAAGGACAAGCGGCCACTAACATCAAGTAAATGTTTTAAACACTTCAAATATCTTATTTTGGGAACTGAAAAATTGTTACTATTAAATAGGAATGCAATTAAACACTACTTTGTCATCAGAGTGTTATTCATACTTGGAATATTAACTAAGTACACCAAATTTCGGGTCTCGGAGTAAAAGTTACTTAGAATTCCATGTAACGAAAGCAACTGGAATTTACAGTGTAAAGCTGGGTGATCACTCTCGCCTCCACACTAGATGGGTTGGTGAAGTTTACCATTCAAAGTTTCAGTCTAAGTCCAGAGGAGCAGCACTCATTATTGGGAAACAAGTACCCTTCATTTCTTCTCAGGTCGATGCAGACCCTTTGGGCCGATACGTCATTGTTACGGGCAGACTCAACAACACACCTGTTGTCTTAGCGAGCGTGTATGCCCCTAATTGGGACGACACCGGATTTTTCACTAACTTTTTCTCCCGACTCCCTGACTTAAATAAACATCATCTGATATTGGGTGGAGATATGAATTGTGTTTTGACCCCTAGTTTAGACCGCAGTTCTATTAAAGCCATCCCAAGCTCCAAAGCAGCCTCTTCAATTCGACAGTTTCTTAATACCTTAGGTATTGTTGATGTCTGGCGCACTCTTAATAGAACTGCTCGTAAATTTTCTTTTTTTTCGCCTGTTCACAAATCATTCTCGAAAATTGACTACATTTTTATGGATAAGAGTTTTCTTCCATTGGTTCAGGAATTCGATTACCAAGCAATTGTTATTTCTGACCATGCTCCACACACCCTAAAGCTTAATTTACCCGTTACACAGCCGGTTCATAGGCCCTGGCAGCTCAACTCTTGGTTACTTTCTGATAAAACATTTTCAGATTTTATCTCATCACAGATTGATTTTTTTTTTACAGATCAATCAAACACAAGGAATGTCATCATCAACAGTGTGGGAAGCACTGAAGGCATACTTAAGAGGCCAGATCATCTCTTCGGGTGTACTCACACTGGCAACCAGGGCCGTTCCTAACCAGCTCTGTGCATGTGTGAAACCATGGGGGCCATTGTCTGGCCTGTGTAGGTGTGAACTGCACCACAGGTGGGTTAACGGACCGATGGTCCTGCTGAAGAGGTGGTCCAAACACCATGCCAGACTGGCACGGTTGGCCGCGCACGCACAACTCAACTCGACCCGCGCACAAAATGTGATGACGTTGGTACCGCGCGACGCTTTATGGCACATAAACATCCGCATTCCACAATGATAGCGGTGTCAGAAGTGCTCGTTAGCCGATGAAAAGTTCAGAATTGGCGTTACCTGATATATATGAACGACACCACAGAGAACTCATGGAGGAAGAGGACAACATGACCGTCAGGACTTCTCTTTGATCAACCGACAGCGGGACAGTAACGGAGCGTAGCAGCTCATCATCAGGTCCGGGTATTTCCGAGGATATAAATATACATATAAACACATATTACTGGTATATTAACCCATATAAACCAGAAAATATGGAAATGGGACATTTTACTGCTGCAAATGTGTAACATATTACTGGTATTTTGTGGACAGGACACATGTGGTTGGCTATTATATAACCCAGAAAAAAATGGAAATTGGACATTGTACTGCTGCTAATGTATAAATATATCTATATGGTGTTTCAGTGTTCTGGGACACATACTCACAAACTCTGTAGAATGAAAACAAACACAGTGTCTTGGGGAGCAAAGTGTAGTGTATTAATTTATTCATTTACAGTTTTTCTCAATTGCTAAGGCACATTTCTTGAAACCTGCTCTCCTTTTCTCTAAACTGTGAACACAAAACACAATTTCCAAGCTACATTCACAAAATGTCAGACTCTTCTTGCAAAACCAAACTTTCACCTCAAAACAGTTCAATCTGTGCTCAAAACTGAACTGTGTTGTCAAATCATGCCCCAAGTCAATCAGAATTAAAAACACTACTGAACAGTCACTAAACACTACGTAGAAAAATAGAAAACACAATGCTCAGGACATGAAACTGGAGAAATAAATGTTTATTCACTGTAGGCTAAATGCATGTTGCAAAACAAAGAACCTGTGCATAGCACTTGTACAAAAAGAGAAAACAGAAATCTTATGCATTTACACGTATCTTATGCGTTTGCCACTTGTGTACAGTAAGCCCATGTAAAAAAGTACAAAAATATACAAATACTGTAAGTGCATTACTCAGCCACAGCATCATGTCTCCGTACTGGGTCAGGCCACAGGACTTCATCCACATCACAGGCCACATTTTGTCTGGCCAGGCAACGGGGGAAAAACCCCCTGGTATGCCGTATCCAGGCTTGCCAGATTGACGTTTTTCAATCTAGAGGTCCAGTGGGGTTTTATGGAAGGGCGGGACTTACCAGCTCTATAGTATGTCATACAGTAATTGCTGTCAACATTTACATACTGTACTATAATGTCAAAAAAAAGGTAATTACCTGTTCTCGTCTCTACAGTAAATCTTCGGATTATGGTGGACACAGTGAATCTACTGATGTTTGGTTGTACCCTTTGTCCAGCCTCCCTCATGCTCATACCATGGACAAGAACATGGTCAATCACAGTAGCTCTGATTTCATCAGATATTACTGTTCTTTGTCTTCGCTGACCACCTCGCCCTCCTCTCACACCAACTCTTCCTCTCAGATTTCTATCCATTGTAGGGCCTCACAAACCAGTGCTCTTCCCTTACATCATTAGCCACAAGTGTGTTCAAGTGGTGACACCTGTGCTTTAATTGTGTTTGACTTTTGTCACCTGTGCTCACCATTATGCAGCACGGGTGCATCACAATGAAAATGTGTTGGCAAGTTGTGTCTTAACAGGTGAAAAGTGTTTATGGTTTTGCCAAAAGAGTGATTGTTTCAATCAGTGGGTTCAGGCAACTGAGCATTTGGTTCAGACAATAGGGTTTAGTGTTTTAGCAATTGAGAAAAACTGTAAATGAAACCAAAAACAGAACATCACAAATACAAGCCCAAATAAATGAAATGTCTGAAAGAAAGGGTAATAATTTTCCAAACAAAAATCAATAAGCCAGAAATAAAGTGCAACCTTTTGCAAAATGTAACATGAACCTTAAAAACAAAACATTTAAACATTGGAAGTACAAGGATGGGAATATTATGACAGCAGAACCTGGAACAAGACTGCAAATTGTTGCAACTATTTATTTATTTTTAATCTTATTTTATTTCTCTTCTTAGGTCGTGTCGTGTTAGTGCACATGTGGCAATACCAATTTTCAGTATGTGGAGTTCCTGTTAGTCCTGCACAACTATAATGAATTGCTCAGAAATCTACACGTGTCCTGTTCTCAAAATACCAGTAATATGTTACACATTTGCAGCAGTAAAATGTCCCATTTCTATATTTTTTGGTTTATATGGGTTAATATACCAGTAATGTGTTTATATGCATGTTTATACCCTCAAAATTACCATGGAATTTTGGGTTTTACTCGAACCCCTCATCATCACGTCTCTGCAGAAGAAGACCCTCCGCTGCACCTCAGCACTTTAACAACTCACTAATTTCATAATTTAAATAAACTATTTCTACCTTTGTTTTTCTGTTTGCATGTCGTTTACTTTGTATTTAATAAAATGATTTCTCCAACAGTTTGTTAAATCTACACATTTATACTGTATATAATGCACATGCAGGATGATGTGTAACAATAATCAATAAAATTAGCTGTAAACACATTTTGGAGTATTAAATATAAGGTTATGCTGTGAACAGAAAGAAAGGAAGACGAGCCAGATAATTCTAAACTTTAGAATATAATACAATCATAACTTTTAATCATAAATATGACTCTTCTCAAAACAACAACCTTTGATATCTTTGTCACACAATATCTACACTCAAAAAAATAATTGAAGCAAAAACGTTGAGTTTATGTATTTTAATTACATGAAGTTTTTCCATGTAATTTTATTAGGTAAGTTCAATGTGAGGGTCCTATTTAATTCAATGTGTTTCGACCATGCTGAATCAGTGTGAATACATTAAGTAAAGTTAATGCAAAGGTACACATAAACCTTATGCATTTATTCACTTAAAGGTAATGTGAATTTTCACATAAACCGTGTGTGTTAATTCAGTTTAAGGTAAGGTGAACTTTCCAATAAACTTTATGGGATTATTCAGTTAAAGGTAAGGTGAACATTCACATAAACCTTATGTGTTAAAAGTATACAATAGTAATGCATTTCAAATATGTTATCCTACCTTCTCTTAAAAATCACAAAGCAACAGGCATCTCTCTGACAACTTTAATGGCAATACCAAAATATAACAAATATTCAAGGTAAAACAAATACATATATAAAAATTAAGACTTAAAGTGACTCCAAATACACTCATTTTCCACCTCCCCTCGAGTTAAACAATGGAATTTTACCTTTCCACTGTTCGTCAGCAGCTTTGAGGCTGACGACCCCATTTGTGGCTTTAGTTTAGCATGAATCATTGAATCGGATTAGCAATTAGCATTAGGTGCCAATGGTCTAATCCGATTCAATGATTCATGCTAAACTAAAGCCAAAAATGGGGTCGTCAGCCTCAAAGCTGCTGACGAACAGTGGAAAGGTAAAATTCCATTGTTTAACTCGAGGGGAGGTGGAAAATGAGCACATTTGCCCAAATGGTGATGTGTCACTTTAAAGGTTAGTGTGTAGGAATTACTGGCATCAAATGGTAAAGATGAGCTTAACAGTGACTTTAGCTGCAGACATGGCAGCTGCCATGTATGCAGACCCACAGCTAGTCAAAATAAATGGCTCACATTAAGAAAATAAAACCTCTATTAGTAAAGACATTAGATACCAACAGAAACAGTTTTTGTAATGATCTATTAAGTTTTTTTCATTGACTTTTGATTTTGTTACATACGGAAGAGTATTAGGGCCACTGAAGAAAAGAAAATAGAATTGAGAAAAAAGTCAAAATTCTGACTTTTTTCAGAACAAACAAAATTTAGATTTTTTCATTTCAGAAAATACAGAATTCTGACTTCTCAGATTAAATTAAGAACTTTAACTTTTTTCTCAGAATTCCATTTTTTTTTTTTTAGTGGCCCTAATACTCTTGCATTGTTACACACTACAGCTTTAATTGCCCTCTCTTGTAGCCTCACTAAAAGAAAGGGCCAAGCATGCTGGTTTCACAATAATGTTGACACATAGCAACACGTCTACACATTTAACAGTTAACAATGTGAAATTACAGCAGAACAGCAGTTGAGCTAATGTGCACATTATATGAACAATAAACAATGTTAAACAAGTTCACAGTGGCAGAACAACATCACAATGGCAATGTCCAACAAGCACAAACAAATGTGGCTTGCTCAACTGTCCAACACCTTAACTTGCGAGCTCACTGAAGCATCTTTATTTTCAGTGCTTGAACCTTTGGGGACAGTGTTTTACCATCCAAGTTCATCATCACTTTCTGGAAGAACTCAAATGTGAATTTGTGTTCCTGGGGATAGCTCAGGTTGAGTGTGTAAATGAGCCCAAAAAGCATGGCACAGCCAAAGGAGATGCTTCCAAGATTATGCAGAAGTTCCACGCCCTCAACCACTACTCCAACATCATCTGGCTTTTCCTCATCAACAGCACCCTCTTTTCGGATCACATAAAGTCCCATGGTGGTCTGTGCAATGCCTCTCTTAGCTTCCTCAAAGTTGACGTTCTAATGGTGAGAAACAAGGAGCATTTTGAATAAACTGAGAAAACATAGCAAGACTGAAAAAAAAAAAAAAAAAAAAACAGTAAAAAAAAAATCCAATTACTGACCAAGTACTCCTTGATTAGAGTGTTGCTGTCCTCACTGAGATAAGCAAAAAGACCTCGAAGTACACAGTCCCTCTTGACTTCGATGTCCTCACTCTGCAAAAGAATGTATTTTAAATATTAAAGCTTACAATTTTTCAAGACATTTTCCAGCATTTATCAGATCTCTGCCACAAATAACCCACCATGTGAGGTGGAGAGGAAGGTTGCAGAGGTAAACAAAGTTGGACATTGAAAAGTGGAGGGTATAGAAAGGAAGGAAGAACAGATTGATGAAAGAGGGGGTGATATACATACACATACATACACACACACACACACACACATACATATACACACACACACACACATATACATATACACACACACACACATATACTGTACATATACACGCACACACACATATATATATACACATATACATATACACACACACACACATATATATACACATATATATACACACACACATATACACACACATACATATATACACACACATACGTATACATACACATATACACACACACACACATATATATATATATATATATATATACATACATATATATATACATACATATATATATATACATATACACACACACATATATATATATACATATATATACACATACACACACATACACATACACACACACATATATATATATACACATATACATACACACATATATATATACACACATATATACATGCCAATCAAAGGAGTCATGAATATGTAATTGAAGCGCAAAAAACCCGGAAAAATCTTGGTTTTACTCGCCACGCCCCCATTCACCAAACTAAAGCTGCTTGAAACCGAGGATCCAGAATATTTTTTTTTCCTTCAATTTGGCCCAAAGTGTTGTAATTAATCCCAAAGATCACTGCAAGACTAATGAAAAAAAAAAGCAATGGAAGGGCCACTTTAAACCGATAAAGATAGATAGGAAAAAGGAGCCGTTATGTGGGGGGGGCCTTATCTGGCTAGATAATTTAACAGCTTACTGCACTTGCCTTAGTTGTTGGAGCCATGAGGAGCCTGATCTTCCTTCCAGAAGCTCCTCCTCTACTGCTGAAGACCTTCATCAAGTTAGGTGTGTATTTGTCAACTTCTGCCAAAAATTTGGCTTGAAGTGGCAAAGTTGTTAGACGCATGAATTCTGCATTTATCTATAAGATATAGGGAAAAATGTGTTAATAGGAGAAGAAAGTAGTAATAACTTTCTAGCTTTGATATTTTCTGTGCTGAAAAAGGACAGACAATTTGAGGACTTAGAACAACAAAGTAATAATTGCTTTAAAATAATTTTGGAAAGCAGTTTTACAATCAGCAGAGAAGGGTTCAAAATGTCATAAAGCATACCTCACTCACTGTGAACAAGGCAGGCCATCTGTTCACTAACTCAGAGACTAAAGGAGAGTCCTGGACAACCTCTTGACGTCTGTAGGAAAAGGTCTTCTGCATTTTCTCCTTAACCACAGCCTCATTGTGTCTCTTTTTCACCTCTGTCAAGAGTGCTACTCTTTCATTTTCAAGACTCTCTCTTGTTTCACGGCAAGGGAGAGACGGGAGAAAGTTAACCTCTGCTTTTCTTGGTTTTTTTATGTTTGCAGCTGCTTTTTCTTGACCTTTGTGTTTGTTCTTGAGGGAGTTTACACTGACTTCTGGGTATCCAATCTTGCACAGTTTTGTGCGAAAATTGGCAACTTTTGTCTTTAGATACTGTTTCCATCCTTCATGGCCAGCTCGAGCTCCTCTTTCCCTCAAACATGGATGGACATGCACCAAGACCACAGCAGCCTCTTCAATTTGGGAGTCACTGGGGTATGCTGTGTATTTAAAGATATGTTCAGCCATGCCTTCAAGAATATCCATTCTTAGCTTTGGGGGAGGGGTAAGAAGAGTGCCCTTTTCTCTAAATTCTGCATTTGCTCTCTGAAGTAGAATTTCAGCAAAATATGAAAATTTGGGAACAATAAAGATTGGAGGCCATGCAGAGGTTCTTGACTCTGGAGATGGATCTAAAATGATCGTGTCTGCCAAACGAGTGCTCAGAGGGAAAACCATCCTCATCCAAGGATGGAGAGGTTGAGTTCACAGAGCTTTGGGATGTATTGGGAGATGTCAGTGGGGTGCTGCTGCTGCAAGATGGTAGAATCCCTGGAATGCTGGAGCTAGTTTCTTCACATGCAATAAATACCACTTTCACAGTATCCCTGTCTCTTATTTCACTTGTTGACATAAGATTGACATATTCATTTCCAAAATCATTATCTTTATACTGCAGTCTGAACTGCTCTACAAGTCCAAATGCAGTTTTTATCTCATAGATAAGTTGATCCACAGATGCTGGCATCCCTGACATCAGGGTAAGTTTTCTGGCATCATCTCCGCCTAAGACGACTCTCAAGTGGACAGGACTTGACATTTTCCACTTTATGTATTCTAGGGAACAAATACAGGACACAGAAGGTTAGGATAATATTTAATTACTGCAACTTAATTTAAGAACTTCAACTATGGTCATAGTTCTGTCTGACTTAAAGGGATAGTTCAACATTTTGGCAAATTGGCACATTGCCATAATCCCTAAAGTTTTAGGAATGGGTTTATTACGTTTGTCGGTGCCAGCTATTTTTAGAACGCCGGAGCAGAGCCGAAAGCTGCTCAGAGCTATGCTACAGAAGCTTATGGGATATCTTTGTTTCCCCTCATCAAATAAACAATCCAACTATTCTAAAAACGCTCTGGTGGGCAAGTTGTGACACCATGCTATGAGATAACGGAATGCTTTGAGAGAGTTTTAGAGGTAAATTCATGCAAAACCGCTGATGTGAGTTGCCTTCAATGATAAGTTTTTCTACAAGCAGTCTCTGTATTTACCTCGAAAACAATGAAGTAATGTTACATTGCACAAATACAATAGCGAGTGTCAGGCAGAGTTAATGTCTCACCTAAAATGTTTTTACATCAAGAAGTGTCACCAAAAAAAAAAAAAAAAAAAAAAAAAAAAATTGTACAAAGAGTTGCACAACACATTACGCAAATTTCCCCTCAATTTTTCCTTTAAGAGGCTATATTTAAGTTTTTGCCCTAAAACAAACATGATAGCCTCTTTAATTGACAATTTATGATGTAAACATCGTCTGATGAGCATACATAAGATGGAGAGAGGACAGACAGAAGTGGAGATTATAAATGGAGAATATATTGTTTTGGGTTTTTTTTACACTGACATCACTCACTGAATATAAAAAACATCTAACATTTACATTATTTAAAGAGGAATACAATTTAAATTCTTTTATGTTTATCAGGTTATTAATTTGTTACAACCCCATTTCATGAGACATTGAAAAAGAAGTTTCATTATAGACGTACCTTAAACAATAATGTGCCTTTTCAAAGTAACCATTCGTTTCACACCCACAGTGTAGTCACAGAGTGGATAAGCATCGGCCAGGTTTTCAAGATGAACCAGGGCAACCTCTCTATTAGGAGATGTAGTTAACTCATAAGCTCTGAAATGCTCACGATACCATGCACACAATACCCTTACAACAAAGCTCAAACCTCTTTCAACAATGCAGATTTGAAGGATCTCTGCAAACTCAGGTAAGCCACCTGTGGAACCATATGGAATAAGCATTCCAATTTTGTAGGACATGCCTTTAAAGGTTGCACTTTTGGCAAGATGCACATCACTGATATTAGGGTTATTCAGCCTAAGGCTGCCCGCTACTTCCTTGTTCATTACATCCACAGGAAACACAGAAACATTTTCAACTTCCAAAGCAGGTTTAAGATGTAATGCACTGATATGATATGCAATCATTTGCTGATGTTTAGTTGCTAATGTGAGCGGTATATTCTTGAAACAACTTGTGTGACGAGCAACTTTCTTAAAGAAGCTATGCTTGGCCTCGAACCTCATAGTCCACTGCCCTACCAAAGGCCCAAAACATTCTATCAATTGAGGGTAATGTTCAAGGAAGTGATGTTTTGGTATGAGTTTTGCTGGAAAAAGTTCCAAGAACCTGTCTCTGTGTTCTGTGATTTTGCAGTCTAAGTAGGCAATGGTTTCTTTATTATGAAGAGGGGCAACAGCGAGTTCAACTATTTCTTTTAAGTCAAGCAACACAAGCCAAGCAGGCTCTGCCTCTGGTATCAAGTCTCCTATTATAAATGGAAGCAATCTCAATAGATTCCAATTTTCATGGGCGTTACCCCCAATGGTCCTTCTAGAGGTGTAAGTGCGTGGTATAATATGAGGTTTATTAGTTCTGTCTCCCCATTTGTAAGGAAATTTCAGAATTAATTTGTTAAGAGTGTCAAGGCACAGATACTTTTTGGAGAAGATTTCACTGATGCAGAGGGCAATTTCAACGGGAACAACACCCTCAAATAAGTCATGGACTATATCAGGAGGGTAGCCTCGGGTAACATCAAAATGAGATAAATTCTTAGTAAAAAAACACTCTCTCTTTACTCCACAATAGATAGTTGAGTTCTCCCTTGCAAACTTTGCATGTGTTTCGTGTAGCTCTTTTGTACGCAAGTTAAAATGTCCTGACTGAACAGCCTTGTTCTGAATGTCTTTTTTCTCACCTGTACAAAACCTGCAGAAGTACACACCAGAGAAGCTTTCAATAAAGCCTGCAATCCCGTGGGCTCCTAAATTATCTGCAACGACTGACTGGACTGTGCCCTTCACGAACTCTCCAAGACCTGTAAAAAAAACACCATGTTTCTCTAAAATGATCAAATCCTGGAAAAGGGGCTCCAAAATTTTTTCATACCCATACAGCTTAACATCAGTACTCTTACATAAAACTGCTAGGTAGATGGAAGAAAGAGTTGAATGTGATCCAGGTGGTAAATTGTTCAAAATCCAATACACACCACAAAGTTTATGAGTTTTTCTGGATGTGCCTAAGGGATTGCACACCTCAAAGTCATCCACATATAGAGACACTGACAATTTCAAATCCTCCCCAGTAAAAAAAAATGTTCTCTTTAGAGTAAATTCCATCCCTTATTGATTTATAATGTACTACATCCAAGGTACTTTTCTGTATCTTGTGTGTATGGATTACACTTTCTAAAATGTCATGATTACTTAACAGACGCTGAAGAGATGGCAAAATAGGAATATACTGGTATGTCTTATTTGTCTTAAGGTCAAGGATGTACTCAACTGGGTTTACCACATTGAAATGTTTTTTATAATACTGTTTCCTTTTGTAGGCTGTAGCTAGGGGGCCATCTTTTGTAAAGGCTTTAACTAAAGGACAGGACTTGCACACTGTTTCAGCAAGCTCCTTGACAACTGACTCACTGACTGTAACAGAACATTTTTTAAGGACGTTACACAGACTATTAAATGTGACTGGTACAGATACAGAGCTTAACAGATAGTGTAATTCCTGAAGTAATTCATCAATGGCTGTAGCTGGTACAAAATGAACGTGCTCCAACTTTAATAAAACTGACGCTATATTCTGCTCAATAACTTTGGGAAGATCTTCAATACTAGAGGCATGTGTATCTACATCTGTTTCAGATTCTACATCTGTGTCTGCTGCACAAGAAACATCAATAACTGAAGTGTCTGATTCATGTAACCTTGCAACAACACTAACAACCTCAGCTCTAAAATCATTTACAGTATGGGGATTATGTTTCCTGTTTTTATGAGTATGAAATGTATTGTAAATGCTAGTTTTAAAAGAACAACCTTTGAACATGCATGTTACAGTTTCATGTCTTCTCAAATGTTCATTTACATGACTGAAGTAATCTCGTTCATTTGCAAGTTTAGGACATGTACACAACTGACATGAATATAGAGATAACTCGGATGGTTCTAAAGATGTTTGAGCTTTGTGAGTACGGTATATATGACTCAAAAGACTGTTCCAAAGTCTAAATGTGCATGGACAATTAGAATATGGGCAGCAATGCCTGAACCTGCTTCCATGATGGCCATGTTTTAGCTTGGAATGTTTAAGCAATTCATACCTACTTGGAACTGACTTTTTACATACTTTACATTCCCATACACCCATTCACATGTTCCACCTACAAAAGAGAGGAAAACCAAATCAACATTTAATAAAATCTAACATTTTAGCAGAAAACTGTGGCTTTATTAAGCTTCAACAATTGACAATACTATCAAATGTACTCACCTTATTTGAGAGGTTGCCCAACACGAGAGTTAGTCTTCGTTGATTTTGCCGTACGTAATGGTGATGTGCCCTGAGTAACAGGAAAAAACTAAATAAAACAGGAAAATCATTACATTTTAGTACCCAGTATGTATGGAAACAGGGTTAGGGTAAATATAATAATAATAATAATAATAAATAATAATAATAGAGATGTAACGATTAATCGTAAGGCAGTTAAAAATCAATTCATAGGTATCACGGTTGATATCGATTTTCTGACAATTGAATCGCAGTACTTTTTTTATCCAGAAGTGTTGGCGGCGGGCGAAGTCTGCTAATACTTTCTTTCTGGCTGCCTTCTACTCTTAAATATGTTAATGAATGATTCATTACCCCTTTAGCACCGAAAGAATATCTGTAATATTACTTGAATATCTGTAAAAGTCACGTTTTTCTATTAGCTCTGTCTGCTAGCATAGCTTCTCTTCTTCACTGCTAGAATATCTGCAAGCCAACCTACCACTGTGTTACCAGCGCCCTCTGCTGGTCCAAACAAATATGACATAAATCAGTGCAATGACGGTTTTTTTTTTTAAAGTCCAATTGTTAAGGCACAAAATACATTTTCAGTTGCACTTTAAAAAGAAAAAGAACTATTATGCAGTTTTGCATTGTTTATTATAGAACCAGAACTTAAATTAATAGGCTTCATTTTCATTTGTATTATTCCTTTATTTATTTAATTCAAGATTTATTTTTAGTTAAATTGCATTGTTTTGAATAGTTTATCAAGGAATTCTTTTGACAATGAAAAATAAAAGGAAAATAATACAGTATTTGTAGTTTTTTTTCCCAAAAAAAAATTTGTCCAGTCCCATTTTGTAAATGAAAAAATCGTGAGACAATCGTATCGTGAACCCAGCATCGTGAATCGTATCGGGAGTTGAGTGAATCGTTACATCCCTAATAAATAATAAAAAGTCAGTCTTGTTCACTGTATTCTTCTGAAAAGCACGCAAAGCTTTCCAGCTGAAACTAAGAGCAGACGTTTAAAAAAAAAAAAAAAAAAAACGGGGCAGTGACCGAGGCTGCACGCGCCGTTTTTAACTCTGTCTTGTCAAATGCACCGCGTACGTTACGAAACAAGTTCACCAAGTAACTTTAAATATCAGAGAAATAGAGGCGAGCTGAAGAAAACCGGCGACTGAAAAGAGCAGCGTGAGCGTCAGCTCGCCTCCGTCTCTCACCTCAGTCACTGTCTGTGTGAGAGGGGGGCGGGCGCTGTGTGTGACTGGCCAATCACAGAGCATGAAGACAGCCAGTTACCAATGAGGATTTTCCCTCAGCACGAGCACAGATATTGACCAGATTTACTCTCTGTCTTTGGTTTTACTCTTATCATGCTCGTACTCGTCAAAAATGCTTTATCCGTACGAGCATCTGGCTCAACCCTAGCTAGCACCAGATATTTTACAGGTGAGTTTGGTGAAGCTAAAACGTTACACGCATACACCCCCCACCCCAAAAAAAACCTCTTCGGATCTGCACGATTCACACAAGTCACCCAAACTCACGTGAAAAAAGCTCGAAGTTAATTTATAAATTAAAATAAGTATATTTATAAATAAGGCAAGGCAAGGCAAGGCAAGGCAAGGCAAATTTATTTATATAGCGCATTTCATACTCAAGGCAACTCAATGTGCTTTACATGATAAAACATTCAATTGTTTAAAATCAATAAGAACATTTAAATCAATAAGAACATTTAAAATCATCAGTAAAATCAATTAAAATCATCAGTAAAATCATCATTACATCAATAACATGACAAAAAATCTCTCTCTCAATCATATGCAGTAGAGAAAAAAAGTGCTTTTAACTGTGATTTAAAAATGTTCACATTGGATGCTGACTTCAGCTCCGCTGGCAGTTTGTTCCACTTCTTTGCAGCATAACAACTAAAAGCAGCATCACCATGTTTACTGTGAACTCTGGGCTCCACTATCTGATCTGTGTCCATAGATCTGAGAGACCTGCTGGGTTCATACCTGACTAACATGTCACTGATGTATTCGGGACCAAACCCATTCACAGATTTATACACCAGCAGCAGAACTTTAAAGTCTATTCTGAGGCTGACTGGGAGCCAGTGTAAAGACTTTAAAACTGGAGTAATGTGCTCTGACCTCTTTGTTCTGGTTAAGACCCGAGCTGCAGCGTTCTGAACCAGCTGTAGCTGTTTGATGCTCTTTTGGGGGATTCCTGTCAGAAGACCATTACAATAGTCCAGTCTGCTGGAGATAAAAGCATGGACCAGTTTCTCCTGATCTTTCTGAGCCATTAAACCTTTCACTCTGGAGATGTTCTTTAGGTGGTAGAAGACTGTTTTTGTGATAGATTTGATCTGACTGCTGAATGTAAGATCTGAGTCAATCAGAACACCAAGGTTTTTGACTTGGTCTTTAGCTTTTAAAGATCGAGACTCAAGATAATTGCTGACAGCAGTCCTCTTTTCCTTGTTACCAAAGACAATCACCTCCGTCTTGTCATGGTTTAGTTGAAGGAAGTTTTCACTCATCCAGCAGTTTACTTTTTCTAAACAGTCACACAACACCTCAATGGGACCATGGTCATCTGGGTTCAGTGATAGATATAGTTGTGTGTCATCTGCATAGCTCTGATAATCAACCTTACAGTTCTGTAAAATTTGTCCTAAAGGAAGCATGTAAAGGTTAAACAGAAGGGGTCCAAGAACAGATCCCTGAGGAACCCCACAGGACATTGGTAATCTGTCAGATTCAAAGTTTCCAATGCTTACAAAATAGCTTCACTCCTTCAAGTATGACTTAAACCATTGCATTACTTTTCCATTTAGTCCAACCCATGTTTGCAATCTGTGCAACAAAATTGTATGATCTACAGTGTCAAATGCAGCACTTAGATCCAACAGAATGAGAACAGATACTTTTCCTGAATCAGTGTTCAACCTTATGTCATTGATCACTTTGATCAGAGCAGTTTCAGTGCTGTGATGAGAACGAAAACCTGACTGAAATTTATCAAATATTTTGTTGAATGTTAAGAATTGACTCAGTTGGTTGAAGACCACCTTCTCAATGATCTTGGCCATGAATGGAAGGTTGCTGATTGGTCTATAGTTAGCCAGTATAGAGGCATCCAGTGTTCTCTTTTTTAACAGCGGTTTCACAGCAGCTACTTTCAGGGATTTTGGTACGGTGCCTGATTGGAATGAGCAGTTAATTATCTGACACAAATCAGTGACAATTGACTTTACAACAGTTTTAAAGAAGTTTGAGGGTATTGTGTCAAGGCAACACGTTGATGGATTCAGCTGCTGAACAGTCTCCTCTATTGTTTTTGGGTTCACTGTAATAAACTCTAACATTGTAGTTGACTCATCCCTCAGTGGTTGAAGCTGTTCAAGCTTTTTGTGATTTTGCTGGTTTGTTCTGATGTTTGACCTTATTGATTGTATTTTTTCATTGAAATATACAGCAAAATCATTGCATTTTCCAGCTGACAGTAATTCAGGGGCTATCTGATCTGGGGGGGTTGTGAGCTTTTCAATTACAGAAAACAACATGCGAGAGTTGTTGACATTTTTGGCAATAATTTCAGAAAAGTATTGCTGCCTTGCTTTGAACAAGCCATCATTGAATTTTCGCAGACTTATTTTGTACAGTTCTAGATGAATTTGGAGTTTTGTTGATCTCCATTTACGCTCAGCTCTTCTACAGTCAGATTTCAAATTCTGCATTATCTCAGTCCTCCTCCAAGGTGTTTTCTGTGTGTTTGGTTTTCTCTTAGTTTTGATTGGAGCCACCACATCTATGACATTACAGACGTTTCTATTATACTCATCCAGAAGATCATCAACTGTCTCAGCACTCAATGTTGGTGTCATTGCTATGGCTTCCATAAACTGTGCACTTGTGTTCTCATTTATGTACCTTTTCTTTAAACACACATAACTAGGGGGAACAGATGTTACAGTCTCTAGGTCAAAAAAGACACAGAAATGATCAGATAGAGCTAAGTCTCTTACATCAACAGCAGAGATATCAACACCTTTAGAGATAACCAGATCCAAAGTGTGACCTTGAGTGTGTGTCGGACCAGTCACATGTTGTGTAAGACCAAAAGCATCCATTAAAGCATACAGTTCTTTGGCAGTATTGTCCATGTTATTGTCTACATGAATATTTAAGTCACCTGTTATTATTAAAAAGTTGTATTCAGTGCATACAACTGACAGCAGTTCAGCAAACTCATCCATGAATTCTCCAGAATATTTTGGGGGTCTATAAACGACTAAAAACAGAACTCTTGAATCACCCTTCAGTAAGAATGACATATATTCAAAGGAGATAAAATCACCAAATGTTATTTCTTTGCACTGAAATATTGATTTAAAAATGGCAGCAACTCCACCACCTTTCCTGCAAGTACGACACTTATTGAAATAAATAAAGTCTTGTGGTGCACTTTCATTGAGAATAGTATTACTGATACCATCATTCAACCATGTTTCATTAAGAAATAAAAAGTCCAAGTGATGTGTCAAAATAAAATCATTAATTATTAGTGACTTGTTAACAAGAGATCTAACATTAAGAAGAGCTAATTTTAAAGACTTTACTGGAGACACTGGTGGACTTTTTGGATGACATGTTATAGGAGTCAAATTTTTATCTCTATAAAGCTTTTTGCTTTTCTTTCATTTCACAATTTTACCTGTGTTACCTGTCACCACAGGAATTAAAGAAGCTGCATTAACTCCATAGGGCCCTGACTTTTTCTGGTTGTTCCTAAAAATAGAGAATAGAGAAATAGAGAAAAATAGAGCTATTGCAGTCTGGACCCATAAATTAATAAGTTAATTTATAAATTAACTGGTTCTGTTAGCTGGAAAAAACACTGGGGTCTCAGCATGAAACCAAATCCAGCTAAAATACAACATTGATAAAGGCCCCAACCGGCCAAAAAAATGACATTTTAAATCATTTTTAGAGTATTAACCACACCAATCAGAATTTAAATGGATATGTTAATCACTTCATCTACAGCGCCAAATCACAACTTATATCAGCTCATGAGACTTAACTAACTACAAGTAGACGTAAAATTCAAGAGAACATTTCCACATTAGCAGCATTTGGCTACAATGACAACGAAAAACTCGGGTTGACATTAAATTTATACATTTCAAAATATTTTAGACTCTGTAGCCTCGGCCGTAATTCGGCTTTCCTACTGCAGAACAAGTCAGCGCCCAAATGCAGCAGCTGGACAGGTGGCAGGTGCCATGTGTCAGCCCGCAGCTAAACGTGTAAACTTGGGCTCCGTTAGCCTAGCGGCAGCCCCTAGCATAAAAATAGCTAGCCCTTAGCAAGTCCGCCACGTCCTGGTAATGGAAACGGCAACACCCGGCTTCGTCTGGGACTCGAGAACACCTAAAGTATTTTAATATATAATGTATAATGCCGGCTGAGTGGCAATAGCCGAACCATTAGCTTCATTTTACTTACATAACCGGGGTGGAAGCAGTGCTGCTAGCTCATGCTAAAAGGCATATCCTGGCATGCTACTCAAACTTTACCGGACTTTCAAAATTTTAAAGGCTAAAAAAGCATTCACATTATCTTTGAGAAATTCGGGGGAAAAAAAACTAACAACAAAATAACATCGACATTTTTCTGAAATACCAAATCACTTCCATCAAGACAATGCAGTACAAAAAATTAAACTTACCTAAAGTTCACTTGCCTCCGTCCGTCGGTTAGGATCTGTCATGTATGCGCTCGCTCCGCATGGCAGAGCTAAGGGTGTGAGGGCAGTGTGGGCGAACCCGTAGATTTATGCAGTTGCCATGGTAGCAACATAATGGCACACGCCCAATGTCCTCTTACGTGGTCCAGTCAGATAAAGTTTACTCGATTTGTTTACATTCCGTTTGTAGAACGCATATATACATAATGTTTATTTATTCTTATTAAATAAACTTTTAGTTTTATACATTTCAGTTACAGTTTACTTGAAAATATTGCTTCATGTTTATTGGGGCCAAGAATCATTTTTTTGAGTGTAAGCTTCCAGTGAATAATTTACAAAAAAAAAAAAAAAGTTCACTGATGGTGACATTGAGATCTCAATGTCACCATCAGTGAACTTTTTTTTTATTTGTAAATTATTCACTGGAAGCTTCTCTGGTGGCGTGTGCAGTGGTTGTTATTATTATTATTGTATGAAGCCAACATTACTGCAGCTCTGCACATCATTGTTGTCCTGTTAAAGTCTTTTTATACAAAGACTTAAAAACAATCTGAAATTAGTGATGACTCAAGTAAATCACCTTTATTATGCATTATAACAATCTGTTCCTTAAGTCTCTAAATTATTGAAACAATTAAAATCATCTCCTAAAAAATAAAATTACAGAAAATTAAATAATCATTTAATATACATTTCAATAAATAAGCACATCCCATGTTCCCATGTTGACTCAGAGCTTTATTCTGTCTGTTGTCTGTAGAAGTGATGGGTCTAGATCAGATGATGGAAACTAGGATCAGCTCATGGTTTTAATGTCCAGGGAGGGGCGTGTCCACTCTGCATGGACTTAAAGAAGAAGAAATAATAGAAGAGTTAGATAATGTCATGTTCATCAAAAGGAAAACTGAAAGTGATGGAGATAAATATGCTCAGATGGACACAGACACACAAAGTTTAAAGAAACACACAAATACTCTGTCCTAAATTGTCTCACACATTAAAAGCATCTATTTACACTTATATTAATGTACATAAAGACTAGCTCCACAAAAGCAGAACGACATTTATTGATCCAGAAATTAAACTGATCTTACCTTTATAGGCTCAGTTTCCTCCTTTGTTTTCAAATCCATTTGAACCTCCATTCATGGTGGTTTTTATCGTCAGAGTCTTTCATTTTTAATAAATCCACCGTTATTTGGTCTGTTTTTTTCTTTCTTTCTCACTCACTTGGTTCTCTCTGTTCCTTGTGTCGATTTCGTCAAAACAAAGCGGCATCTTTAATGTTTCCGTTACGTGTGAGTAAAATTACCGCAATGTACCGACACTGGCTGTAAAGAGCAACTTATTATCTGTCATAAACTGATGGAATTTCTCCGATAGAGCAAATATGAGCAGAGTTACGGTCATTTAAATTAACGTGATGCGTTCAGGGGCCCTGGGAAACCCAGTCCGTGAAAAGAGCACGTGTCTGGGTAAATCTTGGTTTATAGTTACCCTATGCAACAGAAAATATGAAATTAACAGAATGTACTGTCAACAACAAACCCAGAGTTGCTTAATGGTGACGTAACGCCATACGTGGGTCATAAATTAACGTGATGATGTGTTTCTCTGTGGGAACCGAGTTGAGCTGGTGATCACGTCCGTTCTACCGTGCCAGAAAAGGGACAGGGAGGGGGGGATTCCTGCTGTGAGCTTGGAACGGCCCCAGTTGCCAGTGTGAGTACACCCTTACAATGCACAGTTGTTTAAAACTAGAAATAGGCACATTGATGAATTAACTAAAAATATTTCTAACCTTGATCTGCAATTGGCAACATCATCGTCAGCTGACGGCATTAAAGAACGCCTCCTTCTCCAGAAAGAATTTGATTTATTAACTACCAAAAAGCTGAAAACCTCTTAATGAGATCCAAGCACACATACTATGAGCACGGTGAAAAAACGGGAATGCTACTGTCATACCAGCTTTGCCAGAAATCAGCAAGTCAGACAATACAAGAGATTAAGGATGAGTCAGGGGGGATTTGTGTGGATCACTCTGCGATCAACTCCTGTTTTAGGAGGTTTTACAATCAATCAATCAAACAATCTTTTATTTGTATAGCGCCAAATCATAACCAATGGTATCTCAAGACACTTTACAGTAGAGCAGTCTTAAGGACGGACTCTTCATTTTATGGATACACACATATGCATATATACGTATATACACATACATATGTATCCCACACCCAACATGAATTCATCATGGCGACAAGGAAAACCTTCTGTTAAGCAGCAGGAACCTTGTGTGGATCCCATTCCTATGATGAACAGCCATCCACGTTATGCTGTGTTGGGTGTGTGCAGAGGAAAGGGTGGAGACAGAGTTGTTGAGACTCTGTAACTCCACACTGACCTGTAAACATCTGAATCACTGAATCACTGAAAGATGAAAGATGACCATTTAATTAAGTCATTTCTTCAAAAAGTTGAGATCCCGCGCATTGACCCGGAAAAGAAAGCTAAACTGGAATCTCCATTTTCTATTAGAGAAATTGAGCTGGCCATTAAATACATGCAAAGTGAGAAATCCCCTGGGCCTGATGGGTTTCCTACAGAATTTTATAAAATGTTTTCTGAAAAATTGGCCCCTATTTTAAACAAGGTATTCAGTGAATCACTTTCAGTTGGCTCACTTCCTGATACACTACGACAGGCCACCATATCACTTATCTTTAAAAAAGGGAAAAATAGACAGGATTGTGGATCCTATCGCCCTATTTTGCTGCTTAATGTTGATAACAAAATTCTCTCAAAATTGATTGCACTCCGCATGGAAACGGTCCTCCCAACCATCATTTCACCAGACCAAACTGGGTTCATAAAAAATCGACAATCTTCCTCCAATATTAGGCGTCTATTAAACATAATTTATGGACCGTCTCCACCTAACAAATCTGAAGTAGTGATATCATTGGATGCCGAAAAGGCTTTCGATAGGGTGGAATGGGACTATCTATTTTGCACCCTTGATAGATTCGGTTTTGGTCCCAAGTTTTTATCGTGGATTA
Organism: Gouania willdenowi; assembly: GCF_900634775.1. Classification (NCBI taxonomy): domain Eukaryota; kingdom Metazoa; phylum Chordata; class Actinopteri; order Blenniiformes; family Gobiesocidae; genus Gouania; species Gouania willdenowi. The sequence goes on from NC_041060.1 coordinate 32,850,815, forward strand.
AAATTTTATATAGCTCTCCGATGGCAACGGTAGGAACTAATAACAATATCTCATCCCCTTTCCCACTAACACGAGGGACGAGACAGGGGTGTCCACTCTCCCCTCTCCTCTTTGCCATTTCAGTTGAACCACTGGCGATAGCCCTGCGCAGCAGTAAATACATAACAGGAATTACAAGGACAGGATTGGAACACAAGGTTTCACTTTATGCAGATGATATGTTACTTTTTATATCGAATATTTCTTCATCTCTTCCTGTCGCCCTAAATGTCCTAAAGGAATTTGGTAAGATTTCATGTTACAAAATAAATGCCTCAAAAAGAGAATTGATGCCCATAAATCAGATGACAAGGGACTCTTTATCTGTGTGTTCATTGCCATTTAAAGTATGTTTGGAAAAAATGAATATGACAAATATATATGACAAAACGATGGCTGCACCTGCCTGGCTAACTCTAGAGAAAGACTCCTGTAATAACACCTCACTATCTGCTTTGTTATGTTCGTCTCTACCATATCCAGAGCCTCTAATTAATTATACTTCAAACCCAGTTGTCATTCATTCTTTAAAGATATGGAAACAGTTTCGACGCTATTTTGGGATCTGTCAATTATCATTACTTGCTCCTATTGCGAAAAACCATGCTTTCACCCCACCTTTGACAGATTCTTTGTTTGGTGCCTGGTCAAGACAGGGAATCTGTTCATTTAGAGATATGTTTATGGATGGCCTGTTCTCATCATTTGAACAGATTTTCTTAAAATTTGGAATCCCAAGGTCTCATTGTCACGGTTAGCTGTTGGCGTGGACCCAAATGCAGGGAAAGATGGAGGCAGGATAGAAGTATGGCGTTCCTGGAACCAATCCATGTTTTTAATTCAAAAATCCAAAATCAAAACTAAAATCCAAAACAGGCAGCATGAAGGAATCAGGGAACAAGACCAGACACGAGGAAGCGAGGGAGAAAGCTCAACCAGTCTAAAGTCTCTTAAAAACATCTGGGAGAAGGACCTCGGTGTGAGCGTTTCAGACATCCTATGGTCAAAGATGATTGATAGAATATACACGTCTTCAATATGTATGAAACATACCATCATGCATTTTAAAATATCTCACCGGCTACACTGGACCAAAGTTAAACTTTCAAGATTTTTAATAAATATAAATCCCATATGTGATCGTTGCAAGCAATTCCCAGCCACTTTAATTCATATGCTTTGGGAATGCCCTGGGTTTGTCTAATTACTGGAAGTTAATATTTGATACACTTTCCAAAATTATAGGCAAGGATTTAAGACAATCTGCCTTCCTGGCTGTATTTGGTGTGGAGACGACAAACCTGAGCTTGGAAAACCACACACAAAGCTGTCTGTCTTTTGCCACTTTTATAGCCAGAAGACAGATTTTGATTAGATGGAAAGAATGTAACCCTCCAACATTTACACAGTGGATTAAAGACATGCTGTACTTTGTTAAACTAGAAAAGATAAGGTATACAGTCAGAGGGTCAGCTGACAAATTTTTACTGTCATGGCAGCCCTTTCTAAGTCATGTTAAAAGTCTAAGCTCTGATCATTTTATAAGTGACTGAACCTTAAGTTCTTTCTCTGTAACAGATATTACAAACCCAAACATTAGACACTTTCTTTGGTCTTTGGATGCCCCTTTGGTTCACATGTCACTGCTCCTCGCAGCTGTGCTTTCCAAGGGCAGTTTGTGACCAAGATGATGTAATGTATAATTTATTGTAACTCACTGGACTGTATTTTGTTTACTCGTCTTTATTTTGTGTATGCATGTGTATATGTGTATATATACAGTATATGCATATATATTCTTCTTTGTTATTGTTATCATTGTTAGGTATTATCATTATCTTATTTAATTATTGTAAGTATGTTTTTCATCATTATTATTATTATTATTATTATTATTATTATTATTATTATTATTATTATTATTATTATTATTATTATTATTATTATTTTGTAAAAGAATATAGGGTACTAGGAGTGTGGATGGACGACAAGCTGACCAGGAAAAAACATATACAAATAGTTAAAAACAAAGTTGCCAAAAGCAGTTACATCCTATGGAAGCTTCAACAAATCCTACACACCAAATCACTTAAAACAATCTATTCTTCACTCATAGCATCGCACTTAAATTACTGCTCCGAAATATGGGGAAATAACTACAAAATGTATCTTGAACCATTATTTAAACTACAAAAAAAGCTATAAGAATTTTACATAAAGCACCACACAACGCACACACAAACGAATTATTTGAAAAGGCAAAATACCTAAAACTGCAAGAAATAATACACTACAACACACAAATACACGCATTTAGGGCTTCATTTAAAAAACTACCAGAGCAAATACAAAAACGTTTCACATACAATCAAAATTCCTACGACTTCAGACATAATAATGTGTTTAGACTAGACAGGGTCAAATCGAATGTTGGGAAACATAGTACTGTGTATAGAGCCATGAACCTCTGGAATAGCCTTGATACAGAGACACAACAATCCGTAAATCTGACAAGATTTAAGGAGAAGACACGGAGGATATTCCTACACGCATACAGGTCCCAAGCCAACTCTTCATCAAACAACACAGCGACGACATGGAACTCATCAACTGGTCATTAAGCGCCATCGACTCAATCTTCACGACGAGGCGATCACTACAGCACGAACAAGCGTGTCCAAAGGACACATACCCAAGTGGATATGTCATGGATGCACAGGGGAGAAGCCAGATGCTCTGTCTCTCTCTGCTGTCAGTGGAAGATGTGGAGGACATCTATCTGCTAGGGGTCATGATCTTTGGCCTGCTAATGATGTGTATGTGTATGTGTCTTTCTGATGTATCGTATGCTGAGGCGACTTTCCGAGGATATGAAGGTACTTTGAAAGAAGAAGAACTTTTTGTTTGGAGAGTTGGAGGAACATAAACAACGACTGGAAAAGAAAGCCCGAGGGGATACAGATAACAAGGAGAGTGAGGAGGAGTAACAACAGGAACAATGACTGCAGACGAGAACACATCACATAAAAAAGGAAAATAAAATAATAAAAAAATAAATAAAAAAAAACATAAATGAAAAGATGAAATTGTGGTATGAAGAAGATAAGAATGTTTGACCAGGAAAGACACGAGCTTTGATGTAAAATTATCTGTGTTCAAACCAGGGGACGGATCTAGATAAGCAAACTGCTTTTTTCCATCGCCCTTTCCGGCATGCAAAAAGACAAAAAAAAAAAAAAAAAAATTGCTCTGACTGTCAAAGTGAATTTCTGTGATTGCAACCATGTCGGAAATGAACTGAATAAATTAAAAAAAAACAAAAATAAATCTCAACATTATCAATACTCCACTCAGGTCCACACATGTTCTGTGTTAGTATGTGGAGCTGTGAGCTGCTGGATACGTCACAATATCACTCTGTAGCGCCATAATCTCACTCGTTCCTGCTTCTCCTCCCCAGCTAATGGTAGCATCAGTGGTTAATCTCTCATCTAAAGGTGTGCTGCTGCCATCTTCAGGGCACAGTTGGTCACTACAACACCCCACAGCTTATATATAGATGAGGGATCTCCGCCAGGTTGTTTTCCTCGTGAAAAATGCAAATGACGAGTTATCTCATCAATGGCACTGACCGTTTGGATTTGAAATGATGAGTTATCTCGTCAATGGCACTGAGTGAGTTAAAAGCCAATTGACGCACACAAATTGATCTGAGAGGTGGGGTCTGGAGTGGAGCAGGTGTAATTTTAGTAAACAGTTTATTCAAGCTAACCTAGCATGTCAGCATGGACTCGCTATTTTTAGAAGAAGGGGCACAAGTGGCAAGTGTAGTGTAAGAGTACAGAGTAAAAAATAAGTGGAGATGAACATGGCTTGACGAAGTGGGAGAGGATGGCATTTTTCTGCGGTCATGGTGTAAAAAAATGAAGGTAGGTGCATGTATGTGCGTGATTTGCCACAAGAAATTGAAATATGGGAGTAATGGTAAAAAAGTCTTGCTCCACCACCAATTTGAAGCGAGACACAAGGCACCTGTGCGCAAGCTTGCCAATACCTCATGTTTGCCCGGTGCATCAGCGACAACAACGGAGATGAGGACCGCCATGCTGACAATATCTGTGAATTTAAAATTTGTGTCTGTGGCCTCATAGCAGAATGTGACCTGTCGCCTGGTAGATTTAATCAAATAAAAGAAAAAAATAATAATGTAACATCTGAAGAACCTAAAGGTACTACGTGTAATTTTTCAATTTTAAATCACATCTACATCTTTTATCTGTCTCCAGAAATAGGTTAACATGCACAAATCATATTTAGACTTTTCTGATCAAAAGTTTAAAGTGGATTTATTTTTAATTAAACATGGACATGATGTCCACATTATTTATGTTTATATTTATCAAGCAGATTATCCAATCAGAGAGCAGAATGAGTTTCTCATTTGGGGTTGCCTGTTTCTTAGGTGAAATCGAGCCTGTTTGGGTCCGATATATATACTGTATATATATAATTTTTTTTTTTTTAAATAATATAATTCTCAAACAAAAAAATAGCACCACACATTTGTTTAAATGAAACTCAGTACAAAAATAACTAGTCATACGTAATACAATGAGTTTTTTACCATCTCTACCTAAATCCCAGCAGGTGGATTGCATGAGTAATCACTGCTTAAGAGCTATGTGTCACAGGCAGGTAAGATTCTGGCAACAAAAGTTGGATTGTAATTGTACTTTATTAAACCAGTAACAGTGTAAACTACACACGGTCACTTTAATGCACAACACATGGGACTTTTGTTTGTTTATGTAAATGTTTGTTTTTATTACATTTGTTCAATAAAAAGTTCACAAGAAGATGTAAAGGTTTGTCACTTCAGTATAAATAAGCTACACTAAAACACATCAGTTTCCTTTGATAGCTTCTAATTTCTTCCTTTTGCACTGACGTTTTTCCTTAAAAACAGACATATGATTGTTAACCTATTGTTATGATAGAATAACAAAAATGTCCATACAACATCATTACACAAATTACATGTGAATTATTTTGGCTGAAAAAATGTCAGTATTTATTTTTTATTTTTTTATTTGTATAGCATATTTCACACACAAGGCTTTTCAGTGTCGTTTACATGATTAAAAAAGTGGAACAGAAAACATTAAATGACAATTAAAACCTAATACAGAGTTTAAAATCAACGATAAAACTTTAAAATAGGGATAACTGATACCACTTTCTTTTTTTAACACATGCACGCCAAAGGATTGACCATACGCATTTCTTCACATTTACCAGTTCTAGACGGGACAAAAGGTATTGATTAAATTTTATCTGAGCCGTCCACTCCTTGTGGGAGCAGCGTCGTGAAGCTGATCAGCTGGCACACCCAAGCTGCGCGTGTCGGCTGCTGCAGCTTGGTTAAACTGTGTCCAACTGTTTTAACCCTGTGTCCAACGTAAAGACACAGTTTTATCCACTATAGAGTAAATAACAAGTGAAACAAGCTGTCCTAAGTGGAGGTTGGTAAAATGTGCATGAGAGGATGGGTACCAGAAACTGTTCCCACACATACTTTATTGCACAAAAACACAACAGACAGATACAAAGATACACATAATTCCAAAAAACATACATTACAAAAAAATTTAAAAATGAAAAAAAAAAAAAAAACACATTTATACAAAAACACAACAGAAAGATACACAAATACACATAATGACTCCAAAAAACATTCATTACAGAAATATACACCAAACAAAAAAAATATAAAAGTGAGTAAAAAGAAACAACAAACACATTTATCATGCACATGTCAATATGAATTTAACCAGGAAAATTGCACTCACAAATTTGCACCCACAAAAAAACCCCTTTATAACACGACAGAGTACAGAGTATGTACACATCTTTGTATATCCAGCCTTCGGACACATACTCATTTGGCCATAATTGACAACTCTACTTATGCTCCCACATGTATGCATACTTCCGACGGGCACTGTACTAGTCTATCTATATAAGCAAAAAAGGTCTCTGTGTGTGTGTGTGTGTGTGTGTGTGTGTGTGTGTGTGTGTGTGTGTGTGTGTGTGTGTGTGTGTGTGTGTGTGTGTGTGGAGCGAATATCTCACCGACGTAGTGCTTGTTCGACCTGAAACTTTGTCAACGGGTTCTAAAAACCCAGAGTGTGTGCATCTGTCATTTCAGCGAGTGTGTGAGAGAATCAACGGAGATTAGAGTCCCAGGTAGAGAGTCTCACACACACACGTCGATCAGGTGTGTGTGTGTACACGTGTGCAGGTATGTAACTGTGAGTGTATAACGGACCACCATTTAGTCCGGTTACAGTCTGTGTCACGACACCCATTCATAGCTTGGTAGTGACTGTAGTGTTACGCTCTGAGTCAGATCTACGTGTTTACATGTTACGTAGACGGTGCTACATAGTGAAGGTCACCTGATTACTGCAGCTTCACTAACGCCACACCTGCCACTACACCTAACTACTGAAAATAGATGAGTTTAGTGAAAGTTAGGCAGGTACACGTGGATGGACTGGTGCGCATGAGTTTAAAATGAATTCCCCCCCCCAAACACACAGGGTTAGCGTTAGCCTAACCCAGGGGTCTGCAACCTTTACTCTCAAAGGAGCCATTTAACCTCATCTCACCCTGAATAAAGTCCTCCTGGAGCCGGAAAAATACCGCCTCAGTGTATACAATACAGTGTATTAAATTCTATACAGTTAAAATTATATAGAATAATGTTTTATTTAATTTGATTTGATTTATATTGATCAAGTAAATGGCAACTTAAAAGCAGTTTAAAATAAAATAAAATGAATTGACATAAAAAAAATAACAAAACCGTGTCTTGCATCTTCAAATTCTTAAGCATTTCAGTTTACATGAACACAATTTATATAAATAACATTTTTTATGTTAATGTATTTAATGTATTAATGCATGATCATGTGATCAACACATGCTAATTGCTAATTTCTTGCCACACATAAAGCATGCATATTTAACCTGTACATTGGTAGTTAAAAGAATCTGTTCCCATACAATTAAAATCTCTGTTTTCTTCCAGAAAAGTGTTTTTGTTGGTTTAGTTTCTTACCAGGGATTTAAAACTTAAGGTTAGTCACAGGTGCAGGAAAGTTGATGGTCTGTAGATGTTGCAGGAGATGAAGTAGGAAGGTGCACAACGTGATTTATTTTTAAGTTAACAAATTGTTATATCATGATTTTATTTGTCATTAATCATTCATAGCCTCTGTAAGAAAATAACTCTTTATTTCAGTATTTTTTTAAAGCTATATGGAGCCATGGCAAAGGACTCAAAGAGCCACATGAGGCTCCAGAGCCGCAGGTTGCAGACCCCTGGCCTAACCCATCACCAAATAAGGAACAGTAAAAACGGATGTTTCCTCAAAAGAGAAGTCCACAGGAGCTCTGGAACACACCGGAAGTGAGCTGTGTAGTGAAATAGATAGAGATGGTGCGCTAGCGCCCCCTCACACTCTGAGGTCAAAAGCTGAATAGGTTTCACTTCTGGGCCATCAGGAAGTGAAAAATAATATTGAAATAAACATTTGAAAATTACCAAATTACTCCAAAATAACAGATGCACAAACTTGGGGTATTTGGAAGCCGTTGACTATGTTTCAGGTCAAACTGATACCGCGTCAAGGAGAATTTTGCCCCACACACACGCACATGCTCACACACACACAGACCTTCTTTGCTTTTATAGATCGATAGATGATGAGTGTGTGTGGCTTAAATTGTCTAAAATAATGTTTTACCTTATTGTGGCGCTGCATTTATTCCATGGTTCAGAAGTGCATAAAAAGAAAATAACTTAAGTCACCTGGAGGCCAGATTTGAATGGGAACGCCCACATTTCAGCGTTGCTCCACCCAGTGTGTGACTGGGATCAAGGTGCACAGTGATTGACTTAAGTACAGTGGGTGAATAGAGCGTAGCCAGAGTGTGCTCTCCCTGGAGGAGAGGCGGCGCTACCTTTTGAGCATTTCATTCAGCTGGATCAAAGTCCCTGATTATTCAGGGCCATGGTTTACTAAAAATAATCTACCTGAGAGAAGAGGGGAAAAGAGGTAAAAAGGAGCTTTTTTGTGTTCCACAGAAAAAATTATAATTTTTTCATTTTTAATTTTTTTTAATAAAGCCCAAATTGTTACAATTGGTCAATAATGTAACAAGATGCTGAGCCAAAACATAAAAACATTTTGCGTTATTACATATATTAAGCCTTTTGGAGAATCGTGACCTTTTTGTTCCCTCTTTTTAAATTTAGTTTTTAATCTTTTTGTTTATAAATATATAAATGTACAATGGGCATAACTGTGGCGTCTTCATGCTGATGCGAGCTCACTGGAGGGAACCAACACTTTCTGTATCACCTAACTTCCGCACCGGGCCCACTTGTTGGGCCCTCGTCGGTAAGCCCAGCTGCTGTTCGCCCTGTCCTGTGCTTATTCTGAGAAGCAACTCTATCTCAACGTTGTGGGCTCCGTTAGGAGCCCCCGCGTGTAAGACCCGTGCCCGCTCTGCTCACCTATTGTCACGGCATGCCAGCCATTTCACCACGTCACATTTTAAAACTTTTTTATCCCTGTACTGGCCTTCTGTTTTTCTCTGTCTCTAATCCACTGCAAACAATATATGGTTCCACTCACTTCTCCACCTGGCTGCCACAGCTGCACTCGCCTTGCTGAGAAGATCGCAGAGCTGGAACATCAAATATCCACATTGCATCGGATCCGTGAAGCCGAGCAGCAAATGGACAACCAGGGTCTCCGTGTTCCATCGGTTCTGCGCCGTTTGTCGTCGCAGCCACTGGGGTCGTTTCGCCTCCGGACACCACCACTCCTGGTCCGATGACTGGAGTCCACTTGTCGCTGCCTCCAAATCCCGATGACATATGGACCCATCTCCACTCCACATGACCATTCACCGTGGTCCCTGGTCCCCCACAGCAGGAGAAACACACGTCTGCCTCACACACCACATCACAAAATCAAGCTCGATAACAGATTCGATATCCTCAATCTATCGGAATTCCCTTTTCCTGCTGCGCCATCCACTGTGCAGTCCGAATCCCCTCCTTCGATCCCTCTTTCAGGAAATCCTGAGCATTCCTCTTCCTCTGTAGCTTGCCGCCTTTCCGTGCCTCAGTTCACTCCGGCCCCGTAGCGTACACATGAATTCCCTGCCCGCTCTTCTCCTCCGGTCTCACCGTCGCCGTCAGTATCTCCCACTCCTCCGTCACCCATCCCGGCAACCCCACTTCACCCACTTTTTCCCCCGACTACTCTAATTGTGGGCGACTCCATTACACGGAACATCCGCTTCTTCAATGCAGTCATACACTGTTTTCCTGGCCCCACCGTCCCTGTCATCCTCGATAAACTTCGCAGTCTTCTTCATTCACTACCACCGTCTGTCCATAGAATCATCGTCCACGTCGGCTGCGTTGATGCTTCCCATCGGCATTCAGAAATCACCAAAACACACTTTACCAAACTCCTTCACTATAATCGACAATTTTAATCTCTTCTGGGGTCGGACATCATTTATTAATCCTGATGGTTTTCACCTTAATAAACTGGGCAGTAGTATTTTAACAGCCAATCTTCAGCACGCTGTCACACACCGTCTCCTTCACCTTACTCTACTGTGCCCCACCAAAGCCCCTCCTGTCACAGCTCCCCCTACAGGCTCCATCCGTTACTACATTCCTCTGCTCACACCTTTCCCATTCAGTCCATAATCACAGCCAGGCCCCCTAAACCCTACAAAAATGACACTAAACGCATAAAACAGCCCCAGTCCCTCGTTCCTCACAGCCACCCTCAACGCTGAAAATACTGAAACTGGCTCTCCTTAACACCCGTTCACTTAACAATAAAGCACCCATCCTACATTAATTCATAACTGACAATAACCTGGACTTCCTCTCCATCACTAAAACCCGGCATAAACCTCTTGACTATTTCTCACTAAACCAAGCCACTCCCCCTGGTTACACTTACATTGAACAGCCCCGTCTCACTGGCCGGGGTGGTGGCGTAGCCTCAGTCCATAAAAAAGCCCTCAACATCAGCACCATATTCACAACATCCTTTCAGTCATTCGAACACATCACCTTCAAACTCACCAGTCCTTCCCCCTCGTCATTGCAGTCATTTACCGTCCTCCTAAACCCAACCCATCCTTTTTCCCCAATTTATCTGATTTTATCACACAACTCACCCATCTCACCTTCCATTCTCCTCTGCGATTTCAACTTTCAAGAAACGAGGTTGGATGTAAAATTATCTGTGTTCAAATCAGGGGACGGATCTGGATAAGCGTAATGCTTTTTTCCGTCGCCCTTTCCAGCATGCAAAAAAACAAAAAAAAAAAAAAAAAAAAAAAACAATGATGTCATTTTGCTCTGAATGTCAAATGAATTTCTGTGAATGCAACCATGTCGGAAATGAACTGAATAAATAAATAAAAAATAAAATAACTTCCGTCCGGACAACATCAACTGCGCCCATGCCTCTGAATTCCTTGCTCTAGTGGACTGCCACAACTTCAGTCAGCAAGTCAACTTCCCCACACACACCTATGGCCACACCCTGGATCTAGTCTGCTCCACCGGTCTCATCATCCAGCAACTCTCCAGTACTGACCTCTACATCTCAGATCATCTGGCTATCACCATGGACCTCCACCTCCCCACCCTCCACCTCAAGGACAAGCGAACCATTTGTTTTAGAAACCTGAAATCCATCTCTCCTCATGATTTTTCCACTTCTCTTCTTAACCTTCTGTCTGCCTCACCCCCTCCGCTCTCTGACGACCCCACGGACCTTGTTAATCATTACAATAATTGCCTCTCCTCCTGCCTCGACCAACTTGCCCCCTCCAAAACCAAATCAGTCTCATTTACACACACCACCCCCTGATACACCCCCAACCTCAGAAAACTAAAAACCCACAAACGCCAACTTGAACATCTCCACAAAAAAAACGGTTTAACAGTCCATCTCCAAGCCTACTCCGATCACCTTCAACTATATAAATCTGCCCTCAACACCGCCCGCTCTAACTACTACTCTAACCTTATCCGCAACAGTTTCAATAACCAAAAGGCTCTCTTCTTCACCGTCAACAAACTCCTCAAACCTTGTGACAACATTTCCCACTTATTTAACACAGACAAGTGCAACTCCTTCCTATCATTCTTCCAATCAAAAATTAACACCCTCTACAGTTCCTTAAATATTTCTCTCACTCCCGCTGACTCTTCACCTGCCTCCACCCCTCTTACCACTCGTTCTCTTTCCAAATTCACACCTGGCCACCCAGTTGAACTGTTAAAAATCCTCTCCACCATGAAAACCTCCACCTGCGTACTTGACCCTGTCCCATCCACCATTGTTAAGCACTGTTTCCCCACCATCTCCCATCTCATCTCAAAAATCATCAACTCCTCCCTCACTTTTCCCTCCGTCCCTTCATCACTGAAACTGGCTGCCGTAACCCCCGTCATAAAAAACCTGGTCTCAACCCCGACATCATGAGCAACTTCCGACCCATCTCCAACCTCCCCTTCCTGTCAAGAGTTCTGGAACGCGTTGTTGCCTCACAAATCATATCCCATCTCAACAATAATCACCTTTTCGAACAATTCCAATCTGGATTCCGCACCAAACACAGCACTGAAACAGCCCTTCTCAAAGTGACCAACGACCTCCTCCTCTCATCTGACTCTGGCCCACTCTCAATTCTCGTTCTTCTTGATCTCACTGCTGCTTTCGACACCATCAACCACTCCATCCTACTTTCCCGCTTAAAATCCCTCCTCAATATCACTGGCGATGCCCTCACCTGGTTACAGTCCTACCTCACTAACAGAAAAAAATTTATCTTCATCAACAACTGCTCCTCCTTCACTGCCCCCCTGTCCCAAGGACTCCCCCAGGGCTCTGTGCTTGGTCCTCTCCTCTTCACCACCTACCTCCTTCCCCTCGGTCAAATCATTCGTCGTCATGGTCTCCAAATTCACTGTTATGCCGCCGACGTCCAATTATACATCTTCACCAAGTCTATCAATAAAATGTATTATTATTATTATTATTATTATTATTATTAAAAGGCAGAAAAATTTTACATTTTGGGCTCAGCACTGTTGTTACATTATTGACAAGAATTCACGGAAAAATTGTTGACTTACTAAGACGGTTCGCACCTCCGACTTAACAGTGGTGCTTCTGCTGCACAGCTGGTGTTCAAGCGTCTGAGGTCGTACCTGTCCCACTTTGGCGTTCTCACATGCAAAGCTCTCGTAAGAAGTGGCAAATTCAGTCAGGAACTCGTTGATGTCCAGCACCTGGACAGTGACGGCCATCCAACTGGTCAGGACTGGACTGTCTGTAGAGAGAAGTACGTCTTTGTGTCTCTGCAACAGTGACATCATGTGGATCTTTGTGGTAGTATGACTGTATGTCGAAGGCTGATCTCCAATGCTTTGTGTCTGAATAAGTGTTAATAATAAAATACAATGTAAAAAAAATTGGAATTGAGCATTATGGCTTGCAGTGTGAACGTAGCCCTAGTTAACACATTTCCGTACAGCAGGCTTTGCTGTGTCGATGTGTGTGTGTGTGTGTGTGGGTGGGCAGCTGAGGTGAACGTAGTAAATATACTGGTGGGTGGTTAGCATAGTAGGGAGAGGCTGTGTGGGATGTGGTTCAGGGACTGATTAATCACAGGTGTAGCACATTGAGATTATTCACGCCTGTTTGATATCAAGGAGCTGCTGGAGAGAAGGACTGCAACACAAATACACAGCATGTGACAAAAGTGGCAAATAAAGCCTTAAACTCTGCTTCCCAGTGTGCTGGTGTCTCTGAAGAACCCTGTCTCAACAATATATACAGGTGCTGGTCATATAATTACAATATCATGAAAAAGTGGATTATTTAATTAATTCCATTCAAAAAGTGAAACTTGTATAATGTATACAGTAGTCCCTTGCTCTATCGCAGTTCACCCTTCGTGGCCTCTGTGTTTTGCAGATTTTTTTACAGTGAAATTTTTTATTTTTTTTTTACAGCGTATGAACATGCATTGTGTTCTGCGTCCTGATTGGCTAATGCTGCCTTCACCCACCAGCGACATATCCAATTCGGTGAGTTTCACTGCCTGCTGAAGTGAGGAGCTGCGCTGTTTATTCCCCTCTCAAAAACCACCAGTGAAAAAAGCCAGTGTGATTAGCGGCTAATGCTATTCTAGCTCAGTGCTACAGAGATCGTTTTTACCTGCTACTACCACCTTCTCTCTGATTCTCCTCCACTCCAAATCTTTCCTAGTCCGGTCCCGGTTATAAAGGCCATGTCATACAGCTCCAGGTGGTCACACACAGCTTCTACTCCATGGTTGAATGGGTGAACAGACCGGTGTCACAACCTAATTCCTTTCTGAGAAAAGTGTATAAAGTGTGTGATGAGTTTTTTTTTTTTACAGCCTTAAAACATGTATAATAATTGTAAAACAATAAAGGTGACCACTTAATGGATTTTGCCTATTTTAGAACGTAACCCCTACAATAAACGAGGGACTACTGTACGTTCATTTCACACAGAAAACCCCAAATTGAGTATCTCAGAAAATTAGAATATTGTGGAGAGGTTCAATATTGAAGACACCTGATGATCCACTCTAATCAGCTAATTAACTCAAAACACCTGCAAAGGCCTTTAAATGGTCTCCAGTCTAGTTCTGTTGGTCTACACAATCATGGAGAAGACTGCTGACCTGACAGTTGTCCAAAAAACGACCATTGACACCTTGAACATGGAGGACAAGACACAAAAGGTCATGGCTAAAGAGGCTGGCTGTTCACAGAGCTCTGTGTCCAAGCACATTAATAGAGAGGTGAAGGGAAGGAAACGATGTGGTAGAAAAAAGTGTACAAGCAATAGGGATAACCACGCCCTGGAGAGGATTGTGAAACAAAACCATTTAAAAAATGTGCTGGAGATTCACAAAGTGTGGACTGCAGCTGGAGTCAGTGCTTCAAGAACCACCACACAGACGAATTCAAGACATGGGTTTCAGGTTGAGTGTAAAGTTTCCACAGTCAGTGATGGTTTGGGGTGCCATGTCATGTGCTGGTGTTGGTCCACTGTGTTTCCTTAGGTTCAAGGTCAACGCAACCGTCTACCAGGAAGTTTTAGAGCACTTCATGCTTCCTGCTGCTGACCAACTTCATGGAGATGCAGATTTCATTTTCCAACAGTACTTGGCACCTCACACAGTGCTAAAGCTACCAGTACCTGGTTTAAGGACCATGGTATCCCTGTTCTTGATTGGCCAGCAAACTGGCCTGACCTTAACCCCATAGAAAATCTATAGGGAATTGTGAAGAGGAAGATGCGAGACGCCAGACCCAACAATGCAGAAGAGCTGAAGGCCACTATCAGAGCCATCTGGGCTCTCATAACACCTGAGCAGTGCCACAGACTGATCCACTCTATGCCACACCGCATTGCTGCAGTAATTCAGGAAAAAGGAGCCTCGACTAAGTATTGAGTGCTGTACATGCTCATACTTTTCATGTTCATACTTTGCAGTTGGCCAATATTTCTAGAAATCTTTTTTTGTATCAGTCCTAAGTAATCACATTTTCTGAGACACTGAATTTGGGATTTTCAGTGGTTGTCAGTTATAATCATTAAGATAAAAAAAAATAAATAAACATTTGAAATATATATATAGTCTGTGTGCAATGAATTAATATGTGCTGGGTAGCAGTCTGTCGCACACGCTCAGACAAACACAGCTGGCCAGCGTTGACACTTGCCATCATTGCAAAAGAATAGATGATGTTGTTCTAAACCCAGAACTTCATATTTACAGCAGAAACATGGAGAGGAGAGCGGAGGACGGAGTAGCTGCAGGTCTGTGCTCTGCGTCTCCACGCAGAGTGCAAGGAAGATGATACTTTTGGGATTGGCCCGCGTCTTTGTTAAATCATGTCATCTATCATGTAGTATACATGGGATCATGAGAAGCAAATAACACCTCACGACCAGCTCCCAATCAGCAACCGTATGGTTGTAAGAAAATGTTTGAAATCCTGGTCGTTCCTTGTGAGGGTATCGCACTGTGAAAGCAGTGCCACGGACCGGCTTTACCTCAAACTCTCCAGCTGTGCATTTTTTTCTTTACTTTTTCTGCACATGCTGCCGAAGGTCAACCCTACAAGAAGTGCAATCTTTTTAAGACAGTAATTAGGGGTGTAACGATACACAAAAATATGTGCCTCGGTTTTGAGGTCACGGTTCGGTTCATTTTTGGTAAAGTATGGAAGAAAATGCAAAACATAAATTTGCTTGTTTATTCGAAACTAAAATTATCAAAAAAAAAATACATTAAATATTATAGAAATAAGCTCACAGCTTGTTAACAGCTTTTAATAAACAAAAAGTACAGCACAGTTCCAGCATGTAGTCCTTGGTTTCGACCTTCATATTTTTGGCCAGAAAAATGTACTTGTCCACATTGTCTGCAGTAAGTGCAGATCGGCTGGCAGTTACAAATGCCAAACATAAATTCACTTGCTCATTGAATACTTTAGTAAACCAACAATGTATTTAACAATATACAGAATATGAAAATAAAGTTTACAAAAAAAAAATATCTGAATTGCTAGGCAGAGGCTGAATGTCGAAGTCAGCTGCATTTGCACACAGGACGTTTTCTTTCTTGTTGTAGTGATATTCACACTCGGGTGGTGCCGTTTCAAGTGAGTTAGTATGTTTGTCGTGTTCCCGGAAACATACCCGATCTCAGCTGAAACAATGTAGGCATTCTGCCCTCGTTTTATCCACTTGTCTTTTTTCGTTGCAGTATTTCACCCGGAAGCCGAAGTGTTCTCAAGCAGGAGACTTTAGCGACAGGGGAGGGTCCTCCAGCTCTGGTTTCTTGCTAGCGTTAGCCATGACGTACGCGGGTAGCTGCAGGTGGAAGTAAACAGACGCAACTTCCGTTTCCTTTTCGGGAACTCACCTGTGCACAACCCTGTACCCGAACCGAACGTCCTGTACCAAAACGGTTCAATACAAATACATGTATTGTTACGCCTTTAACACAGCAATGCATGTTTTGTTACTGCAATTATTAAATAAATGAATGTATTTATTGCATTATAAAGTGTTGTGTAATCAGTTTATCCAGTATGGTAACAAGTGTGGAGAAATTGAAGCGGGTGAAACAGCACCCAGTTTAAGTATTATGGTGGTGGCCATGAACAGAGGAAAGGAGTAAGTGATTATACCTATAACCAGTATTTGGGATCAACGTGGCTGAGGCATGCCAGTGTGTTCAAGACCAATGTTTGTGCAAGAACCGCTTCTGCGAACCCAGGCGCCGCCCCGGGCCCGAAGGTGGACCGCTGTAGAATTGAAGGACCGTACTGCCCATGTGTGGTCTGTCACATTTGCGTCTTTTCTTTTTTGAAGCTAATTTTTGCTGAGATTTGTGAGTTTCTATCCACTTTTGGGATCTTATTCTTCTTCTGTTTTAGTGGCAAGAATTCAGAGTTCTTCTTCTAATTTGTACGTTGCATTTCTGGAAAAAAGACCCTGACGTGTCGTGTATGGAGGTACAGTGTAAAGCAGATTGTGTCAGAGTGTCGGTCCGTATAGTGTGAGAATATGAATCGTGAGCTGCGCACATTCAGACTCTGCAATTGAGTCGCACAATTTGAGCTGGAGTTGAGTACAACGACTGAAAAAATCGTGTATTCCAGCCTTAAGGAAGAAATCTGCGCACTGGAGCTTACAGACTTGGAGGAAGACCAAAATACTGTAAGTGAACTACAGTATACAACTCTGACCCAGATAGCAAAATAATAATAACCTTGCTATCAAAAGCCAAGTCTCACTGTTGTTTTTGTTGTTTTATATAAGAAAACCAATGTTGAGGTGTCACTAAAGCAAAAAAAAAAAAGGTTTATTTCATAAAAAGCCTGTTTTCTCAGCTTTTTGCTCAGAAACTGGTGTTTTGTGTGAAACTTACCTATATTCAACTGCTGATTATGGAAGAACGAAAACAAGCTAGAAGCATTTTTTTTCTTCTGATGAAAGCAGGGAGTCTATTCTTTCAGAATTAGATTTTACATAGTCAGTACAGCATATTCTGTGGGTCTTCAAAGATCCGTCAAAATAATCTAAAAGGGCTGTTCTGAAAATGAGTTTAATGTAGACTGTAGTTTTGTTTCATTTATTTTTTAATTAATTAATTAATTGTTTTTGGTACCAAAAATGTTAACTGGAGCATTACAGTAAACATCCATTCTTTTCATTTCTGCTACGTCTTCTGTCAATATATACTGCAGCCTCATCTCTGTGAATAAAGCTGAGAGTTATCAGCTGCCTTTTGGATGGACTAAATATATGAGCAAAAACGAACACTGCTAACAGCTCCAGGTTGAAAAAATGCGCATGCTGCATTCATGTATTTACATTTTCTCTCATTTTTTTGCACCCTACACCACAGCTAAAAAAAAAAAACAGAAGAGGAAAAGGCAGGTGTGAGAGTCAGAATATATTATTGATTGCCTAAGGTTGGGATCATTATTTACAGTTTTTTTTTTCAATCGCTAACAAATGCTTCCCCATACTTCAGATACTTTTTCTAAACTCTTAACACAGACTCACCTACAAAACACAATTGGCCAAATGGATAATTTTCTTCTCAAAAGCACATTTTGTTATATATATACTAACTCTTTATTTCAAAATAGAACACATCTTTCTCTGCACACACTAACTTTACCAAAACACTGGAAATCTGACTCAAAAGGAAATTATCCTTGTTTTCACTTCACAAGGTACATGCAGTCAATCAAAGTACACCAGGTTTCAAAATACTGGCTATTGTTGACATTACAAAAACTGTATGGACTTTTATTTTTCAGTATTTGTATGCAAAACATGCAATCCACCGTTTTTACACTGAATTTCTTGGTTGGGAACTGTATGTCCACATGTAATATTCACATTCAAAAGCATTCCAGTAAAAAGAAAATCAGTTTTTTCTTGCTTCTTTACTGTTTACTACAGGAGGTACAGTAGAAATACTATTTACAATATGATAGAACAGAAAAAGTTTTACAGAATTGCTTACTGTGAATAAAATATCCATGAAACACACAAAAGCATTCTGAACAAAAAAACAACAGCAAAAAGCCCAAGTAAAAAGGGAACCTAACAAAATAAGAACAAAATTACTGTATCTAATCTCTGTGATCTCAAGGGTTAGGCCACATGTTTTCATCAACATCACATCTGATATTATCCAAGGTCTCTGTCCTGGAACATCAACTGTGGCCCTTTTTCTAATTACATTTTGTCCACGTTGACACCTTTTGGCCAGATTGAATCCTGCCTCATCTATGTATGTATATGAATTCACGATGGGCCTGGTTGACCTTCAATTCCATAAGTCTCTGAAACAAAGTTTATGTAAATCTCATTACCGTATACCATACAGTAATGAGACAGGTTAGTTTTACCCTACTGATGATGTGTTGTTGCAATAGTAATCATGCAACGACCCTCTACCACCGACCGTGGCTCAGGTGGTAGAGGGTCGTCTTCTGATCGAGAGGTTGGGGGTTCGATCCCAGTACCTGACTATGTGTCGAAGTGTCCTTGGGCAAGACACTGAACCCTAAGTTGCTCCCAGTGCAGTTGCATGACAGTCCTGTCCCATTGATGTGTGAATGTGAGAGTGATTGGGTGAATGAGCTGTTATGTAAAGCGCTTTGAGACTGCTTCAGTGTGGTGATAAAGCGCTATATAAAATCAAGTCTATTTACCATTTAACTACTTGCAAAGCTTATAGAACTGGACATTAAGTTATATATACAGTACTATATCTGGATATATTGTCATCATAACTCTGTGTTTGGACAAAGTCTGCGTAATGGTTGTGAGGCTGATGCTATCGATATTGTCAAATATCTCATGGTCCTCCACAATTCTAGTTTCATCCAGTTTTATTGCATTGTTTGCAACAACCATTTCTACAATGGAAAGCTCTTGATCATTATTGAGGAGCTTTCCTCTTCCCCAAGAGGTGGCATTCTTTAGAGGGACAAATAAATCAACATATGCATTACTGTATAGCCTTATTGACATGTCAAGTGAGAATAGAAACAATCCATGTAGAATGCAATACTTCTTACCTGTTGGTTTGTTGAAAGATGCGTATAATGGAGGCAACTGTTGACTGCCTCAAATTGCGCTCTTTCACCATTCTTTCTCAGTGAAAGACCATGGTTGATTACATGGTCAATGATAGTGGCACAAATTTCATCACTGACTACTGTTCTTGCAGCCCTTGGAATGCCACACCACTCATTCTTACACCTCTACCTTGCCCTCCCCTTGGGCCTGCTCTTATCCCTGGCCCTGCACCTCTCACTGGGTCTACTCTTCTCCCTGGGCGCCTTGCTCTTACTCTCTCTCATCTGGACATTACAGTGTTTGTCTTTTTCTGTTTCTGTCCTCTGTGTCAATGAATCAATTGTTTGTTTATTATAAGCTGAGATATATTGTTTTTGAACTGATATAATTGAAGAAGCAGAGCTTTTTATACTGTATCTAAGGTTTGGAATATTGTTTTTGCTATTTTGGGATGTTGTGTGTTAACAATCGTAAATAATGCAAAAACAATCCATAATTTTGTTGGGAGGTATAGCTTGTCTGTAAAGAAAATGTAAGTATTGCTGAAATGTGTTCATTGACTGCATATTGTGTGAAAAAGACATGAAATGTGTGAATGGTAGGCCACAAAAGATCGATTCTGGGTTAATTGTGTTTAGAGTTTTGAAAATGTGACAACTGGTTGGACAAATGATTGTTAGCAACTGAAAAAAACTCTAAGAAATTAATAGAATAAATACAATTAAATGTCTACATGAGATAATAAACACGCCCAATCTTTTTTGTTTAGTCTGAAATGGATGTTTTGGGTTTTTGTTTACCCCCTCACCAGATGTGGAGCTGATCACTGGAGAATATCCAGATGACCTTGTGGATCAGTTCATGGCCTCCGAACTCGAACACTTTAGAATTTATTATCTAGACAAGGGCTCAAAGGCTGTCAAAGTAATTTTACTTCAGGTGCTAAATACAGAGTAGTTTGAAAGGTTTTTTTTTTTTAGCAATCGAGCTAAATGCATTACTGTAATGTGCCCTAGTTTACACTTCGGTGCTTTCATGTGTAAATTATGTAAACAGTTTGAAAGGCACAAATATCCTGGCAATATGTGATTGTTCTGTTATGCATAATAAGCATAGTCTTTAGTTTAAAATGTGTATTTTGTTCTATCTTTCATTTCAGTTAGTTTATAGTGCCATCCGGTGGATAAAGAACGTTAGTGCACTTGTTGCTTTGAATAAAAAAAATTTCAACCGTGTATTAACAAAAGCAAAAAGTTACGATGGCGGCACCATCTTTTGAGACCGCAAATATTTCGATGTTGCATCGCCGGTATGTACTTTTACACTTGTGTTACAAGTTTATGTTTCTTTTTATTTGTAGAATACAGTAAAGATGTGTAGTAGTAACGCCAATTGTATAGTTTATTTCACTTGAACTATGCAGCTCTAAAAATGGCGTCAGCTCACTTTCCGTGTGTTAATCAGTGGACTTGTTACATGTCATATTATTTATTGTGTTGTGTATTTTGTGTATTATTGTAGGCATATGGTAATTGTACACTGTTTATCCTTTTAGTTTCACCTTTTTGAACATCATTAAACCTGCTTAAAAACACACGTCTGTAGAGTCATTGATGTGAGTGAGGAGTTAAACGTCATAGCTGTCAGTAACAATACAGTGATCTTCACTTCACATTTCCTTGATTTTGTGACCAATTTGTATGTAATTTGCAGAAATTTTGTGAAATATGAGTATTCCTTTGACAATTTGAGATTAGAATGTTTGCCATCATGTGACATAAGCATGGGAAAATATGGAGTTTCATTCATATATTATCTTATCAGCACCAATAGGAATAGCATCTAAACTTAATTCAAAGATCTGGTGAGAGGCAGCACACATTCTCTCATTTTGTATGTTATTTTTTCTTTCGTTTTCTGTGTTTTTGTGTCATTTTTGTGTTTTCAGAGTTCTTTTTCTGTATTTTTGTTGTCATTTGGCACACAGACTATAGACCTTGTTGCTGGTTAAACCCATTCTAGGATTCTGAATCAGTGACACATTAACAGGTTTTCTTTAGCAGCTCAGACAAATGATAACTTCAGGTCAACCAGTAACCAAGTACTATTTGAAAAAGTGACATTAACAGGTTGCTGAGGAAGTTAAAGGTCCCATGTAATGCTATTTTTCACTCATCTCTATTTAATCTAAGAACCCCAAAAACATAGTATTTGAGGTTTATTCTCCCCAAACTCACCTGTTTTCCAGAGTTTTCCAGCTCAGTGCTGCATCAAATTTGTCATTAAAGTGGGAACGCGTCATCAAATTGGAGCGAGGTGTTTGGGCTCACCCTGTAAGAGGTAAGTAAGAAAGGAGCAAATCACCCTCTAACGATTGAGGGAATCAATGAAAAAAACACTTTGGCCATGAGTATGAAGCCTAATAGCACTTTATGATGTTTAAAGCACAGAAAAGTTAATTTAGCGTAACATGGGCCCTTTAAATCAGATTCTGTGTGTGTGTGTTTTAGCAAGATAACTTGTGTGAATCACAAACTCTGTTAATTAGATACGTGGCAGCATTTCTTCAGTGTAAACGTTAACAAATAATCTTGACACAATGTCAGCTCAGTTCCTTCCTGCAGTGAGAACAAAGCACAGAGATGTCTGCTCCACTACAGATCAATCCCAATGTAAAGAACATCCAACAAGTCCAGAACGAGAAGCTGGCCAGACTTGCTGAGCAGATCAAGGAGGACATCAGACGGGTACAGAAACATGAAGACTAACTTGTTCAAGGTGCAGTATGGATGGTAGAATATGTTTTGTGCTTTACACTCGTCCACAGGGATCCATAAAGTCCTTCAAAGAGGTGATTGATGTTTCCTGGGGAAACCCACACAATGGAGGGCTGAAGCCTCAGACCTTCGTACGACAGGTAATCCAATTTTTTGGACTTGAACTCAGGTTCTGGAGCTCAGATAAACAGTGAAGGTCTTCCTGTATGTTTTAACCTCGTGCACTTCAAGTTTACATACACTTGTACACTTTGTGTACACAAGTACACAAGTGTACAAGTCTCATAAAAGGGCAATAAAAAAGTACTCAATGAATTTTATTTTTTTTTTTTACTACCACTGCATCAGATCTTTTCAACTACTTCAGACCTATCATAGATATAAAATTATTTAGATTTTTTTCAAACTGTTTTTTTGTTTGTATGGACATTTTGTCATGAGAACCCCTGATTTTTTTTAAAACAACAAAAAGACAAAACATGCAGTATCTCCAAAAATAAAGTGCAAAGTGAAATATTTTTATGAGGATATTACAGCCTAAACTATGACAATAATTGATAACAGAATTGATTTTAATGCATTATTATTTGTGGCACAAGGACAATTTTAAAGAAAAAAATAAACTTGCAATAAGTGCAATAAAATTCCATGAATAATTTTTATGTTTTTACTTCCACTGCATCAGATCTCTTTAACTACATCAGACTTATAATAATAATAATAATAATAATAATAATAATAATAATAATAATAATAATAATAATAATAATACATTTTATTTAAAAGCACTTTTCGAGACACTCAAAGACACTTTACAGCATAAAAACAACAAGAAAATATGACAAAGAAAAGAAGAGAGTGAGTGGGTGTGTGGTTTAAATATTGAAGGCTGAGTGAAACAGGTGAGTTTTGAGAGATGATTTGAAGGATGGGAGGTCGGTGCAGTTGCGGATGTGGCTTGGTAGGGAATTCCATAGGGTTTGGGCAGCTACAAAGAAAGCTCTGTCACCCCAGGTTCTGTGCTTGGTCCTGGGGACAGTGAGGAGGTTTGCATCTGAGGAGCTGAGGCTGCGGGAGGGAGTACGGGGTGGAGCAGATCAGTGAGGTAGGAGGGGACCTGATTATTAAGGGCTTTATAGGTGAGAAGGATGAGTTTGAATTCGATGCGCTGAAGAACGAGGAGCCAGTGGAGGTTTTGGAGGACAGGGGTGATGTGGTCACTGGAGCGGGTGTGGGTGAGGAGGCGGGCAGCTGCGTTTTGGATGTATTGGAGTTTATTTAGGAGTGTGGAGGTTGTACCAAAGAGGATGCTATTGCAGTAGTCAAAGCGGGATGTGATAAAGGCGTGAAATAGGGTTTCGGCGGCGGGGAAGGAAAGTGAAGGACGGAGACGAGAGATGTTTTTGAGGTGGAAAAAAGCGGTTTTCATGATTTGTTTGATGTGACGGTCGAAGGAAAGGTTATTATAAAAATTGATACCAAGGTTACGGCACTCAGAAGCGGGACACAGGGTAGAGTTATCAATGGTGTGGTGAAAGTCAGAGGCTGTTTGGGTGAGGGAGTTTGGACCAATGAGGAGTATGTCTGATTTGTTACTGTTTAAGATAAGGAAGTTTTCTTGGAGCCATGTTTTGATATCAGAAAGACAGTTTGAGAGTGTGGAGTGGGTTTCATGGGTGATAGACTTGGTGGAGATGTATAATTGGACGTCGTCGGCGTAACAGTGAAATCGGAGACCATGACGACGAATTATTTGACCGAGGGGGAGAAGGTAGATGGTGAAGAGGAGAGGACCAAGCACAGAGCCCTGGGGGACTCCTTGGGACAGGGGGGCAGTGAAGGAGGAGCAGTTGTTGATGAAGATAAATTGTTTTCTGTTAGTGAGGTAGGACTGTAACCAGGTGAGTGCATCGCCAGTGATATTAAGGAGAGATTTTAAGCGGGAAAGTAGGATCATGATGTCGGGGTTGAGACCAGGTTTTTTGATGACGGGGGTTACGGCAGCCAGTTTCAGTGATGAAGGGATGGAGGGAAAAGTGAGGGAGGAGTTGATGATTTTTGAGATGAAATGGGAGAATGTGGGGAAACAGTGCTTAACAATGGTGGATGGGACAGGGTCAAGTACGCAGGTAGAAGTTTTCATGGTGGAGAGCATTTTTAACAGTTCAACTGGGTGGCCAGGTGTGAATTTGGAAAGAGAACGAGTGGTGAGAGGGGCGGAGGCAGGTGAGGAGTGGGCGGTGGTGAGAAATATTTAAGGAATTGTAGAGGGTGTTAATTTTTGATTGGAAGAATAATAGGAAGGAGTTGCATTTGTCTGTGTTAAATGAGTGGGAAATGATGTCACAGGGTTTGAGGAGTTTGTTGACGGTGAAGAAGAGAGCCTTTTGGTTATTGAAACTGTTGTGGATAAGGTTAGAGTAGTAGTTAGAGCGGGCGGTGTTGAGGGCAGATTTATATAGTTGAAGGTGATCGGAGTAGGCTAGGAGATGGACTGTTAAACCATTTTTTTTTTGTGGAGATGTTCAAGTTGGCTTTTGTGGGTTTTTAGTTTTCTGAGGTCGGGGGTGTATCAGGGGGCGGTGTGTGTAAATGAGACTGATTTGGTTTTGGAGGGGGCAAGTTGGTCGAGGCAGGAGGAGAGGCAATTATTGTAATGATTAACAAGGTCTGTGGGGTCGTCAGAGAGCGGAGGGGGTGAGGCAGACAGAAGGTTTAGAAGAGAAGTGGAAAAATCATGAGGAGAGATGGATTTCAGGTTTCTAAAACAAATGGTTCGCTTGTCCGTGGGGTGGAGGGTGGGGAGGTGGAGGTCCATGGTGATAGCCAGATGATCTGAGATGTAGAGGTCAGTACTGGAGAGTTGCTGGATGGTGAGACCGTCGGAGCAGACTAGATCTAGGGTGTGGCCATAGGTGTGTGTGGGGAAGTTGACTTGCTGAGTGAAGTTGTGGCAGTCCAGAGCAAGAAATTCAGAGGCATGGGGGCAGTTGATGTTGTCCAGATGGAAGTTGAAATCGCCAAGGAGGAGATTGGAAGGTGAGATGGGTGAGTTGTGTGATAAAATCAGATAAATTGGGGAAAAAAGATGGGTTGGGTTTAGGAGGACGGTAAATGACTGGAAAGACGAGGGGGGAAGGACCGGGGAGTTTGACGGTGATGTGTTTGAATGACTGAAAGGATGTTGTGAATATGGTGCTGATGTTGAGGGCTTTTTTGTGGACTGAGGCTACGCCACCACCCCGGCCAGTGAGACGGGGCTGTTCAATGTAAGTGTAACCAGGGGGAGTGGCTTGGTTTAGTGAGAAATAGTCCAGAGGTTTATGCCAGGTTTCAGTGATGCAGAGAAAGTCCAGGTTATTGTCAGTTATGAATTCATGTAGGATGGGTGCTTTATTGTTAAGTGAACGGGTGTTAAGGAGAGCCAGTTTCAGTATTTTCAGCGTTGAGGGTGGCTGTGAGGAACGAGGGAGTGGACGGAGGATGGAATTGGGCCGTTTGATATGTTTAGTGTCATTTTTGTAGGGTTTAGGGGGCCTGGCTGTGATTATGGACTGAATGGGAAAGGTGTGAGCAGAGGAATATAGTAACGGGTGGAGCCTGTAGGGAGAGCTGTGGCAGGAGGAGGTGCTTTGGTGGGGCACAGTAGAGTAAGGTGAAGGAGACGGTGTGTGTTTTGTAAATAGTCAATCATGTGGGAAATGCTGGACGGCGTGCTGAAGATTGGCTGTTAAAATACTACTGCCCAGTTTATTAGGGTGAAAACCAAAAAATGATTTTCGACCCCAGAATACATTAAAAGTTGTCGATGTAGCCCACATGTTGAGCTCTACATGTTTTTTGGAGCCAGGTATGGAGGCTGAAAATGCGGCTGAAAATTCCCATTCCGCAGTGGGGAGAGAGTGGGCCACTGATGAATATGGATTTACCACAGGTGGAGAGATAGTGAAGGAGTTTGATAAAGTGTGTTTTGGTGATTTCTGACTGCCAACAGGATGCATCATGAGCATGAGCAGACGTTAAATATTATATCCAAAGATATAATATTTATTATAATTTCTAAACTGTTTATATGGACTTTTTGTCATTAGAACTCCTGATTTTTTGACAGGAAAAACACTAAATATGTAGTATTTCCAAAAATCAGGTGCAAAGTGAAATATATGTAATGTTTTTACAGCCTTGACCATGACAATAATTGATAACAAAATTAATTTTAATGCCTCATTATTTTTGGCACAAGGAGAGTTTTAAAATTAATTTACACTCTTTATCCTTGTGTACGCAAACAGTCCATCTCATAGAAGTACAATAAAAATGTAAGGATATTTTTCCTTCTCTTTGGCACATAGGACACAATGGTCTTATTGCATGTAAAGGCAAACACAGAGGAAAGCACCTCCCTGTGTTTGGTGTTGAACAGCTGCAGGGAAAGCTTATGTTTGTTGGACTTCTGTGTCCCGACCAGGGCCATCCTCTTCTTCTGCAGCTCATTAGCCAGAGGAAAATATGTAATAAAAGTTATTTGTAGGGACATCGTGGCCCTTAAGCTCATCCGTCTGCTCCAATACAATGTGCATGTCCAGCGAAGTTGTGACTGAAGTTAACATTTTTGTGATCAAGAGTACTGTAAGCCTCTGTTCACCTATTGGTTGTGAAGAATTGCATGTTTTTGCAGGTGTGTAAACAAAGACACTGACTCTGTGTGTGTGTGTGTGTGTGTGTGTGTGTGTGTGTGTGTGTGTGTGTGTGTGTGTGTGTGTGTGTGTGTGTGTGTGTGTGTGCGTGTGTGCGTCTGAGGAGAATGAAGAACATGTTTCTGAGCTGAATTTACAGCAGTGAGGATTCAGTGCTTTAGCCCTTCTGTCTGTGTTATTGGGTGAAAAGGTCAAAAGGGATCTGGTGATTTGTTTATTTTTTTCTCAACCATATTCACATCACTATTTTATATCAGTGCTAATATACCAAAACCATTTCATGGTGTTCTGCTTTGTTATTGCTATGCATTTTGCAACATAAGAGACCCAGGCCTTCACTGAAATTTCCCTAAAACTTTATGCAATGGTCTCTGGTTGGTAGGGGTCATTACATCTGAAACATATTTTCCCTTTATTTTGAAGGCCTGGGCTTAGATCTATAAGATATTAATTGAAAAAGCATTATAATATGTCATGACTACAGTATATGGAAAATATGTGGTTACAATGGGAGTCAATGGGGCAAATTTGGTCACAAGGTTAGTAAGTGTCAGTTTGATGCATATCTCCTTTTTTATACACTTCCAATACACGGAACTTTGGAATTAAGCAAATACACGTGAAAAAAACTATTGTGGAAAAATGTCAAACAGCAACTTTTAAAATGTCCAGAATATTGAGAGGCAAAAAATAGAACACCAAAATTGTCCCTTTTGGTACCAAAGAGTGCACAAGGGTTAATAGATGAGACGATGAATGTCTCAGGGTCACTCTGTGATGGCTATGTTGAAGCTCAACAGCTGGTGTCAGTGCAATGCGTTTCTTCAAACTGATTAACTCAGAAACAGATGACTTAGGAAGCAGTCATTTGAACACTAACACAGACTAAGGCCCTCTTTACACAACAACGTTTTGCTTCTGTTTCCATTTTTGTTTCCAAAAAGTTCCACATTCACAGGGCAACATAGTAGTAGTTACTACAAATGTGCAGTTTGAAGTAAATCGTTGTTATCTTGAAAAGAAGCACCTAAAAGTTGGTTGATTCTTAAATGAATTATATCTTTTTAAAATGTCAATAATTTCAACTGTCACGGCAAATTTGCGGTTGACCTCATTTGGAGACATGATTTATTGCTCTGGTTGGGTGATGGAGTCCAGGCGAGGCATTGATGATTTTATAAAAAAGGTTTATTATAAAACTAAGTAAAAAAGAGTACAAAGATGGACAAAAATTGGTGACCGCCCGGGCGGACGTCCGATGACAGAGTGAAACACAGTTCTAACTCAACACGTACTGTATATTCCCCCTCCGTCCCCCTCCCTCCTCCCCCCAGGAGATAAAGAGTACAGGGTGGAGGTGATAGGAGAGAGTGAAAAGAGACAGTTTCTTCTTTGGGTCAAAACAACCAGTTCTGGTATCTGCTGGTTGTCATGGGAGTGGAGGTGTGTGCGTTTATGTGTTTGTGTGTGTGAATGGATGTGTATGGGGTGTGTATGTGTGACTATGTGAGTGTGTGTAGGCATGTGAGTGCGTACACAGAGGGTGCCTGTGCGTCTCGACCTTGTGAGATTCCAGTATTGTTTTGGGAAAACATCATGTGCTTTTGAAGAGATGGCCTGACCCAGAGCTAGAAGCAAAGTAGAAGACATGAAAATAACGCAATGGAAAGTTACAACCCAAGGCTTAAGGATTAAAATATATGAGTAAATGTGATGATATTTTGCAACTAACCAAAATAAGTGTATGCGCATGGACACATCCTCTGAACATAAGAGTAGAGCTTTAATTAAATGGACAAAGGTAAACTTGACCTGGCCCAAGACTGACAGAATATGGCCTGAATAGAAATAAAGCTGATCTCTCTTTAAGCCTGAACCCACTGAGACACTATTTTCATCCGTGCGCACATGTAGAATGGTCCAAGGCAGTGTCGGCGTCATGGGGGGGCATTCGCAGGCAGTGCCCCCCCAGCTGACCTACTGTGCCCCCCCCCACACACACACACACACACATACACACACACTCTTCCCACTACAGGGGTAGCTTTTTATTAATCAAAGATATCTGATTGGCTATCGCAACTGACTGTGTCCATTCACTGACAGTGGACTGGAGTCTGCTCCATAGATATAATATACTGTGGTGTAATTGTTTAACATTTGTGCTATTGAATGTACCCTAGAGCTGTCGTTATGATCAGCCAATAGAATGAGTCTATGTCTATGGCCAGCTCTGTTGATTCACCTGACTTCACTCACATTGCTGCATCGCAACAAAGCGAGAGTGCAAAATTCAGATGGAGGGTTTTATGTGCCCCCACAGTTTTCTTAATGCCCCCATTTAATATCGCCTGGTGCCGACTCTGGTCCAAGGCAAGTTTCTAACTCACTTGTTCAGCATACAAATATAAAAATGACAGTCAGCGCTACCCACCGGCTGCTCGCTACATATGTGAATCATAAGTTCTTGTACCAGAAGACAGCCATCCATTCACCCACTCAGCATAGATTTGTGCAGCTTTCTCACGCAAATCAAAACACATCACCTGACCATTTATTTACAGAGCCCAAACTGGGTCCATGTTAAAAAGCAGTGACGTGCCGTCAGGGTAGGCAAGGGAGGCAGTGCCTACCCAAGGGTGAATTGCTATTTTGATCATTTGTTTTAATTATAATATAATTATAAATTATTTATTTTTCAATTTCCGATAGCCTACAGTACCTATAAGTTTGAAAGTGTCAGCATTTTGTGCTGTTCTTAGCCCAAATCGCTAAACATCGCTATTTCCTAACCGCTGTAAGGCAGGAGGAGGCCACACCGCTTCTCAAAGGCACGTTGCTGCTCTGCCTCTGTTTTCATAGTGTGTTTTTTTGCGTTTGCGCATGCGCAGTCAGTTCCCCAAGATGAAAACCATTTATGTCCAAAGGCAGCTCTCTTTTCTGCCTTTGGTCGTAACCGCGCTATGCTAAATGCTATACCTAAGTTTACAATGCATTAGTGAATTGATATCATGTGACCGCTGCTGCTACATTCTCTAGCTAGTGGGCGGGATAACACTACAGCCAGGATGACAGTGCTAGAGACGATAAAGAAGCTTTTTTTCGAGGAAAAACAACAGCTTTTAAAAGATGGGAGACCAACACCTGAGTTACCAGACCTTCAGCAAAGGTAAGGTCAGAAAATTGTGAGTATTTTCTACAGTGAATGGTACAAAAGGGATGATTGGCTTTGTGGATGCTATTCACTGAGGCTGTTCTGAGTTGTTGTTGTTGTCATTTTCTCCGTGTTTCTGTGTTTTCAACACAAACAACGGATGTGCTGCCATGTCATGAGATATATCTTGTTGGGAGAGTATGGAGGCTATATTAAATAATTGTTTCTTTAATGGTGTTTATGATGTTGATTTTGTTAGATGGCTAAATACTTGTTCATGTGGATCTTGTTGGGTTTTTTCTTTTGTATTATGAATTTTTTATTTTGATAAGCGCATTGAGATGACTTTGTTGTAAAGTGCACTATACAAATAAAGTTAAAATTTATTGAATTGAATTGACAACACTTGCCAGCAGAAACATGTGAAATTGTCATTGGTGTTGACATTGGTGGTGTCGATTTGGAACGCCCTGCCTACCCTACCCTAGTGCTCATGGCACGTCACTGTTAAAAAGATAGAAATGAAGTCCATGTGATTGTGGTCAGAATCTGGTGCAAGGATGAAATACGTCTCCTCTGATCCATGTAATGGTGAAATCAATCAACACGTTGTTGGAGAAGAGGTACCGTATTTTTCGGACTATAAGGCGCACCGGTTTGTTATTATTATTATTATTATTATTATTATTATTATTATTATTATTATTATTATTATTATTATTATTATTATTATTATTATTATTATTATTGTTATTATTATTAAGACGCATTAAGCAAAATAAAATAGTCAGATAAGTCAAACTTTATTCAACTCATTAAAAATAATTCTCAACATTGTTCAGGTTTAACACATAAAACACAGAACAATACACTCACTTTTTCTGTTCAGTATGTTGAAGCACAGTAGTTAATTTCATATATAAGGCGCACCTGATTATAAGGTGCACTGCCGATTTTTGAGAAAATTAAAGGATTTTGAGTGCGCCTTATAGTCCGAAAAATACAGTAAATTTCAAAGAGTGAGGCACACGGACAGTGTTCCTATGAGACACTGCAGTCACAGTGCGTATGCCCATGGCACAGAAAGTGTTGGTTTTCAGTTTACACGGAGACGGAGGAGTTTGAAAAACTTCAATGAGAACTGCTTTCTGCTGACCTGGCACGAGGGAGGAAATTTTAAAAAATACCTTGATTATGGCCGTTACTTCTGACGCAGTAAGACACGCCCAGTCAGGGAGCCTGTCAGTGCTGGCAGTGACAGACCGCTGCTTCCACAACTACGGCGCACAATACACAGCTCACAAACATAAGCACACACAGCCCTACAGATGCTATATTACTCACATACACTCCTTGCTCTACTCACACCATGAGCCTCAGAACACCGCAGCTTCACACACACACACACACACACACACACACACACACACACACACACACACACACACACAACAGCAAGAAGTACATGCACGTTCACGTACACGCAGAGAAAGACGGTGATACACACACTATGTGAAGCCTCTGACTAGAGCAGAATCTGCTCTTTATCGAAGCACAGAGTCAAAAGCATCACAGCATGAATGCACGGAGCATGATGTTCCTCCTTGAAGCTTTATATCAATGCACACTTAGCGCTGTGATTGGAGGAAACCCTCCTCCCTCCTCTCAATTTTAATAGGAGGGGCGGGGCCAACAGTGACAGTTGGTGACGTGCGATAATCCAAATAATCCGTCTCAGCCAATAGCAAAATTCAGTTGTAATAGCTAGTTGTAAATGTCAGAGTGACTGCCCTTAGAGGGCAGTCACTCTGACATTTTGGAACTAAATACGCAAAATTAAAATACTTCTACTAAAATGTTAAAAGTTGGACTAGGACCAATCAACAGCACTACTCAATACCAAACACATATCTATTCAGCAGAAAAAAGTGAGTTTGGGGTTTAGTTAGTCTTAAGTTTTCAAGCACCAAAATGCCGTTGCTCTGTAAACGGACAGCCACAACATGACAAAACTTTTGCATTTTCACTTGAAAAGTTGTGTGAACGGGACCTCTATTGAATCTGTTTGTAGGTTCTTGCAGCGTGTGTTTACCCTGAACTGTTGGACAGTGAACAACTTGAAGCAGATGTTAAACAAAGAGCTCAGAAGCTGCTGATGTGCGTTGGAGGGAGCATTGGTAAGAAGTTAATTTTTCACAATGTCTAAAAAAGGTGTTTCATAAAAAAAAAAAATGCAAAAATCATGTGTGTCATTTATCAGTGTAATTGTCACTTCTATACCTCTTGTGTTTCTGTGTGTGTTTCGTGATGTAAAAAAAGGCATTGGATGTTTTTTTTTTTTTTTTTTTTTTAGGCTCCTACACGAACACAGCAGGAATCCCTGAGGTTGTCCAAGGAATCACAGAGTTCATCTCCAGAAGAGATGGTGGAGTTCCCTGTCACCCTGAAAACATCTTCATCAGCTCAGGTTCTCAGTGGTGTCTCTCAGTAAGCTATCTCTCTCTCTGTGCACATATCTGATGTTAGCTGCTCTGTTACTGTAACATCACGTCTCGGGGAACGTTCCTCAGAACATCCTCAGAGTTTTGGTGAACACCAAGGCCTTGCTTCCCACTGCTGTGCTGAGTCCTGTGCCATGCCATCCCACCATGATGCTGTCCCTGACAGCAGAGGGAGTGATCCCCGTCCCCTACCATCTGTGTGAAGAGGAGGGCTGGGCTTTGAAGGGGGAGGAGCTGCAGCGAGCGCTTCAGTCTGCTCATGGAGTGTGTAACCCTGTGGCTCTGTACGTCATCAACCCTGGCAACCCTGCAGGTAGGAAAGCCTGAGTCACCTTTAGGCCACGCCCTTTAGCAGGGCTGTCATTGGCTGAGCACTGTATTGTGGAGCAAGCACAGTGTGTTGGTAGCCAATGAACCTATGACCAAACACTAAGTGAATCTGTCATCAACCAATGACAACTTTATTTAACGTAAAATGCTTATTATGAAGACATGACTGGTAGTGGATAATGGTTCTGTTAAAGTCAAACATTGAACTATCAGCATCACCATTTGCTCATTTTTTTAATCTCCACTTTAAACACTCTCTTATAAACATGCTGGAAAAGTTTGGTGCATTGCATTGTGGGATGTGGAGTCCTTAGATCAATGCATAGAAGTGATCTTCATTCTTATGGTGAATTATTGTTTCCCTCAAAAACTTTGTCAAAGTGACTTGTGACACGTTTATGGCGTTTTCACTGAAAGTTGCAGCAAAACAATGAAGTATGTTTATTTTGAAGCTGACAGAACGATCTGAATCCAGCTGAAATTGAATGTGTGTCAAAGTGAGGTGATATCACGGGGAATACTGTAAACAAACTAGAACATAGAAGAGTCAAGCCAATCACTGTCTTCTTTGTCTGGTGAAAAAACACAAGAAATCACAGTAAAAATGAATGAGAACAAATTTGAGAACATTAGAAGTCGATGCAAAAATTAGCAGTTTTAAACATCATTTTTTCCCTTATGGAGCCAATAAATGTTCTCCATACTGTTTAGATTTTAGTATTTTTGTGTTTATAACATTTTTGAGACCAGATTCAATTCTGCCTGTCGACGCTAACAGCTGCTGTCCTTCACACAGGTGACTGGCTTAGTCAGTTAGTGAAGCTACAGGTGATATTTACAAGTGCTAATTAATTCAGTGACATAGAGCAATGCTTCTCAAACTTTTTTTGGCTGAAGAACCCCCTTCCTCTTTTTTCTGAATCCAAGTACCCCTTTGTCCGACTACAACATTTTGCTTCGGATACTATTTAAAAACAACTATCGATCATAACGCTGGAAATAACGTGATAACAGATTTTAAAGAACCTCATTTTGAAATAAGTGGAAAGCAACCGTATTTAGTGCAGTGGTTGCCAACTTTTTTTGGGTCGTGACCCCATTTACCTTTCAAGTATTTCTGGTGACCCCAAAGACATTTTTTTTCTAGAAATAGTTTTGACCATATTTGAGCTTTTACTGCATTTCAGTTGAACTATATTTATATTTAAAAAAGTGAAAGTATAAACATACAGTTGTTCAAGATTGTGTGTTGTTTTAATAATAATAATAAAAAATAAATAAAAAATAAATCTATTTTAATCTTTCAGGAACTTCAGGCGACCCCATTCAAACGCCAGGCGAACCCACATGAGGTCTTGACCCCATGGTAAAAAAACATTGATTTAGTGTCTCTTGAATATATTTAAGACTGACACTTTATTTGTCCATTTTCAACTCTCTTTATCTCAAGTACCCCCTGTAATTCCATCACGTACCCCTAGGGGTACACGTACCCCCATTTGAGAACCACTGACTTAGAATATTCTCTCTTGTGCCAGAAATTGAGAGTTCAAGCTTCA
The DNA here is from genome assembly GCF_900634775.1 of Gouania willdenowi. Classification (NCBI taxonomy): domain Eukaryota; kingdom Metazoa; phylum Chordata; class Actinopteri; order Blenniiformes; family Gobiesocidae; genus Gouania; species Gouania willdenowi. Next base: position 32,885,149 of record NC_041060.1, read on the forward strand.
ACTCATGAAAAATACACATTAGAATGCCACCTATTTTTAATCTCCCTATGTTTGTTGCTCAGTATTGCCTAAAATTGCCTGGCCCTGACCAGTGCTGCCCAGCAACTATAATTTTCATGAGTTAATTGTAACTTCATGCAGGTCTGGTTCAGAGCAGAGCTTCAATCCAGGAGATAATCCGGTTTGTCTACGAGAGGAGACTCTTCCTTCTGGCTGATGAGGTTGGTGTTTCTTTGCAGCACAAAGTGATTGTAGCTCATCCTTTTTCCCACTGATGCATGTGTATGTCCTACCCAGGTCTACCAGGACTGTGTGTGTGGAGCAGACAGCCAGTTCATATCCTATAAACAGGTGCTGGTGGAGATGGGACCTCCTTACTCAGACTCTGTAGAGTTGGCCTCCTTCCACTCAGCATCTAAGGGCATGATGGGAGAGTATGTTTGTTCTGTACAAACAACAAGTAAAGAGTCTTTATTGGCATTGTTGAAAAAAAACATACAACAAAAAGTCAGATGCTCCATTATGAATCATACTTAAATATATTAAAACTCGATTAAAGAAATAAATGAATTAATTAATGATTAACCAACAGCACTCTGACATAGACATGCTGCATAGTGACCAAGGTCTGTTATTAAACGTGTCATTTCAGTGTATTAGTCAAGATGGAGATGGCTTGCCTTAACAAACTATTTCAATTCCAAAAACAGAGAACATGTCTGTAACTGTGCCTAAAAAAAGAGAAGGAATATATTCCTGTGTAGTATATTGAAAGATATTTACAAATATCATTATTGTCTGTAACACCATTATTATTTTTAATATTGTAATTGTAGTATTGTATCTTTATCATCATTATTACCATCATTATCACTTTATTGCCACAAATGTTAATACCATAAATATGGCACTATCACCATTAACCCCAAATTAATACAATTATTTGATAAAACACAAAGGACCAAGTCTGAACTCCTCCGCTCTTTTAGGGATCCTTTTTTCTTAATAAAATTTTGATCTTTGGTTATTCCCTCAGTTCCACATTCAGATTGTTCCAAAGCCTTACACCAAAAACAGAAATACAAACCAGTGCTAGTTTTGTTGACTAAATACTTGTCCACTAAATTTTTTAAGTCATAATAACTAGGCAATGAGTAATAAAAAAAATTACATGTGGACAAAAACTATATAAAAATATATTATGTTTCAATCGACGTTAACCCAGTCTCTGCTTTTTGCCTGTGGGAGATTGTCATGTTTCCCAGTGTTCAAACTTTTGAGCATTTACTACTTTGCCTCCTCATGTCTAACCCTGCTCTGTTTACTTTACGAACCTGCCTTTAGACAACGTTGAAAGATCGTAGGATCTACTGTGTGCTGGACCTCTAAACCTCTCTCTGGATTAAGAACCTGCCTGGTCTGCTGGAAACCTTTACCTGTGCTTGTTTGATTCACATGAACCAAAACCATATCTGTTAAAGAAACTGAACTCTTAGACTGTGTCTGCTTTTGGGTTTTCTGCCTTCCCTTGTGACAGATACCATGCCATGCCAGGCTGATCAATGCTAATTAAATGTCATACATTTTACTGTATATTTACCTCCACCAAGTGCAAAGCGTGTGTGTGTGTGTGTGTGTGTGTGTGTGTGTGTGTGTGTGTGTGTGGGTGTTAGCAAGGAAGCTTGAAAAGTTATAAATGGATGAAATTTTCAGGAAAATTGATAAATGGGACAAGGAACAGGTGATTTTGGTGATGTTCTGGCTACCAAAAGAAAATTTATAAATATATATTACAATAGGGTCTACGCACCTCTCTACAGTGATGATGTCATCAGTTCTACCTCTACAGTGATGTCAGTATTCTACAGAATTTTGTAGCTGTACGTGAAACTAATTGTATTAACCCCCCTCATGAGCTATTTTGCCATTCAACATATGCATTTCACCCAAAATATCCAATTTTTCACCAGTCCTAACACAAGTTCAAATTTTCACAAGATTTTGAATGTGTTTAAGCCCTTAAAAATGTGATTACTTTTTTGTAAGAACAATAATAATAATTTAAAAAACGAAGTGCATTACAATAGGGTCCTATGCACTGTTGTTGCTCGGGCCCTAGTTATGATTTCACCATAACTGTAATTAATATTTAATTATGCAATTACAATTGACCCCAACCCTGGCAACAATCTGCCCTCCCTCCAGGACCTGTACACCTCCAGGACTCTGAGACATGCAGAGAAGATTGTGGCCTACCCCTCCCACCCCTATATATATATATATATATATATATATATATATATATATATATACACACACACACACACAGTGGGGCAAAAAAGTATTTAGTCAGCCACCAATTGTGCAAAATCTTCCACTTAAAAAGATGAGAGAGGCCTGTAATTTTCATCATAGGTAAACCTCAACTATGAGAGACAAAATGAGAAAAGAAAATCCAGAAAATCACATTGTAAGATTTTGTATGAATTTATTTGCAAATTATGGGGGAAAATAAGTATTTGTCAGTAACAAAAGTTAATCTCAATACTTTATAATGTACCCTTTGTTGGTAATGACAGAGGTCAAATGTTTTCTGTAAGTCTTCACAAAGTTTTCACACACTGTTGCTGGTATTTTGGTCCATTCCTCCATGCAGATCTCCTCGAGAGCAGTGATGTTTTAGGGCTGTTGCTGGGCAACACGGACTTTCAACTTCCTTCAAAGATTTTCTATGGGGTTGAGATCTGGAAACTGGCTAGACCACGCCGGGACCTTGAAATGCTTCTTATGAAGCCACTCCTTCGTTGCCCGGGCGGTGTGTTTGGGATCATTGTCGTGCTGAAAGACCCAGCCACGTTTCTTCTTCAATGACCTTGCTGATGGAAGGAGGTTTTCACTCAATCTCTTGATACATGGCCCCATTCATTCTTTCCTTTACACGGATCAGTCAACCTTCTACAGGAAACTGTTTGTCTCCTGTAGAAGTTCCTCAGGTCATTTGTCTCCTGTAGAAGGTCCTCAGGCTTTTTGTCCTCTTTAGAAGGTCTTTAGGCTGTTTGTCTCCAGTAAAAGGTTTTCAGACTGTTTGTTTCCTGTAGAAGGTCCTCAGGCTGTTTGTTCTCTGTAGAATGTTCTTGAGCTGTTTGTCCTCTGTAGAAGGTTCTCAGGTTGTTTGTCTCCAGTAGAAGGTCCTCAGGCTGTCAAGTTCCTCAGGCTGTTTGTCCTCTGTAGATGGTTCTCAGGCTGTTTGTCTCCAGTGAAAGATTTTCAGACTGTCTGTCTCCTGTAGATGGTCCTCAGGCTGTTTGTCCTCTGTAGAAGGTTCTCAGGCTGTTTGTCTCCTGTTGAAGGTCCTCAGGCTGCTTGTCTCCTGAAGAAGGTCCTCGGGCTATTTGTCCTCTGTAGAAGGTCTTCAGGCTGTTTGTCTCCTGTAGAATGTTCTCGGGCTGTTTGTCTCCAGTAGAAGGTTCTCAGACTGTTTGTTTTCTGTAGAAGGTCCTTAGGCTGTTTGTCCTCTGTAGAAGGTTCTCAGGCTGTTTGGTTCCTGTAGAAGATTCTCAGACTGTTTTTCTCCTATAGATGGTCACCAGGCTGTTTGTTTTCTGTAGAATGTTCTTGGGCTGTTTGTTCTTTGTAGAAGGTTCTCAGGATGTTTGTCTCCAGTAGAATGTTTGTCCTCTTTAGAAGGTTATTAGGCTTTTTGTCTCCTGTAGAATGTCCTCAAACTGTTTGTCTCCTGTAAAAGGTCATCAAGCTGTTGGTCTCCTGTAGAAGGATGTCAGACTGTTGGTCTTCTGTAGAAGATTCTAAGGCTGTTTGTCTCCAATAGAAGGTTCTCAGACTGTTTGTCACCTGTAAAAGGTCCTCAGGCTGTTTGTTTTCTGTAGAATGTTCTCGGGCTGTTTGTCTCCAGTAGAAGGTCCTCAGGCTGGTTGTCCTCTGTAGAAGGTCCTCAGGCTGTTTGTTTCCTGTAGAATGTTCTAATGCTGTTTGTTCTTTGTAGAAGGCTCTCAGGCTGTTTGTCTCCAGTAGAATGTTCTCAGTTGGTTTGTCTCCTGTAAAAAGTTATCTGGCTGTTTGTCTCCTGCAAAATGTTCTCAGGCTATTTGTCTCCTGTAGAAGGTCCTCAGACTGTTTGTCTCCTGTAGAAGGTTCTCAGGCTGTTTGCCTCCTGTAAAAGGTCATCAAGCTGTTGGTCTCCTGTAGAAGGTCCTCAGGCTATTTGTCCTCTGTAGAAGGTCCTCAGGCTGTTTGTCCTCTTTAGAAGGTTATTAGGCTTTTTGTCTCATGTAGAATGTCCTCAAACTGTTTGTCTCCTGTAAAAGGTCATCAAGCTGTTGGTCTCCTGTAGAAGGATGTCAGACTGTTGGTCTCCTGTAGAAGATTCTAAGGCTGTTTGTCTCCAATAGAAGGTTCTCAGACTGTTTGTCACCTGTAAAAGGTCCTCAGGCTGTTTGTTTTCTGTAGAATGTTCTCGGGCTGTTTGTCTCCAGTAGAAGGTCCTCAGGCTGGTTGTCCTCTGTAGAAGGTCCTCAGGCTGTTTGTTTCCTGTAGAATGTTCTAATGCTGTTTGTTCTTTGTAGAAGGCTCTCAGGCTGTTTGTCTCCAGTAGAATGTTCTCAGTTGGTTTGTCTCCTGTAAAAAGTTATCTGGCTGTTTGTCTCCTGCAAAATGTTCTCAGGCTATTTGTCTCCTGTAGAAGGTCCTCAGACTGTTTGTCTCCTGTAGAAGGTTCTCAGGCTGTTTGCCTCCTGTAAAAGGTCATCAAGCTGTTGGTCTCCTGTAGAAGGATGTCAGGCTATTTGTCCTCTGCAGAAGGTCCTCAGGCTGTTTGTCTCCCGTAGAAGGTCTTCAAACTGTTTATCTCCTGTTGAAGGTTATAAGGCTGTTTGTCTCCTGTAGAAGGTCCTTAAACTGTTTGTCTCCTGTAGAAGGTCCTCAGGCTATTTGTCCTCTGTAGAAGGTCTTTAGGCTGTTTGTCTCCAGTAAAAGGTTTTCAGACTGTTTGTTTCCTGTAGATGGTCCTCAGGCTGTTTGTTCTCTGTAGAATGTTCTCGGGCTGTTTGTCCTCTGTAGAAGGTTCTCAGGTTGTTTGTCTCCTGTAGAAGGTCCTCAGGCTATTTGTACTCTGTAGAAGGTATTCAGGCTGTTTGTCTCCTGTCAAAAGTTCTGAGGCGGTTTCTCTCCAGTAGAAGGTTCTCAGACTGTTTGTCTCCTGTAGAAGGTCCTCAGGCTGCATGTTCTTTGTAGAATGTTCTTGGGCTGTTTGTTTCTTGTAGAAGGTCCTCAGGCTGTTTCTCCTCTTTAGAATTTTCTCAGGCTGTTTTTCTTTAGTAGAAGGTCCATAGGCTGTTTGTCTCCTGTAAAATGTTCTCAGGCTGTTTGTCTCCAGTAGAAGTTTCTCAGACTGGTTGTCTCCTGTAGATGGTCCTCAGGCTGTTTGTCCTCTGTAGAATGTTCTCAGGCTATTTGACCTCTGCAGAAGGTCTTCAGGCTGTTTGTCACCTGTAGAAGGTCCTCAGGCTGTTCGTCTCCTGTAGAATGTTCTCAGGCTGTTTGTTTCCTGTAGATGGTCCTCAGGCTGTTTGTTCTCTGTAGATCGTTCTCGAGTTATTTGTCTTCTGTAGAAGGTCTTCAGGCTGTTTGTCTCCTGTAGAAGGTCCTCAGGCTATTTGTCCTCTGTAGAAGGTTCTCAGGCTGTTTGTCTCCTGTAGAAGGTTCTCAGGCTGTTTATCTCCTGTAGAAGGTTCTCAGGCTGTTTGTCTCCTGTAGAAGGTTCTCAGGCTGTTTGTCTCCTGTAGAAGGTCCTCAGGCTTATTGTCTCCTGTAGAAGGTCCTCAGGCTATGCTTTGTACACAGGTGTGGTCTCCGTGGTGGATACGTGGAGCTGGTGAATGTCGACCCTGCTGTGATGGAGTATATCTACATGCTCTTTTCCATGGACATCTGTGCATCACTTTCAGGTCAGATGGCTATAGATCTGATGACAAACCCCCCCCAGCCCGACGAGCCCTCCTACCCTCTGTACTGGCAGGTGAGCTTGATCATCTTTGTTTTTTGGATCAGTGTGAGGAACCTGAAGTCGCTGTGTTGTCTGTAGGAGAAGGAGGAGATCAGGAGGACCCTGGTCCACAATGCCAGAAAGGCCATTGAGGCTGTGAACCTCCTGGTGGGGTTCAGCTGCCAGCCTGTGCACGGAGGAGCGTTCATGTTTCCTCGAGTGAATCTGCCACTGAGAGCCATTCAGAGCGCACAGGTCAGAAGAAGCACATCTTTAGCTCAAACTCACTCCTGTGTTTGTGGAAGATGCTAAAGATGAGTTTATCTGAGGTTGTAGGAGGCGGGGCTTCCACCTGACATGTTTTACTGTATGAGGCTGCTGGAGGAGGTGGGGCTACTGGTCAGCCCAGGCTGTGATTACCAGCAGGAGAAGGGAACTTACCACATCAGGTATCACTACCAGTAGGCGACGTGGTCTAGTGAAACACTTGTGTAGCTCCATGATACTAAAGACCACATTGTATCTGCAGGATTTGCATTATGGTCCAAGAGGAGATCCTGGATGAACTGCTGAGACGTCTGAAAATCTTTCACACCAAATTCATGAAGGAGTTCTCCTAAACCAGGGGTCTGCAACCTGCAGCTCTGGAGCCTCGTGTGGCTCCTTGACTGTTTTTTTTTCAAAAATCATTAGTCATTTTGACACCAAATAAAATCACGATATAATGATTTGTCAACCTAAAAATAAATCACATTGCGCAATAACTTTGCCACCTTCCTACTTCACCTCCTGAAACGTCGGCAGACCATTAACTTTCCCTGCACCTGTGATTAACCTTTTAGTTTTAAATCCCTGGTAAGATAACTCAATCAACTAAAAGACTATTCTGTAAGTAAATATACATTTTTATTGTGTGGGGGCAGATTCATTTAACTGCCAACATGCCGACTAAATATGCATGCTTGATATGTGGCAAAAAATTAGCAATTAGCATGAGTTGATGACATTATTTATATTTTTTAGCCCTTCAAATACATCATCTAAAAAAATATTTTTTACATCCAGGTGAGATGAGGCAAAAATGGCTATTTTGAGAGTAAAGGTTGCAGACCCCTGTCCTAAACTAACTCCTCACTGCAACTCATTTTAATTCAAATAAAACCTCATAAAGTGAGAGATTTTACTCTCAGCTTTGACAATTCCTGTTCAACTGATTTTAAACAAACTTCCAATATTCTGACTGTTGTTGATTTGTCTGTTTAGTAATTGTTTCTCATGATTGCAACACTTTCGGGACAAATTTATTTTTTAAAGTTAATTTTGAAATGATTTTCGTCATCAGGTGTTTTTAAATAGAATTCTCAAACAATACAAGGAATGTGACTTGGTGGATGGTGCAAAAAAACCGTAACAAAAACAGTTTAATAATAATAATATTTTAAAGTGTGAGTCCAGGGCCGTGTTAATGAGGCTGATGGATCAAAACCTCCTGCCAGAGGGAGAGTTTGGAACAGTTTGTGTCAGGGGTGGGAGGGTAGGCCACATGAAAGTCTGCATGTCTCAGAGTCCTGGAGGTGTCCAGGTCCTGGAGAGAGGGCAGATAGTAGCCAGGGTTGGGGTCAATTATAATTGTAACTGCATAATTGAAAATTAATTACAATTATGGTGTTATCATAACTAGGGCCCGAGCAACAACGGTGCATAGGACCCTATTGTAATACACCTCGTTTTTATTATTGTTCTTACAAAAAAGTAATCAAATTTTTTAACGGCCTAAACATGTTCAAAAACTTGATTGAACATATGTTAGGACTGGCGAAAAATTGGATATTTTGGGGGAAATGCATATGTTGAATGGCAAAATGGCTCATGAGGGGGGATAATACAATTAGTTTCACGTACAGCTACGAAATGCTGTAGAATTCTGACATCACTGTAGAGGTAGAACTGATGACATCATCACTGTAGAGGTAAAACTCTTAACGAAATTTGTAAAGCATTTAGTACTTCGGCCAACACGGTGAAGATGTCATCAGTTAGAACATTAGAACATTGAAACATTGGTCCTACCTGGCTAATCACTGTACTCCGTAACCACGTGTGCACCAGAGCCAATCACTGGAGAGCCCACCTCCACGCCCCACCCATTTTGGAACACACAGTGATGATGTCATCAGTTAGTAATAATTTATTAACAATATCATTGCAATCCAAACCTAATTCCACAAATCTACAGGCTTGTTTGTATTGGAGAATTGTCCCTAAAAATGTTCAAAAATCCATGGCTTTTCTGTCGTCCTTCTGGCCACACCTTTTGCTCTAGAAATATGAAATTTAACTTATTTGTAGCCTCAAGCCTTGTGATTCTCCAATACAAACAATATAATCTAATATTCCAATGTTCCAAAATGTGTGGGGTCTCCAGTGATTGGATTAGAACATTGGAACCTAGGAATGACACCATCACTGCCGTGGTAAATTACATCATCACTGCATGTTCCAAAATGGGTGGGGCGTGGAGGTGGGCTCTGCAGTGATTGGCTCTGGCGTGCACGTGACTACGGAGTGCAGTGATCAGCCACCTATTAGTAAAAGGAAATCATAGGCATTAAATTTCACAAAACATTGCAGGAAAGTTTGTGATATAATTCTTGAAAATAGTCGGCTACGTCTCAACACTTTAAAAATTCCGCCACACCCCAACATGCAACACATCTCAACGTGCACCACTTCCCGACATGCGCATGGTTGCGAGGGCGCGTCCATTACTGTTTGCAGCTTTATTTGTAGTTGTAATTTTAAAAATCTGTTGCTGTCGTAATCGTAATTAAATTGAAAGTGAGTTTAGATTGTAATTTAAGTGCAATGAAAATTCGATAAAAATGTCAGCTATAATTTAACGCTAAACTTGGAAACCATATTACAGTTCTATGTACAGTTATACACATATGTAGTTAACAATTATTAAAATATGTTTCATATCAAGCTTTCCCACATTTTACCATTTTAACAACATATAAACTGAGAGGTATACCGACACAAAAAGGCACCCACACTTAAAATATTAAAACCTATATTTTCATTGATTAGGAAGTCTAACAAGCAAACCAATAGATGGGAAATTAATTACAGTAGATGATAGATATATCTTTTTAATGTATTTTGGGTAGGGTAGGCGATTTTCTTCAGATACACTTTTTAAGTTTTTTGGTTGAAATTGACTTTGTATCCTGACAGAAATTAAGATCTCATGTGCTCTGAAAAAGGAATGAAGAAAATCTGTCCACTGTAGCAGCTGTAAACCTGTAATAAGTTCGACCAATGGAAAAAAACAAACCGTTTATTTTAACCAATCACGTCTCCCTGCTCGTTCTCAATCCCTCACATGCACAAGCTCACACTGAAAGCGTGTCACCGCTGACGGAGTCAAAACAGAGTTTTTGGTCATGTTTTTTAACATAAATAATGCTAAAGTTTAGTGTTTACTTACTGCTGAATGAGACATTGATGTTTCTACACAATACAAGCGATGAGCTGAGCTCCTCTTCTACAGCAGAGGTAGATGGCGGAGCCATCAGGGAGGTAACATTCAAAATCATGCTAGCTTTTGAAAATTGCCTACCCTACCTTTAACTTTTATTAGGTTATTGATTTCAGGCTCAGTAATTGTGATTAATTGTAATTAACAACGTAGTTTTATTTGACTTTCTGAGGATAAAAAAAAGAATTATAATTTTTTTGTAATTGGAAAAAAATGCTGGTCACTATAATCATAATTTAATTGTAATTGAACATGGGTAATTGAAAATGTTATTGTAAGTGAAAAAAGTAATTGATCCTGATTGCAGCCAATGACCTCAGCAGAGCAGATGATACACTGCAGTCTGACCTTGTCTTTGGCTGTAGCTGCAGCACTAGATGGTAATGGAGGAGTAGAAGTTCACCATCATTTTTCTTGGCAGACTGAACTTCTTTAGCTGCCGCAGGAAGTACATCCTCTGCTGAGCAATAGTATGTATCTGCAGAGCCGGCGGCAGCAATGATAGGGCTCAACTCAACTCACTCAACTCAACTTTATTTACATAGTGCAAAATACAACAAAGTCAACTCAGAGTGCCTAACAAAATATAAAGTCCATAGTAAGAAAAATAACCCAACAAGACCCACATGAACAAGCATTTGTTATGTTTTTGGCCATATGTGCCTGTTTTTGTCTCCCTCTTGTGGCTCTTTGTTTTTCTTTTAGGCTTGGTCCTGGTGGGGCGTGGACTCCGAGCAGGCACACCTGGTTCCAATTACTCATCACTGCAATACAAAAGCCTCAGACTCACCTCCACTCATCGTTGGATTGTTCCGTCTATGCTGCGGTACTTCTGCTCTAGAGATATCCTGAAGTCTATGCCTTTTGCCAAGTTTTATTTTTGATTCTGGACTTTTATTCCTCTAGTACCTGAGCCGGCTCTGGAGCCACTCCCAGGATCAAGCCAAGCCAAGAGGACACTTTTTGTTAAATAAATTCATGTCGACCCACACTTTGGGTGTTGTGTTTGTTTATGGGTCCAACTTAACAACCCTAACAGCATTTAGCTACAGTGAGAAGAAAAAACTCCCTCTATTTTATAAGAAGAAATCTCCAGCGAAACCAGGTTGAGAGGTGGCAGCCATCTGCTTCGACTGGTTGGGGTTAGTGAACAGAAGGGCAAAAAAGGATAGGATAGAATGATAGTTCATCCGAGTGTCCCAAACTAGTTGAGCTGCAAACCATCGATCAGGAACCGCCAGCTCCAACATCAAGACACCTGAAACAGAAAAGAGAGCCCTCAGATGGTGAGGAGAAGGCACAGACTGCAGGAAAACATGATACACTATGATACACTTGTTCGTAGTGGTTTGGTTAATATAAATATTAAATGTCTTGCGGCCTCCACTGTGCTCTGAAAATTAAACAATCTACCCAAACATTCAATATGAATAAAAGTAATTTTTTACAGTACTTACAAGTATCAGAAACAATCAAGAAAAACACTTCTGCAGATCCAATTACCTTACAACCTCCAGAACTGGCTATATATATAAAGAAAATCTCAAAAAAAAAAAAAAAAAACCTCTCAAAAATATACAGAGCACTCTCGAACACGAACTCTAATCACTTACCAATAGCTAGATGGGAGGCTGAACTTTCAATCACTACGAACACCGATTTCTGGACAGAAATTTGTTGTAATACTTTTAAGATGACAAAAAACACAAATCTACAGCTAATTCAATACAAAGTCCTCCACAGATCTCACATTACCCAACAGAAAATGTATAAAATGGGCTTCTCCCCAACAGACATCTGCTCTCAGTGCACCCAGGGAACTATTGATTCTTATTTACATGCCTTATGGCTCTGTTCCCCAGTTCAACAGTTTTGGTCTCTAATTACTAAACAACTGTCCTCCATTTTGGACTGCAGGATTCCTCTCTCTCCAGATCAATGTCTGATAGGAGACCTGACGAAGCTTGATCTTCCAGTAAACCAATCACAATCCATCGCCCGTCGGGGGGCCTGGGGTGGTGGGGTTTGTGGCTCCTGGCCGGGGGGTCTGGAGTGGGGGTGGCTCTGGGGGTGGCTACTGCTCGGGGGCGGCGCCTACATCCTGGGTCGCTGGGTGGCGGGGTGCTGCCGTGGGTTGCCCCGCCTGTCTGGGCGCCTCGGATTTGTTCCCTTGGGCGCACCGTCGCCGTGGATATCGCTAGCGCGGTGCCCCCACCCCCAGCCCTCCCTTCCCCCTTTGGCTCACTTGGGGGACCGCGTGGGCCCGTGTACGGCGTGTAACGGAGGTGGGGTGGGGCCTTGCCCATGCGGGGGTCCCCCTGGAGTTGTGCTGGGTGGGTGTGTGGGGGCGCGGCCTGTGGCTCTTGCCCTGGCATATCCGCGTCGGGGGTGGTTGGTCTGTTGGTTGGGTGCGCCGAGCCCCGTGGGCGCTGTTCTGGGGCAGGGGTTCCCGGGGGTGGGTCTTTGGTTGGGGCGTCTTGGCCCAACCACTTTGGTTGGGGCGTTGTGCCGTCCACCCGGGAGCTGGCTGCCGTTCAGTGTGGCGCCGCGCTGCCTTTGGCGGGGTGGGGCGGGTGGCCTGGGGCCTGCCGTCCTCCGGACTGTGCTGGCGGTGGGGGGGTGTCTCGTGTCGGCGCATGTGTGGCCGAGGGTGGCCTCCGTGGGGGAGGGGGGCTCTGCTGGTGGCACTTGGTGTGGATTGGCAGGACCTGGCTGGGGGTGCTTGGGTTCGCCCGCTTGTCGGATGGTGGATGGCGGGATGGCCCTGCTTGGGCGGTTGATGGCGTCCTCTCTTGCCTGGGGGCTGGGCCTTCTCTCCTGCCCGGCCGCTCCCTTTTGCGGCGGGGGGGCCGCTTCGGGCTGGCGGGGGTCGCCCCCTGGACTGCTGGGGGGTGTGGCTGGTGCCTGGTGTTATGGCAATTTTTATATTCATCATCAAATCGTCAAATGTATGTTCATGTGTACAATTTGTCATGTTTTAATACATGATGACTCCATTACTCTTTGCACTTTTGAACAGCTGAATCATGTTAGATTAAACAGTACAGATCGTATTGTATTCAGCTGAAGGCCAAAACTCAAACTCACATGCAGATATACAAGAACACACACACTATCAAGGATAGATAAGAGTGGCGCCCAATCTTCCTCATAATATACACGTCTTCATCATCCTCAAATGTTTCCACTGTTGGGAATCTGACTCCCCCCTTCTCCTTACCTCAGGGTGGAACTTCTTATGTTATCTGTATAAAAGCTTAAGCTGTGAAACTGTTAGACAGAGCGGGTCTCTGTCTTCGGATCTCCTGGCTGGGCGGTCACCAATTTTTGTTCCACTTTGTACTCTTTTTTACTTAGTTTTATAATAAACCTTTTTTATAAAATCATCAATGCCTCGCCTGGACTCCATCACTCAACCAGAGCAATAAAGTGAGGGGTGGGCGCGCTAGGGTGTGCTGGCGTTTGTAGCAGGGTTGGGGCGGGGTTCCTTGGCGCTTGGAGATGATGATGCTAGCTGTTCCGGTGGCTGCGGTTGCCGTCAGCTGCCTGGTAGGTCTGTCCTGCTATCTGCGGATCGGTGGGTGGGTCCGGGGCGCCCTTAGTTGGGGACTGCTGTTCCGCACTAGGTGGGCGCTCCTCAGCTTCTAGGTGCTTTCTCGGGTGTGTATGTGGGGGGCGGTGGCTGCCTCTCGGCTTGGTGTCTTGGGGGCATCTGGTCTACGTTGCACTAGCATGCCTTGGACTGTGGGATAAAACTTGTAGTGGGCTTAACTTTAGACACGTTGATCCCAAATACCTGTTTCAGGTATTACCACTCACTCCTTCCCTCTGCCCACAGCCAGCACCATAATAGTTAAGCCTCACGCCTACAACTTCACATCTCACTCTCACTTTACAGTAATCAATTCCTCCCCACCCTTCCATTTCTCTACCTTGAATCGCTCCTACTTATATTAAAATATAAATTAAGAAAAGTAGTTACATTTATTAATCAAGCTACATGGCATTACATTTTTTTTCTTAAAACTTTGTCTCACACGCTCGTGATCTGTAACAGAGCCCGGAAAACAGCAGCACAGAGTTAGAACAGCACAAAAGTAGTCACAATTGAGGGACAGAATAGCAGCGCCCACCCAGGATTGGCTCGTGGCAGCTTGTCAGAGGCAGCCTCCGTGGTGAGCAGCGTGACACACGTCTCACCACCTGCCACCATGGCCAGGGATGGGGGTACCAGGAAAGAGACCAGCACAGTACAGCCGTCCCAACTGACACTGTTGATAAACAGACTGCTAAGCACCATGCTAGTGCTGGGCAATGCGGTAAAACACTGCACCTACCTTCCTGCGGTTAAAAGAGAGGAATGTGCCGATAGCCGGTATGAACCGGAGACTTCAGCTTGACGCCGTCTGCACAAACACCTGAAGCCAATGAAAATGCACCTTGATGCACCTTTTCATGTAATATTTCTGTATATTTTTGACTGTCTTTAATTTTTATGTTATGTACTAGAATCTTTATTTATGGACCCCAAGAATATTAGCAACTACCACGGTGGAAGCTAATGGAGATCCAATAAACAAATAACACTTCTTAATGGAGCTAATAGTTAATCACTATCCAGCCTTTGCCTATAATATAGTCATAAGTATTCTGCGTAAATCTGAAATTTGTATATTGACATTCAAATTTGTTTAACTGTTTTCTTACAGAACTTTAAAGAATCCAAGTACATGCTGGGTGACTGTGTCAATCTAATAACATGTTTCACTTTGTACATTGATATTTAGATGACATAATATGATATCTTAGCTAAACTGATCAGCCACTGTATTATAAATATTTTTTTTTGCTTGTTGGGGAAAATAGAGGCCCTGCAATAAAATGTATGATGCTGTTGAGGCATGAACTCTAGTCCTGTGAAAGTTATCTTTTTTCTAATCTCCACTGTGAGATGATCTTCCATGGATTAGGCTTTTTCTCCCACCTTATTCCACAGGTAATGGATTAGACTGAAATCCCAAACCAACAGCAGTGTGCCTCTTTTTCTTGAAAATAACATCATCTTTCTATGAATATGCTTGGATACAGCACTCTGTGAACAACCAGCTTCTTTAGCAATAACCTTTTCTGGCTTTACCTCCTTGTGGAGGGTGTCAATGGCTGTCTTCTGGACTTCTGTCAAGTCAGCAGTCTTCACCATGACTGTGTAACCTCCTGACCCAGACTGAGAGACCATTTAAAGGCTCAGGAAACCTTTGCGGGTGTTTTGAGTTAAATAGCTGATTAGGGTGTGACACCATGAATAAATTTTCTGAAACACTGAATTTTGGGTTTTCATTATCTGTGAGCCATAATCATCAAAGTTTCAAGAAATAAAGGCTTGAAATATTTCACTCTATGTGTCATGAGCCTTTATCATATATGGGTTTGACTTTCTGAAATGAGTGACCAAAAATATTACATTTTTTCATGATATTCAAATTTTTTGAGATATGCCGTGCATGAAGAGTAGAACATCTACATTTCAATTTCAAGGTAATGAATTTAAGTTGTTTGGAAAGATTAAAGCCGAATGGTAGGCAACATTTTATTTCCAACTGATACTAATTTGTTTGGCCATTATTTTTTGTTGGAAACTTTGAGCATTTTTTTTTTGGCTACTGCTAAAATATCTATAATGTTCGGTTAGTCTGGTTAAACGTAGCTACGTTTTGTTTGTTTTATTTGTCAATTGTTTGTTGTGCAACACTTTAATGTATTAACTCTGAGTATTTTGAATTGAACATGAGTTGAATATTTCGATGATTAATATTAACTGCACTTATGAACATGATTGAATGATTACTATAGTAATTTTAGAGATGATTCATGAGTTATGTTAATTGAAGTTTGTGAAATAGACGTTTTTGATCTTAGTTATAATGTATCATGTATCACATTTTAATCAAGGAAATGATCTTGCATGTTTGTACATGCATTATTTTAAGTTTCAATGTTGAGTCTTTAACCTTTTTTATTTTTCAATAAGAAAGTTATTCGTGTTTTTGGCCTCATAGTAGTGTTGTGGTGGTCAAGACCGGTCTTGGTCTCGAGACCAAATTTTAAAGGTCTTGGTCTTGTCTCGGACTCTGAAGCATTTTGACTCGGTCTTGTCTCGGACTCGGGATTTTCCGTCAAGACCGTTCGAGACCAGCACTAATTCCTGCTATTTTTAAACTTTTTTATAATGTGATAATAACACGGAGAAGAACGGGATAAAACAATCCTTTATTCATTATTTAATCCACCCTGTATAATGACCACAACCTTCCTTAATGTGACTGAGTGACGTGTGTGACACACTCATACGTGTGTGACACACTCATACGTGTGTGACACACTCATACGTGTGTGGCTACGTGTCAGTTTGGACCGCGGAGCGCAAGGGAGATATGAACTAATCACCGGTAAAAATCCCAATAAAACTCCAGAAAACAATCACCAGTAATAAATATTATCTCCCTGGTAAAGACAGTAGCTCTAACAACTGGTAAAATGATAAACTGATGATATTACAGCCTGTGAAGGCTGGATAGGGGACGCACTTACTCTGCTTCTGGGTCCTAGTGCCAGCCGAGCGGTGAAGCCTGTTCCTTTTACCGTGTTTACTGAGGTCCGTGTGTGTTTAATGTGTCTGTGTGAAAGTCTGCATGTTTATGCCTCTGTCCATCCACTCTTTTCATTATATCCATGTCTTTTAAGGCTTTATTACATAGTGTCAGCTGTAGTCCGGGCCGCCGCCATCTTGGTTTATGTCGTCACCAGCGCGTCATCGCCGAAGAGTTGCACAAGCCCAGAATGACTTAAATAACTGTAAAGAGGTCTTATATTAGTCTATTTTCTTTTTAAAGTGTTTTTTGTGGCTTTAGACTCCAATTACATGTATGTATATAATATGTTCCCCACAATATAAACAGGTTCACAATATAATTATTTTTTATAGTTTCTGTTTCTACTGTATCCAGAATAATAATAATTCTCAACAAGAACTAATGATTAATTTGTTACATGACTGTTCCAGGGTTTGAGTTTGTTTTATTTAGTTTCACATCTACCTGTAGCTCTATGTTTTTTACACTGATGTCAACTTGTTTGTAGATTTATTTCAGAAAGTTTTAGTTTTACAGTTACAGTTGGAAACCTTTGTTAATTGAATATCCTAGTTATATTACAGTAACCAAATTAAACTACATCAACTAAGTGAATTAATAAAAAATAACCTGTGTAAAGGCTTTTCAAACTAAAAAAATATCTTGTGAAATCTGTGACCTGTTAAACCTGAACAACTGAAAGAATCAGAATCAAGAATCATTATTTCTTGGCAGAAATGCTTTTAAACACTTGCTGTACATTCAGCTGACATAAAAATATTGTTTTCAAATATTTAGAATAATTGTGAATTTATCAGTAGCAGTAGTAGTTTTAATATTTTAGTTAATTTTTTGCAGGCACCTTTTTTGTCCATCAAATGTATTTAAAATAAACTAAAATTAAAGAGATAATGTTTTTTAACTGTTGAACCTTGCCATAATTTTATTTATTTATAGATTTTTTTAAATTGAAAAAAATGTTTATGGTCTTGGTCTTGGTCTTGGTCTCGGCTTGTCTCGGTCTTGGTCTTGACTCTGTCTCGGCTCCCGAAAGTCTTGGTCTTGTCTTGGTCTCGGTGCATTCTGGTCTCGGGCAAGTCTTGGTCTCGGATAGTGCGGTCTTGAGCACAACACTACCTCATAGGCCAGTGCCCGTATTCACAAAGAGTCCTCTCAGGGAGCTCCTAACGTAGCCTAAAAATTCCTAACAAGGGATTTTAGCTTAAAAGTGATTCAGGAAGTGTCTGTGAGCAACTCTGAGAAAGGAGTTTAAATACAGTAAATGCGTATCTTAGTGAGGAGGTGTGGTTGACCCCATTGCTGGATATGATGCAGTCTGCTAAAAGCTGTGATTGGTTGTTAGAGAGAGGGGAAAGAAAGAAAAGGAACACTTTGTACTCCTAGTAATGAATGGAGAATAAAATCAACTGATCATACTTGGACTGCATTAAGAAATGTGTATTATGAAATTAATTTAATTCAGCAAAATGTAATTAATTTGTACACAGCTTGATATGTTTGAACCTAGTTCACATGCCAATTATTACATTGATTTAATTATTGTTGTTAACTGTCCACTTTGGTAATTTTGCCGCTTTATGCATTTGATATTACTGGTTGAGCAGACACAGCTGTCAGTGATTACTGTGATTGCTGGAGCTCTTTTAAAAAGTGAAATACAAGAGTATTAACAGGGAAACTGAGTCCTGGGATTACAACACAAGGGAAGAGCTCACTGTCCTGATAGTTAGTGTGTCGTTTCCTCTCCTGTGTGCGCACAAGATACGAGTGTGAAGCACTGTTAACTTATATCAGAATGTTTGTGATATAATCGGCTCATACCCCACGGTCAAAAGTTGAATAGGTTTCATTTCGGGGCCGTCCAGGAGTGAAATAAAATTAAAATAAACATTTTAAAATGACCAATTACTCCAAAATAACAGATACACACACTCGGGGTATTTGGAACCCGTTGACCGCACCGCGTCACTGAGATATTTGCTCCACACACACACAGATTACTGTTGCTGGCTTGTATTTTGTTTTTTTGTTCTACGCAACGACTACAGAGTCAAATTTCCTGTGCTGTTTTTTAAAGCTGTACTTGGCAAAATAAACTTTTCTGATTCTGATTCTGAAGACAAAGAAGAGGATAAAGAAATGGTTGAGTGACAGTCTGAACCTAATGTTTTTGCTGATCATTTTTAACTGTTTCCACTGAGAATGCAGTAAAGCCTGGTACGTGAGCTGTATCGGTCAATTTCGTTCCACCAAATGGGGCACTACTTTTTTTTTGCTCATAATATTCAACGTTAATTAAAGGTATCCTTGCAAAAAGTTCTCCACTCATTATCTTGCAGTTAAAGAGAAAATTCTAATTTATTGGTGCACTATATCGACTGCGCATTGAGACAAAACACTGTTGAGCTCGATTTTCAACCAATCAGTATTGAGGATGCTAGTAGGTCACAGCCAGGTCGCAGCCAAAATCAAGGCAATATCACAACGCACATGTAAACATGGAGGAGAGTAAGCAGCGCAGCTTCATCTCATAGCGGCGATCGAGCTCAATTAACACCCGTAAAGTGTATTCTTTATGTTGGAAAAGATGGTGGGAAAGGTCCGCAGCCCTTCACCAAAAAAAAAATCAAGCAGTGGGCGAAAGAATGGCTCAAAACGTTGGACACTACGTAGCTATTGCTAATCAATATGATGGACAAACCGGTCTCTGACGTCCCAACAAACTACGGCTTTCACCCGACCTGCTATCGGCGTTTTCTAGACAAAAAATGATTGACTTGTGCACTAAAGTGTCAAGATAAAACAGAATGGTTGAAAAGATTTGTAACCCCTGTTGAAGGCTCTGAAGACCAAAGATGCTGCGTTCCAAGTACAGCTTGATGAAAGTTACTCATACCACAACAATCCATCCACAAGCCAGTACGTTCTGCCTAAAAGCAGGTTTGTTTACTCCATCCATCCATCTTCATACCCGCTTATTCCCGTTTATCAGGGTCGCGGGGGTCTGCCGGTGCCAATCTCCGGCTCTCATAGGGCGCTGGGCAAGGGTACACCCTGGACAGGGCGCCAGTCCATCACAGGGCAATGATTTGTTTACTCACTTTTATTTATTTATGTATTTATTTATTCTGAATATGCAAAAAGTACAAGGTTACCTGATTGCTTTTTAACAAAATATTAGCACAACATAATATAGAAATGAAGATTTTGAGGAAGCAAAATAATAATGACGCATTGAAAAAAATTAATTCATGACATATTATAAACATATAATAAGACATATTATCACCCCTGTCTAAATAAAAAAAAATATATATATATACACACACACACACACACACACACATACATGCATATACATACACTCATATACAGTATATACACATTCACATTCTCTACCTCTCATTAGCATGCCTCAATTAATAAATAATAATCACCAATAATCATTAATGACCATTATCAATTATACCCACTAAATAACCTGTTTTTGTACATTTTCTTGAACTGGTTGATATTTTGACTTGCTTGAGTTCCTAGCTTAGATTGTTCCACAGCTTGAAACCAGAAATATATATACAGAAACGTTTTAAGGTTGAATTGAACGTTATGCTAATATATTGCCAACTGGGTTTAGAATTTATTCCTCATATCTTTAATGAAGGACTTCTTTGTGAGGCAGCTCAAATGAAACCAGATGAGAGCATTCTGACTAGAGCTGAACAATTAATTGCATTTGCGATATTATCACAATATCATAAAACAATTTTCTAATCGCAAAGACTGCATATTTATTTACTTTCTCTCTTATTCTGTCTCTGTCCTTTGACCCTGAGTGTGTAAGAAGTGCAGTCCACGTGTTATCATGTTTCATGAAAAGTGAGGTTAGTTAGATACGTTGAAGAGGTAAAGCCACAGATTTGTTTGCTTTATTGTTGTTCATTGAACAATACATGACAAGAGGCCCTTGAAAAAATAGTGGCATATTAAATCGCAATATTGAGGAAAACAAATTGCAATTAGATTATTTTCCAAAATCGTTCAGTCCTAATTCTGACACACAGTCGTGGGCCTACACTGACCTATGTTAATGTGTTCATTGTGACTAGATTTACTTAGGAGTGAGTTGTTATTCTTGTGTCCCCCACAGTACATCACATGGACATCATGAACAGCTTTATCTGGACAAGCAGTGGCTACACCCGTTTTAGCTTTTTCTTTATTACGATAAACCAGATGAAATAGGTTGTATATTCATTTTTATTTTTTAGCCCTGGCCTTTGTTTACTGTTAGAGAGAGAGAGAGAACCAAAAGCAACCATAGTTTTTGCCCGACGACTGAGATGTAACTCCGGTGGTATGACCCCAAAAATTGCTGTAATGGGAGTGGGTTTTAATGCCATTTTTAAAACATCTGTAAATGTTAAGAATATCAGTTTTTAAAACCCATCCAGTTTTGGGCAGGATTAAAATATGTGTGTTAGAGTGCCTGGTGCTTGCCTACAACAGTGACACAACGGAGTGATACCAGGAAACATTTTAGATTTTGGACCAGTGGAGGTGATGCATCACCTTAAATTGGATCACAACATGTCTTAAACAAATGGAAGAAGATGGCTTCTTCCCACATTCTCTCAGAAAGTTCTAACCCCAATTCTTCCTCCCAACAGTTTTTCAACCTGATCAAAAGTTTCAAGTTGTGAGAATGAATTAAAGAAGAAACAAGTCCAACAGACCTTTTAGAAGATGGGTTCAGTTTCAAAATCGAGTCTAGGAGAGAGCTGGTCGGTGTGGATGGAAAAGAGGAGATAAATGTTGATACAAAATTACGAATCTGCAAAAGTGTTGATAATAAACAGATTTCCAATTGTAGTGGCTCCTCCATGATTGATGGTTTAAAGAGATGTTTTTTTCTTATAGGGGCGTAGATTGAAATATTTTTTAATGAAAAAACTTAAAACTTGCGTCCATATCTTAAGAGTGTTTGATTATTGGATTTGAAGAATATTCAGATATAGGTTTAAGTAAAGAAAGATTTGTATTAAGCTTGAAAAATAATTTTGAATAAAATTTTAACTGACAATTGCTTTCTCATTTTAAGAGATCTTTCATATCATCATTGATATAGTTGTTTACAAACACAAAAGTGTCATTTATTCAATTACTCGATTAATCGAGTTGAAACGAAATACTCGATTACAAAAATATTGGATATCTGCAGCACTAAACGTGAGTGTCTTTGAGTGTTTCTCAGACATAACTTCATGCTGAGTGTTGCCTTTCCCCAAATTATTCATTTAAATATATGAAAACACAATAGTTATCACTACACATTTCACAACAAACCTAAATGTCCCTGACGTCCAACCTTTAAACACGACCTCATTTAACCATCCATGAAAAGGCTACTGGCTCCTCCCACTTTTCTATAGTAATACATACTTCCTACGGACACTGACCTAGTAGTGACAATGTGAGATCAGCTGAGGATAGTGTTTCATGTGAATCTGATAGTGATATTTAGTGATGTGTATGATAACAAAATAAAATATTTTTTAACAATTATCACTCCTGTGAATGTACATGTAGTGAAGTTACTGCTCGTGTATGCAAATTGACAATTCACCATTAAATGTGTTATTTTGAATTGATTATATTTTGGCTTAATTCTATTTGTTATTCAGATTTTACCACAAATATTATCTTTGAATTGGAATAACATAATGAGAAGTAATGGTGATGTTTTTGCTACAGTAGAAGTTTTCTTGATAATTTTATCATGTTTACTGTTCCTAGATAACAACTTCATTACACCGTACCCCACTCTAACTGTGAACAATCGAGCTGACTGCAGGCTGTTCAAAGGACTTATCATGAAAAAGGCCAGTGGCCCGGATGGCGTCTCACCTGCCACCCTGAGACACTGTGCTATTGAGCTGACCCCAGTCTTCACAGACATTTTTAACATCTCACTAGAGTGATGTCATGTCCCAGCCTGCTTAAAATCCTCCGCCATCGTCCCTGTCCCAAAGAAGTCCCATCCCTGCTCCAGGACAAGCTCGCCCAGCACAACATGCCTGACTCCACCTACAGGTGGATCACTGACTTCCTGACAGACAGGAGGCAGCGCGTGCGACTGGGGAAGAATGTCTTAAACACTTGGATTATTAACACCGGAGCTCTGCAGGGCTGTGTTCTTTCCCCCATGCTCTTCTCCCTGTACACCAACCACTGCACCTCCAGCCACGACGCCGTTAAGCTCATCAAGTTTGCAGATAACACCACCCTCATTGGACTCATCGAACAATGATGAGTCTGCCTACAAGAGGGAGGTGGACCGGCTGGTGTCCTGGTGCAGTGGTAACAACCTGGAGCTAAATGCCCAGAAGACAGTGGAAATGATCGTGGACTTCAGGAAGACCCCAGCCCCCCTGCCTCCCCTTACCCTGACAAACACCCCGATCACCACCGTGGACTCTTTCCACTTCCTGGGCACCACCATCACGGCCATCATCGAGTCCATCCTCACCTCCTCCATCACCATATGGTACGCTGGGGCCACTGTCAGGGACAAACAGAGACTACAGCGTATTGTGCGCTCTGCAGAGAAGGTGATTGGCCACAGCCTTACATCGCTCCAGGACCTGTGCGTCACCAGAACCCGGGGGTGTGCAAGTCGGATCACAGCAGACCCTTCTCACCCTGCACATGGACTATTCAAATCCCTCCCCTCGGGCAGGAGGTTACAGTCCATCCGGACCAGAACCTTCCGCCATAAGAACAGTTTCTTCCCCTCTGCTGTTCGACTTACGAACTCCATGTAACCATGTAACTCGCTGCTTCAAACCCTGGTCAAATTTACATTCTCTACAAACTCGATTCCTTATAACTGCTATCATCTGGGTCACTTTATAAATCATGTCCTTAATAACCAGCACTGACAACATGTTGATTGTATATATTATTATAATGTATTTATTTAGTATATATATTATATTATTATCAAGAACGTATTATTGCATGCCTTATTTTTATTTTTATTTTTATTCAATCTATTCTATTCTATCGTTTGCTATCGCAATTTTTTAAAGCACCTGTAAGCCAAAGCAAATTCCTAGTTGTGAATTCTGTTCCTCAACAATGGCAGTAAAACATTCTGATTCTGATTCAATGGTTTTCTTTCACAGTAAACATCTATGTTTCCTCTTAAAGCAGGACGCTCTGCTGGGTTTCCTCCAACCTGCAGAGCGTCGAACTCGCTTACAGCACTGATCAAGGACAGAGAATTTAACTGTGACACAATGCGGCCAATCCTCACAGTGCAATAATCTGATCAATGATCTGATCAAATCAACCTGTTACATTGTTTATCAACAAAGGCGTTTCAAATTAAAAGTGACATTTACAAGCATGGGGAAAACTCCATCAGCCCAAAAAATGACATCACCACCTCCTTTCCTTCAGCCCGCCTTCATTCACAGAGTGCACGCTTTTTGGCTCCTTGATCGCTGTAGGCGTGTCAGCAACGTGGACCAGAGAATACGATCAGGAGAAAAGTGCGTAACTGTAGGCACGCAAAAGAGCACTTAAGTCCAGACAGGAGAATAGACTCCTAAATGTCTGTGGAAATTGTGATGATTGCAACTTCTTCCATCCTGTCCTTTACAAAATGTGAAGTCTAGTTTGACCTCACAAAGTCCTGGACTAACTTACTGGGTCCTCAGAGTGTTGGAACTATTAAGTAACACGTTACAGTAACCGTTACTTCTTGCGGTAACGAGTACTGTAACAAATTACTTTGTCACAATCGGTAACGCGTTTATCATTATTGTGATTTGAACAGGCTCGTTACTTCACCTGCAGTTTACAGTGCAGTTACAGTATGAGAGGAAACATTATAGGGATTTTGTTTTTACACATGACGTTTTGGTGATGTAGTTACTTGAAATATAATCTGGTGTTTTTTTTTTTTTTTTTTAAAGTAACTGGATATTTTATTGTAAAGTACGTGCTTTATTTCCTGTTTAGCTTCATTTGCTCTGTGCTGATTGATGCGTCATGCTCCGGTGTCCGCCAGAAATAGAAGCCCTGCGTATATCTGACGCAGGGCACCGGACTACCGCTAGTCAAAAATACAGTTAGCGATATCTGTAATTCAGTTTCAACTAGTCAAAACTGAGTTACAGATATCTGCAATGACGTCACAAAAAACACCCTTCACCTCGTCACGCGTCCTAAATGCCACTTGCAGATGTGACTCATATGACACTGCTATGCAAGGCTTCTCATTGGATACCGAACCAAATGACCTGGAGGAGAGAAGAAACATAATTTTAGTGTTAGCAGAAGAAATGACAGTTGCGGTGATTGATAAGATCTTAAGGAAATGGGTTAGGGTTAGGTTTAGAGAGAAGTTAGAATCAAGGACTTTGTGGGGAGCAACAGCTACGTTCACTTGAGAGTTGTGCAAGAAATCTACGACATATTTAACCTTTTTTGTCTCACATTTGACCTCCCGCGCACTGTTAGCCCCTCCTCCTACCTGTCATAACAGATATCATTTTGCCTAGTCGACACTACTTTTCCACAATACAATATACTTAGGCTACGCACACATATATATATATATATATATATATATATATATATATATATATATATATATATATATATATATATATATATACTGTATATATACAGTATATATAATCCAGGTTTTGAACTGACAACTTCTAACTTGTATGACTAACATGATACACTACAGAGCTGAAGATCTGTATTTGATTCACATTATATTGTTATCATATTGCTGCAGACTGTGATGAGCGAGTTTGACAGATAAGATTAATAAATGAAGTGCTGCAACACCAGGCCATGGAATAAATAAATAAATAGTGTAATATTTATACTTGATTCTTTTCAGACTCAAATTAATAATTAACTATTAACACTTTTAATGAATAAATGGTGTATTTATTTATTTCTTTGTGGCACCCCTCGTCCTCCATACAGAGTGCTATATTATAGTACTATATTATAATATATATATATCATATTCCCCAACTTTTAGCAAACACAAGTACAAGTACGTAGCCTCATAATCATGAGGGGTGCTACGTACTGATAGCCACTGCCAAAAAATAAAAACACTAAGTAACAGAGGTACATCAAAACTAAGCAAATCCAACTCCACACGGGGCCTGGTATGTTAAAGAACTTGACATGCTTTAACAAGCAAGGTCAACTCATCTGAATGCATCCGAGGGGCTGGAAACTCTCCATTTTTTAGCTTGCGTAACTGCAGAGATCAGTGTTCTGAGGCCAGACTTTGTCGAAGGTCCTCAAAAGTGTCTGGAGACAAAAAAGGTTCAATACGTTGTAGATTTCTTGAACAACCAGAATATTGTGTGTGCATTTGTAGATGGTTGGAAACAATAGAATTCAATATAAATGAGGGGGAAACAGACATTATAATTATTTATTTATTTTCATCATTCAGTTGCACTCACACTACCACACTGCCATTGCACGTTCTGGTCGCTAGGCGGCGCATTACGCTTGTGTTGGATAGGAGTTGCATGTATGCAAGCCTCCCTGGGTAACCAGTTAGGGAGGCAACACATTAATAAGAGAATTTATAGAGTAAAAAAAAAAGTTTTTTTTCCTGCTGGCGCTAAATGTTTGTTCATGTGGATCTTGTTGGGTTCTTTCTTTTTGGCTATGAACTCTATTTTTTGTTATGCCTTTTGTTTTGTTAAGACTTTGTTGTAATTTGCGCTATATAAATAAAGTTGAATTGAATTGAAATTGAAAGTAACAAGTAATTTAGAGTAACTGAGTTACTTTTGGAAGAAGTAACTAACTGTAACTAAGCTACTAACTTAAAGTAACTTGCCCAACACTGATGGTGACATACTCAGAGTAGAACATATCCTGCTTTCTGGAATACCCTTCAGAGCAACATCATCTTTTATTTTGAAAATACTATCATTCCAAAAGACCTTTAAATGAATTCCCTCCTGATACGGACTCTAATGCTGGAAAAATACCATATGCATTAAACAAAATGGGCACAGAAAAAATCAAACGGACATCATTTTGAAAACAAGTTTCATCATTTTTTCAATACTATAAAATATGTTAAAAACAAAAAATCTGTGAAACTGTACCATTCATTCTGTAAACACTTGATTCCTGAAGACCAATGTTTTCCTGCTTTTTTTTCTTTCTTTCTTTCTTTCTTTCTTTCTTTCTTTCTTTCTTTCTTTCTTTCTTTCTTTCTTTCTTTCTTTCTTTGTTTACTTAGTTGTGTCATTTTATCTTTCCTTTTATTGTGTGTTATCTTATTTCTCTAAACTGTTATCTGGACTATATGGATGTGCATTTTTGTATCAATAATTTCATATGACATATGGTCCACTTTATTGTAATTGCTCAATTGTGTTCAATGAAGAAATACATTGATAGATAAATAAAAAAAGACAAACAAATAAATAAGTAAATAAATAAATAAACAAATAAATATTAAAGAAAGAAAATAAAAAAAGAGACGCACACGAACGACCGTAAAATAAGCTTGACCGGATGTAGACGCATTTCGCGCATGCGTTGAAAGGATCAGGCGGAGTGAGCGCGAGATCACTTCCTCTTTTAAACAAAATGGGTTTTATTATCGCTAATGTTGACATGGCTTCTAAGACGGACCAGCTTCTGGTCGTTGTGTCCATCCTACAGGGTGAGCATTTCATATAAAACTCTTTCTAAGCAAATATTTTAGGTCTTGTTAGCAGCCGCGTGACTTGTAATCGGATTTTCCCGTTTCGAGAAAAAACCCCTAAAAGTGTGTAAATGTTTAGATGTATTGGATTTTTGTACGTGTTTGGGTCCAAACCTGGTTTTTATTACGGCGTTAGTAACGTTGGTGGAAGCAGTACACATCTTAAAATACACAGTCGAGTTGTTCTTTGACAATTATCAGAAATGATCTGAGTGAAATGAAAAACAGCTGAAAAAAAGATAAAATCGTGTAAATTTACGCATGGGTTCATATTTATTGATGGTGGAGGAATCCTTAAATTCATACAGTAAGTAAAATAATAATCATAGCGTCTCCATGAATCGGTTGCCATAACAACTGCACAGTTATTACCAAAATGGCTTCTACTTATATTTTAACTTTTCCAGAAACTTTAAACATGTTGTTTTTAATGCTAAATACGGACTAATTTAGTTACTTTTTACCAGTTATTTTATCATCAGGAATATCCAACAATGCAGCGTTCTTCCCAGTGCAATAACATAAAGAACACTATACAAGCCAAAAGCTATGCTGTAGCTGCTAATCAAGTTATATCAAAGTATTCATTATATATATTGAACTATCATAACATTCATTTCATCATATTATCATTAATGTGTTACAGTAGTTTAAAAACTGTTGCTAGGTATCACTTAATTTGTGTTAGAGATTCACTCACAGTGGAGCATAAAAAGTATCACATGATCAGCAGAAGTATTAAAATGCACTAGTGCTGCCAACCACTACTTATAGTTGCTAGAAAGTAAACAATTACAGTTTGCATTAAGTCTAACCTTTATAATTACTCATTGAGACAGGTGTATTTAAATGTGGTGGATTAAGTACAAATTAGGGATGCGCGACAGATATTGCGATTCAATTTACAATTTTTAAAAATAGTTTATATATTTAAATGCATATGCATTTTTTTCTTCTAAATTCCATGTTTTCCAAATTAATTTTTTTAAATTCTGTTTTTTTTTTAGAAATATTAATTAAAAAAATTCAGAAAATATTAGCTTTTAACTCATGTGAGGAAACAAAATAAATACTAATAAATTAAAAGTAATAATTAAACAAAAATGTATGTCAAAAATAAAAATGTATTTTTCAATAATGAGTAAGGTAGGTAGGTATATACTGTATAAGTTGTACTGACATGGATTATTCTGACTGCTCCTTTTTAATTATTCATGTCATTTAAAGATGTACGAGAGCAGCATTAATGTCACCCACTTTCCCCTCAGGATCAATGGTTTACTGAATCTGATCAGGTTTAGTGATTAAGTTTTGATTAACTTATTGTAAATTAACCTAATTTAAATGATTCTGGTGACATCATTTCAGACCGTAATGATTAAACGAAAACAAATGGATGCATCAGTTATTTCACCACTAAGGGTCAGAATATTTGACAGTATCAGAAGTTATCACTAATCTACGATGTTTGAGACTTCAGAATGACTGCAGACATCAGATATATAGTCAAAAGTGCAACTTTATTGCTGTGATTGTCCTCAAGAGTTAAAATGCATAAACAATCCCAAAATAAAAAGCAAATGAGGCTCTGACATTCAACTATTTCAAGCTTTAATCCAGGTTTAAGCAAAAGTGCCACAGCAACTTCACAGTAGCTTCAATTTTCTGATTAAGAAATCAGATAACTACTTATAACATTACAATTAAAAAATAATAAACTCTTCCCTTACACCTTACTTGGTGTACTGTGTAGGCTGTCTGTGTCTGACAAGCTTCCGTCCCTCCACAGGTCGTCACTTCCCAAAGAGCCCCTCCCTCCAGCTGGTGGTTCAGGCCAGCTTCAACGGTGAGCTGCTCGACACAGACCCTGCAGAACACCGAGAGCAGCCGCTGTTCAACAATGAACTGGCCTGGGAGCTGGACCGCAAGACGCTGCACCAACACAGGTCAGTAGTTCCACAATCACCTTCAAGTCAGAGTTTAACCCCTTAAAGCTGCAATATGTAATTTTTTATGATGTCATTTGGTCAAAAATCCATAATCATCTTTGAGCATATTGTAATCCAAAGAGTTCTAAGTGTACAGTGAATCTCTTCTCCTTCTCCTGGCTGTGAATGAGCTTTAGAAATACAGGAACATCACGCTCCTGTATTTCAAGGGCCTCGCTTCCACCCCTGGTGCACAAAAACACAGACTATCTGGGTCTCCAGTGGGCAGAATTCGGACTCTACCCGGGAATGATGCACGCATCGGAGAACTTTTGTAAAACCAATGGAAGAAGCCATATCAAAGCGACAGACCTCCTTTGTTTCCACACTCCTTCTTTCAAGCTTTTAACTTCTGATTATGTATTTTTTTCTGTATTAACCTTTATTATTGTTAGATCCTTTTTTGATGTGTGTAGTTGTTTTAACAACTGTAAATATTGATGGGACAAGCGAGATTTCCGAGTGTGAATAGGACTATTTTCACCATTCACTAACCAGGTCCATGATTAATTTTATTAAGCTATTATTTTAGTTCAATTTATAAATTTGAAGGAAGTGCACAAGATGGACAGGTCGATAAGTGAAACAGTTTGATAAATCAGAAAAAACAAAATTTTCAGCTCGTGTGCAGCATTAGCTTTAGCAGCTTATTGTATTGAATGATCAATTATGCGATTACAATTATAATTGACCCCAAACCTGGTGTTCCTAATTCTCCATGAGCATAAATAGCTTATTTGTTTTTAGCAAATCCTCCGAGCTAAATGTTGTATCAGCAGAAATATGGAAGCATGCATGCCTGGCTCAGGTACAGCTTCCATCAGCTGTGATGTTTCTGGACTTCTGTGTTTCCTCAGACTCCAGAGGACTCCCATCAAGCTTCACTGCTTTGCTGTTGACTCTGTCAGCAAAAAGAGAGAGAGTGTAGGCTACACCGTCCTGGACCTGCGATCAGTTCAGGAAGCGAAGCAGGTATCGTTCTAATTAAGATGAGTCACTAATACGCTTTTATTTTTTTGTCAGCAACTTTTTAGTTTTTTGTCAACAACTTGTTATTTTCTGGAGCAGAGCGCTGTTCACAGAAGCTCCGCCGCAGAATGTATGCGGTGTTCGCCACCTCTGCCGCCTCCCCCCCCCCCCCCCCCCGCCAAACACACACACATACACAGAGGGTGGTGCTCATCACGGCTACCTGAAGCTGCCATGCAGCGATACATCATGGACCACTACTTGGTTAAAACCAGACAACCATCCAACAAAGTGAACCAGTCCAAGTTCCTCCGTCAGATCCACCCAAAGCTCCACAAACACGGGGACAGAGATGAACCTGTAGCAACAATTATGAACTGGAAACTCAACTAATGCTAACTATGCTAAGCTAACACACCAACACACAGACTGAGCTAAGAGCTAACGACTTCATAAAAGGAATAGACCAAGTAAAAAGGACACAGCCTACTGTCATCAAACCACAAAGTGTCACCAATTTGTTTATGGTCAGATTTAATACTTGTTTGGAAGAATAAAAGCTAACATGTCACATACGTAAAATAAATGTTAGCATAAATACTAATGTCACTTTTCAGCATCCCAATTGTTGAAACGCAACATTTTTTTATTATATTTCACGTGTTCACAGACAAAACTGGTCCCATTAGACTAATGTAACTATTGAGATTATTACACCTAAATATACTGAATGATTAAATCATCAGCTTGATCTGGTTTGATTAAAGGAAATCAGAGTTATTTATTAATCATAACTTTATGTAACTCATAAGATAAATGAAACAAGATTCATCGGCAGTAAACACACTAATGGAGTTATTTTTGCTTTTCATGTGCTGTTTTTTAAGAAAATAATTTCATTTTAAGTGAGGAAATAAATGAATTACATACAATAACACTAATAGAGTGACCCACATGCACTAATATATTCTGTAAAATATCAGCCCATGAACTCTTTCAGTGAGCAGCTACTGTAGCTTTTTTTAATGTTTCAAATTCATTTGTGTTTGTAAGGAACCTGTTTACACTTTAAATTGGAAATTGTTTTATTTATTTATTGTTACCGTGAAAAATACCAGAAATTATCAGGATAATTTTTGTTGGTCTATATCGCCCATCCCTAGTCTTCTTCTGAAGGTGTCCATGTGTTTCAGGAGCCTCGCTGGTATCCACTGCTGAACAGTAAATATAACAAACAGAAACCAGCCCTTCTGCTCAGCCTGGTGCTGGAAAATGACACCAAGCCCCGTAAACCCTCACCTGATCCATTCAAAGCAACGAAAGCCCCGCCTAGACAAGGTCAGCTACTCCTCCCATTTCACCGCCTCTTTTTTTTCCTCTATAGAAGAAAAACACTGTTTAACATTGAAACTTAATGAGGAAGTGCTTGTGTCTTCCATTCGTTTAATAAAATAAAATTTCACTTTTCTTATCTTCTGTGTGACACAGGGTTGGGGTCATTTACAATTTTTAATTACAATTAAGTCTTCAAATATCCATGTTCAATTACAAGAAAATTATGATTGCCTTAACCAGCATTTTTT
Organism: Gouania willdenowi; assembly: GCF_900634775.1. Classification (NCBI taxonomy): domain Eukaryota; kingdom Metazoa; phylum Chordata; class Actinopteri; order Blenniiformes; family Gobiesocidae; genus Gouania; species Gouania willdenowi. The sequence continues at coordinate 32,916,655 of NC_041060.1, forward strand.
TCACATTACAATTAAAATGACAATTATTATATTTCCCCTGAAATTCAATTAAAATTACGTTTTCAGTTACTAAAGTTGAATTCACAATCAAGGAGTTTGTAATTAATAACCCATAAAACTTAACTTTGCTCTTGTGACCATTGACTTTGCATGTAATCTGTTTGCGTTTGGTGTGAATGCAGCATAAGGCTTTCTGTTAGCATTTCTCATGATAACGGTTCAGTTTTTACCCATGTCTCTTATAAAATATACTAATGAATATTATCTATAATGCAATCTGTTTTTCATCTCCTGTTTACCTTGTTAGGCTTTCTAATCAATGGAAATATTGGTATTAATATTTTTGATGTGGGCGTCTGAGCCTTTATGTCTGTTAGTAAACCCCTAGATTTAAAGAGTAACTAAAACCCCTCTGCTGAATACATATGTATTTGGTATTAAGTAGGGAAAAAAAATCGATTTAATAAATTTGTAGATAAAAACGATTTTTATTTTGCAAATTCGAGTTTCAAAAATATATATATATATATATATTATTTATTTATTTTATTTTTTTCCCTCCACAGTTTTTCAGACTTTTTCACGTTCCGTCCTTGTGAGTTACCTTAGCGCGATGTGAGCCCGCCCCCTCTATATGTGTGCCACAGGCATGTTTCATTTTTTTTTCGCACTATGCTGAGATGCTAGGGGAAGAGTTTATTATTTTTTCAGATTCTAATGTTCTATGTTATAAAATATGTAGTTATCTGATTTCTTATTTAGAAAATTTAAGCTACTGTGAAGTTTCACTTTGGACAATATATCTGATGTCTGCAGTGCTGTTGATCCTAGTCCCACTTTTTACATTTTAGTAAAAGTATTTTCATTTTGCATATTTAGTTGTAACATGTCAGAGTCACTGTCCTCTAAGGGTTGAATGCTGGCTATTACAATTGAGTTTTGCTATTGGCTGAGACCCCAACCCCCTCAAAAAGCTGCAATCACACCCCTCAGTGAGCACTGATGGTGGTTCTAATGCTCCGTGCAAAGCAGCTGTGCTGCATTGTGGAATGTTTTTGACTCTGTGCTTCTATTAAGAGCAGATTCTGGTCTAGTCAGAGGGTTCATTAAGCTATGTGTGTATGTAAAGACACATCATGTGCACATTCCCGTCTGTCTGCGTGTGCGCGGACGTGCACGTACTTCTCATTGCTGTGATGATTGTGTCTTCCTGCCTGAGTGGGCCTGTCTTATTGCTACAGCAGTAACGCCCATAATCAAGGCATTTTTTTTAATTTCCTCCCTAGTGGCAGGTCAGCAGAAGGCAGGGATTTAGTTCCTCTTAAAGTTATTTTTTAAATGGTAAAATGATTATCATGAGAATTGACAGTTAAACTGGATATGAAAGATTTTTTAATAATTGCTAACTACATACAGTATGTGTAAGCCAGAGAACTGTAACATGGTTCCCCAACCCCAGGTTTGCATTTGACTACATTTTAATTGACAGCTTTTCATAGAATTTCCATGCCAATTACAAAGTCAATCATCTGAAATCAATTACAATTCTATTATGATTACAACAGCAAAAGGTTTTTGCAATTAAAATGATAAATGCATCGTAATTGTTAGGGCTGGGTATCGATTCAAATTTCCCCAATCGATTCGATTCGATTAACAAGGGCCCAATTTGATTCGATTCATGATTCTCGATTTGATTCACAATTCACTTTTGATTCAATTAAGGATATTATACTCATTTGCTGCTTGAGCGCAGGGAACAACTATGATTTCCCATGTCCGTGAAGGTATCATGTTTGCGTGCAGCTTTCTCTGCCAATGTGTGTCTTGTTCACATGTGTTCTGAGTGTTGATTGGCTGGAAGGCTGAGGAATGGGCAGGCATAAGCGGGGAAAGAGTCACGACCTCCATTAAAGCCTATAAAACTGTGATAATAGCTCAAATCACATCCTTACAATACCTAAGCAGGTCTGGTCCTGGTTAGTAAGTGGATGGAGACCACTGAGAATTCCAGGTGCCACAGTGGGGTGGCAGTCACCCCAGTGGTATCTGTCATTGTGTCTCTGGGCAAGACACTTCACCCACATTGCCTAGTGTGAATGTCGTGCGTGCGCGTGAATGAGTGTTGGTGGTGGTCGGAGGGGCCAATGGCGCACTTTGGCAGCCTCGCCTCTGTCAGTCTGCCCCAGGGCAGCTGTGGCTACATTAATAGTTTACCACCACTAAGTGTGGAGTGAAAGAATAATCCCTTAATTCTGTAAAGCATCTTTGAGTGTCCAAAAAAAGTGCTATATAAAATTATTATTACCTTTTGGGTAGAGCTGCGGTGCGTGCCGTCCCCCAGCAGCGCGAGTTGCCGCGCTACTAATCTACAGGCAGTAAGACATATTAAAAGGTTTGATTCAAGGGTTTTATGAATGGATGTCGGGCTATACAAAGGAGAATCGATTAAAATCGATTGATTGATTTTTTTAAACCCAGCCTTAGTATTTGTAATTAATTATCAGTTACACAATTATAACTATAATTGACCCCAACCCTGGTGTGACACAGACCCCCAACTGTTTGACTCTGTAATAAAAAGTACGAGGTCAGTCCAAAGAAGAGTTTTACTGATGAGTAATTGGTCCAGCACTATGTGTAGAGGTCAAGGCTTCAGATTTGCTTTGCCTGGCTTTGTGATTTTTCCTCTCTGTGCTTTCTCTGGTGCAGGTTCTTCCTCAGTGACCGACTTGGAAGCCGTTCTGATCCCACAGAAGGGATTTTACCGAGTGGGACCTGCAGATCGCTGCACTGACATGTTCATTCTTTCTGTCACTCTGGCATTTCCTAGCAAACTGGAACAGGTGAATAGTGTGCTCTGGTTTTTTGGCATACTGACCCTCTGTTCCTTTTCCTTTTTATACAATTCATATATAAGTAAGTCAAATTGATTTGTTTAGCACTTGTCACAGACAATAGTCACAAAGTGCTTCATAGTAGTAAAATTAATAAAATAGATAATAGCATCAAGTAAATAGTATAAAGCACAACACTAGGTTAGGTTGGACTGAAATAATTGCTGAAACAAGTAGGTTTTTTGGTGCTTTTTGAAGGCATCCACTGAGTCTTCTTGCAGTGAAGCTGAGAGGGCTAACATGAGGTGTGCCAGGGAGTTTCCCATGCGACCCGCACGTGCTCCAGCATCATAAGCCCTTGTGAGAAGGTCATCAGTTAGTTGACGCTGGGGTTGAGGGCACCTAGCATCTCTATGCAGAGCTTCGTTTGGGGACACAATGAGAGAAGCGATGGCAGGCTTGATTGCCGGAGTGCGATCCAGGCCAGCCACCTCTGCATTATGCATGGCTGCCAGGGTCCGCCCCTCTGCAGAGCAAGCCTTACAGTTCCTCCAATAGGACTGTAACTCCTTCAGATAATCATCTGAATGGGGAATAACGAAGGCTGTGGGGGCTAGACTGCGCTTGAAGAAGGTGCTTGCAGGTGCTGCTTCTGCCTGCTGTGGTACAGCTGTGGACAGCAGACGTAGGGCCAGGCACATGATAGTACCATGGAGTTGTTCTCCACCTCAGCCCCTGAACTTTGATCTGAGGAGTGGGAGCCCTGTTCAGACATCTGGAGTCCCACATCTCTTAAATCCTCCCTATAATCACAGAAATGGCTAGCCGAAGTGGCCAATGAGAGTGTATCTCCTTGGGCAGCAGCACTGGCATTGGTGGAGAGAGTGCCACATGAGCCGCTAGTAAATATAAATATGTCAAGCATTGTATTGAACTTGCTACAGTGCTGAGTGTCATTTTTATTTACGTTACACTAACATTTTTTTTCTTCTTCTTGTTCCTTGCAGCTGATCCCGACCTCAATGAAACTGTCCTCTGTGGGCTCGGAGTTCTTTTTCTACTACTCTTTACTCGGAAGCGACGTCACCAGTGAACCTTTCCACTCCCTTTTAAGTCCTGACTTTGAGCCAGACCGGGCTTATGTGCGCATTCATAGTAACAAACACATTCTTCGCTTATTCTTGTCCCAGCAGCCCTGTTTACAGGTGAGGTCTGTGTGTGTGTGTGTGTGTGTGTGTGCGTGTGTGTGTTTAACTAATGCCCTGTTGATCTCCTCAGGTTCATCTGTGCTGTGGGATTCACTGTCTAGGCAGCGCTGATGTTCCCTTCTTAGCACTATCGGCTGCTTCTGTGGATCTGGAAAAAGAAGCTGCGATACTGGAGGGAGCGTTTCCACTGCACAGCCCGAAAGTGAAAGCGCAGCCACAGAACCCTCTGCCTGTGGAGCTGCAGACGACAGTGGGAGTGGCTGTGACTTTACGGAGAGAACAGGTTACAACTTTGATTTAAATCCTATTCAGTAATATATTGTTTTAAGATAAAACACTGTTTTAGAACAAATGCAAGGGTAGTCGACGAAATGGTGAAGTTTGGCTTTTTGAAAGTAAAAATCTTAAACATTTTTTTCTACTTTCTGTTATTATCGCCACATGATAAACTTGCTTGGCTAATGCCAATGCTAGGTTAATGCTAATGTTAGCTCAATGCTAATGCTAGGTTAATGTTTATGCTAATGCCAGGTTATTGCTAATGCTAGGGTAATGCTAATGTTAGCCCAATGCTAATGTTAGGTTAATGTTAATGCTTCTGCTAGGTTAATTCTAATGCTAGGTTAATGCTAATCCCCAAGCATTTGAAATGCAATATCTCAGCTGTTTTTCCACCAATTTCCACCAAATTTGCTCATTCCAAACCTAAGGCTGGGCGATATATCGAGTTTTTAATAAATATTGATATATTTATTTGGGAGATATAGCATAGGACTATATCGTAATATCGATGTTATTCACATAACATTAAAAGCCTACCGCAATGCTAAGGACATGGTCTCCATGATGAGAAAGTCTATGACAGGCATTATGCTCAGTAAAAATGTGTGTGTGTGTGCGTGTGCATGCGTGTGTGCTGTAGAGATCCAGAGGTCGATACAGGACTCAAAACAACGGTTACCATCACACATACACTTATCGTATGCAGGGGAAGATCAAACACTGCTTATATGTTGTTTCAGACGGGACGGTAACAGAAAAGTAACATTACACTCTGTCAATGCTCTCCGTACGGATCAGGAAGAATGCAGGTCTGACTCAACTCTGACCTCAGAACCATTGATATAAATAAATATATAAAGCTCCTGTGCTCTTGATTCCCTATGCTAGCTCGTACAATAGGGTTGACCATTCCCTGGTCTCGCTACTGTCGTCGGCCGAGCGGCTTCTGCTCCTGCTGCCGCGGTGTGAGCCCAGCCCCGCTTCGCACCCCAGCATGCTCGACCCAGCCCTTAGAGCCAATCCTTATACCGAAGTTACAGGTCAACTACTGTCTGCATACACAATCAAAAGACAAGGGACGCTGGTCCGACTGACTTACTGACTGTTGATTTTTGCGACAGTGCTGCGGCGCTTGTGGCCACTAGGGGCGCTTGATGTGAAAGTTACAGGTCTAGCGCCCCCAGTGGCCAAAAGTTACAGTGTGCCTTTAATTATATATTGTTCCTCAACAGGATAGGAAAAATTCAGAGACAAATTTCACTGTAGGGCTAAATTTGACATTACATTGTTGGTTACCAACTTTTTTGGGTCGTGACCATGTTTTATTATCACACTTTTTTTGCATCTGCAGAGACTTTTTTTTTTTTTTTTTTTTTTTTTTTCCTACAATTAGCTTTTGATAATTTTTTGTTGTTGCCAGGATGATGTTGCCACAAGATGTGCCAGCTCAGATAATTTTATACAGCATTTTGTTTGAACTAGATTTATATTTGAGAAAGTAAAAGTATAGAATAGTTGTTTAAAATGGTTTTGTGTGTGGTGTTATCATTTGAAAAAGTGTAATACTTACATTTTTTATCAGTATTTTTTATTATTAGAAATTATTATAAATGTCAGAGGACCCCATTTAAATTCCAGGCGACCCCACATGGGGTCACAGCTCTGAGGTTGAAAAACGCTGCATTACAAAAGTGTGCAGCGGCAGGGGGTACATGGCTTCAGGTTAAATGTCTGAAGGTGTATTGACCGTGAAAAGTTTGGGAACCACTGTTCTTGACCAGTGTTTCTCAAATGGGGGTATGTGTACCCCTAGGAGTACACAATGGCACTACAGGAGGGACTTAAGAGAGAGAGAGAGGAAAATTAACAAATAAAAGCAGAAGTATGAAGTTTTATAATGTTTATTTTAGTAAATATGAAGATAAAGATAATGCTAAATATAAATACACAAAATTAGAAAAATATTGTAAAAATACAGAATAATAAAAAGAACAGACAACAACAAACATAAAGATAACAGACAAAAAAACATAAACAACCAAACGACACCAAAAACACACACACACACACACACACACACAATAATTTAAATAATACCAACAACACGCAAAAACAACAAAAACACAAAATAAGAGAAGAAATATACTGAATATTAAAAAGAACAAACAACAACAACAAAGTACACAAAATGACTCCAAAAACACAAAATGATAATAAAAAGGGATCTTGATTAGAACCTGACCTGAAAATACAAGGATCAGTCTTGGTCCCACATCAGGAGGGAGATGAGACTAAATATGATTTCATTCACTTATTTACAAAATGAGATTCTTTAAAATGTAAGTTATCACTTATTCATTCCATCATTATGCTCTTTAGTTATTTTTTTACAGAGTTCTGAGTAAAATGTTCTTGTCAGACATAAAGGGGGTACTTGAATTCTAAATTTAAAGAAAGGGGGTACTTGAACCAAAAAAGTTTGAGAACCACTCTTCGAGAGCATTTGGAAATGTTTTGGCAGGAAGTACATAAGAGATGTAAAACTTCTCAGTATACTCAAACATATGCATCCATATGGCAGAACCCCAAAATAAAGAGAGACAGACAGCCTGTTTACTGGGCTCAGTGGCTGAGAAAAGACATCAGGATAGTAGATGATTTATTTGAAAATTGCATTTTTCTTGCACATATCAGACTTAAAGATAAATTGAAATTGTAGGGCAAAGGCCATTTTTGGAAATACTTACAAATCAGAATCTGTATTAAAGAGGTGAGTGTTGAGTGTTGCCTACATCTACCCAAAATGCATCATAAGGCTTGGAGATGGTATGAGATGTGTCCTTGGACAAATAATTCTGGATGTTGTAATCACAAGATGATGTGTCTTGTACACTGGATCGAAAAAAACTTGGGAGGGGATTTTTTCCAACACTGAAAAATAGAAAGAGAAGCCAGAGTCAAATGTATTCAATATAAGATCATTTATAGATATTATTTTAATCCATCAAGACTTAACACAATGGGCTAAACACTGATTTATACTGGAAGTGTGAGGAAAAACGTGGCACGTTTATCCACACATTATGGGAATGTTTTAGATTGCATGAACAAATGGTTGAATTGTGAACTTCCCAGGTCACCAAGACTCTGTCTCCTTGGACACAGAACTATGGTACCACAGTTAAACAAACACATTTCTGGAATATTCTGAGGTGTTGGAAGTAGCTTCAGTATGTAGAAAGCATGTGGATCCATGTGAGAAGATGTTGGGGAGATGAAACTGTGAAAATAATATAATGGCAGAAAAATGGGCTTGTTTTAGTCAAAAGATGTGTTGATTTGGAGACCTTGCCTGTTTACACACCTACCTGTCTTTTATTTATCTAGTTAGTTTTTTAATTTATTTTATTTTATTTTTATTTTATACCTCCATTATGTATGTTCTGTCAATACATGTTTGTTTGTTTCTTCTGTTTGCAGTATTTTAAATTCAATAAAACTTGGAATTATATATATATATAAAGCTCTCTTCCTCTCAGGGTTCCCACCTCGCACTACAATAACCACCTTCCCTTTGTGTTTTTTTTCCCTTGATTTTTCATTGAACTGGAGAGTAGTCTGATTGCTTTTTTCTGCAGTACCATTTAATTTGGTCAGAATGAAATATGTTTGAACTTAAACATCTACTGTACGTTGTGTTTTGAACTCGTTCTAGTCTGCAACAAAAGAGGACGAAAGAGGACCTTTACAATCTCCATCTGCCCCTCAATCTGATCAAAGACCACAGAGCTCTTCTCCAGACTTAAAGCACCCCAACTCTTCTACGCATCCCACTGGTCCCCCTTTTTGTCCTCCATCGTCACACACAGAGAGTGAAGCTGAGAGTTTGCTTGAAGAGCTTCATCATGACAAGAAACAGACACAACTGGAAGGTGGGTATTTACCTCATTGTCACAGAGGACGTTTGGGTTTCCATTACAGATTTTCGCAAAATAAAAGCAATATTTTGAAATGTCGACAAAGTATAATTGCACTTTGAACGTGTTTCCATTGAAAGTTGTTTTGGGCAGGAGCCTCACAACTCCTGTGAAATTTCATCCTGTGAGACTTCGCTGCAGAAAGACGGACTCTCCAAACCTCCTCATAACACTGTTTTCTTTTGTTCAAATCTAATGTGGCACTAATCATTTTAAAGTATAATGCAAAGAAATGTCTGGGTCTCCTCTTCTGTTACACATGCCGCGTCATGTTTTCTCGGAGAGTAGTGATCATGTGACCATGTACGTCACGCTCTCTGACGTATTTTTGCGGAAAAGGTGTCCCCATGGTGCTTTTGCGACACATTTCAATATCAAAATGTCTTAAGTAAGTATTGTATTTATAAAGCACTTTTTGCAGATAAAATTACAAAGTGCTGTACAGAGCTGTGGATAAATTAATACAACAAGTGGAACATCATGATAGAATAATAGAATATGGGTGCATATTAGAGATGTAACGATTAATTGTAAGGCAGTTAAAAATCGATTCATAGGTATGACAGTTCACATCAATACTGTGAAAATTGAATCGCAGTATTTTTTTTAAACATCAGAAGTGTAGGCGGCGGGTGGAATCTGCTACTACTTTCTTTCTGGCCGCCTTCTACTCTTAAACATGCTCATAAATGATTCCTTACCCCTTTAGCACCGAAAGAATATCTAATATTACGTGAATATCTGTAAAAGTCAGGTTTTTCTATTAGTTCTGTCTGCTAGCATAGCATTTCTTCTTCACTGCACAGAATAGCTGCATGCCAACCAACCACTGGGTTACCAGCGCCCTCTGCTGGTCCAAACAAATATCTGACAAATACAGTGCAATGACTGTTTTTTTTTTTAAAGTCCAATTGTTAAGGCACAAAATTAATTTTTAGTTGCACTTTTAAAAAGAAAAAGAACTATTAAGCAGTTTTGCATTGTTTACTATAGAACCAGAATTTAAATTAATAGGCTTCTTCTTCATTTGTATTATTTCTTTATTTATTTTATTCAAGATTTATTTCTAATTAAATTGCATTGTTTTGAATAGTTTATCAAAGGATTCTTTTCATAATGAAAATAAAAGGAAAATAGTACAGTATTTTCTAGTTTTTTTTTCTCCCAAAAAAATAAAGGAATATTTTTCAGTCAGCATTTGTCTACAGTCCCATTTTGTAAAATAAATTGCGAGAGAATCGCATTGTGAATCGAATCGTATCGGGAGTTGAGTGAATCGTTTCATCCCTAGTGCATATACATCATAGGAGCAGCATCAGAAAAGGATAATACAAATTTAAAATCCAGTTAAGTAAAAGCTTTACTGTAAAGTGTAGTCTTCAGCAGTTTTTTAAAAGTGACTACACAGTTGAGCTCCCTGAGAGACTGATGCAGGTTATTCCAGAGTCTGGGAGCTACAGCCTGGAACGCCAGGTCTCCTCTGGTTTTAAATTTAGTTTTTGGGGTCTTTTGGAGACCCTGACCTGAAGATCAAAGGTTTTGCCCTGAAGTGCAGGGGCACAACAAGTCTGAGATATATTTAGGAGCCTGACCATGTAATGCTCGGAACGTGAGAACTAACATTTTGTACTCTATTCGAAACTTAACTGGAAGCCAGTGCAGAGTAGCAAGAATGGGGTGATGTGGGATGTTCTAGAAGCACCAGTTAAAAGTCTGGCAGCAGCGTTCTGAACGATCTGGAGTCTGTTTAGGGTCGACTTATTAAAACATGAAAAAACAGAATTACAGTAGTCAATATGAGATGATATAAATGCGTGTATGACCAGTTTCAGATCTGATTTTGATAATAAATGCCTCACTTTAGAAATATTTCTCAGGTGGTAAAAACAGTTTTTAGTCAATTGACGACAATGTCCCTCCAAAGACATGGACTGATCAAAAACAACCCCAAGGTTTCTGAGACTGGTTTTAACAGATGAGCCCAGATCACCAAGAGTTTTTAATCAGAGGGATCACTCACGATCACTCACGACCAAATCTGCCAAGGTGTCATAGCTTAAAGCATATTTGTGCGAAAAAGAGATCACTGTGCAAATCTCTTTTTTGCACAAATATTGAAACATCTGAAATTTGTCCTCTTAGTGATATTTGAGTGTTTTTTTTCCCTTCGAAATTCAGATGTTTCCATCAACAGTTTTTATTGCACTATTTAGATTTTGCACATTTCCAAGGATAATGGAAACCCAGCTAGTGTTGGAGCCTAACGTGCGTGTGCGTGTGTGTGTGCGCGGCTACAGATTTGGAGGTTTCTGCTCAGCGTCATAGCCAGCCTGATGCTGCAACATCCATCAGTGTGTCTGCTCCTAAAGTGGCTGTTCCCTCCTCTTCCCATCACTTCTGCTTCTCCCTGGACCTTTGCAGCCTGAGAAACCTCAGCTTGTCTCACCCTATTGCTGCTTCGCTCAGGTAAAGGCTCCTGTTTGCTGTGAGCTTTTGTAATTGAGCTAAAATGAAGAAAAACAAACACATTCAGCATTCCTCATGGTTTTATGTTGTGTTTGCTGTTTTTAAGGTATTCGTACCCGTTCTTTGGCAGTGCAGCTCCGATCATGACCAGCCCTCCTGTGGAGCTGCAGCGAAACATGGAGGTGTCTTTTTCTAAGTCTTACTGTGCCTTCGAATTTGCTACGCTACCACATCAGTTACAAGACACTTTCAACAGGTAATAAAAAACTACAACTGTTAATCATGGACTCAAAATGTACACATTACCATATTTTGCGGTGTATAAAATGCTATTTTGTCCTTTAAAGTTGAGGGTGCGGCCGATGCGGAGGTGGATTTTTCAGTCAGTCACACACGTGTCCAGTGAAAGCTGGTGTCGGGAGGCAGAATATTACTGACAGTCACCTTTACAGCAGAATGAATGAACTGTAACAACCACTGAACATCACTAGCTCTGGATAAGGCCAATTATTTCATTTTGGTTGGTTTACAAAATCTTGAGATGAAAATCCCATGTCGGTGGTTGAAGTAAAAATAAAAATAAAATTAGTGTTTGTGATTTTTATTGTTTTTGCTGCTTGTGCAAGTTTGGCGAGTATATAAATATTAAAAACAAGTGTTACACAAGAACTTACAACTAAGTTCCCTTTTCATTTAACAAACAACAAACACTTACATATATTTAACTTGAATTTATTCAAACAAGAGAGTGTATTTACTCGTAAAGTATAATGCAAAGAAATGTCTGGGTCTCCTCTTCTGTTTCACATGCCGCGTCGTGTTTTCTCGGAGAGTAGTGATCATGTGACCATGTACGTCACGTTCTCTGACGTATATTTGCGGAAAAGGTGTTCCCATGGCGCTTTTGCGACACATTTCAATATCAAAATGTCTTAAGTATGTAATGTATTTATAAAGTGCTTTTTGCAGATAAAATCACAAAGTGCTGTACAGAGCTGTGGAGAAATTAATACAAGTGCAACATCATAATAGAATAATAAAATATGGGTGCATATTAGGGACGTAACGATTAATTGTAAGGCAGTTAAAAATCGATTCATAGGTATCAAGGTTCACATCAATACTGTGAAAATTGAATCGCAATAAACAGATGTCTCCCCCTTCCCCAAATTCTCAAAATCACTAAACAATACTACGTTCTATAAGACACCATTGTACAGGAAACAATCCCTACCCTTCAAAAAAGACAAAGTTGGAATTGTTGCCACGGAAACAGAACAAATCTACATGATATGACAAGTGATGCAAGATGTCCAACAGAGGATGAGATGGATAAACAAGGAGAATAGATATGGCTGACCAAGATGCTACATAAACAGATTGAGATTTCTGATGAGAATCTGTAATTTGGAACATTTTATTTTGAATTCTTCTCAATCATTAGATACAGATCTAGATATAAGCTTCACAAATTGAAGAAAAAACATAAATTGAGATTTGGGAAATGTCCAAGCTATCTGAAGGCAAGACATATTATATTGAAAAACTAAAAGTGTTATTTAAATAAATAACATAAAAGAAACTAGTTTAATACATTAAATTAAATTAGTAAATTCAAATCATTATTCATCATTTAAAATATTAAAAGCATCCAGCCTATGAATATAAGGCTATATTTAATAATTAATAAATCAATAAAATTCGATGTTATTTCACACAATCCAATAAGTCAATTTTATTTGAAAAATGACACTGTTTTTAATTTGACCTTTCTTGAGGAAGACGAGAATAGGTATCGACAATCTTAACAAAAACGTATTCACGCCCAAACCCAGCGACCACGTGGATCGTTGTTGAAGAATCATATCCGCATTTTGATGGTGACACCGATATGGTCGAAATGACGATATATTTTTCCTCGCTTTCCAAAAGAACTGAGATCACATCTCCTAATGTATTTGTTAAACTGCACTGATGGGAAACACCTTTTTTCAAACTACTTCCCTCAATCATGAATAGGCGTGTGACGATCTCTCGATACGATCGATTATCGATTTGCTCGCGCTAAGTATAGATTTTTTTTAATTTATTGTTTTTAAACTGTTTCTGCTTTTTCACTAAAATGTGCAGGTACGTCTTTACAGACATTTTGTCACTGTTTGTTGAAGGAACCAATATATTGTTTACTGGAATATTGCACTATAATGATGTCACTGGTAAGAAAGACCCTATTTGTTGTTTACATAAAGCACTATTGGAGATACTTATTCGTTTATATTAGTATGTTGACACTTATTTACAGAAATTTTACACTAAAATAGTGTCACTGTTCATAGGACACTTTTTCAATTTACTGTCTTTCAGAGATATAAAATAACAATTGTATTTTTTCACTTTTTTTTCCTATGTCATAGATGATCGTAGATTGATTTTTGACCAATGTATCGATAATCGCAGTATGATCATATCGTGAGATAACCGTTATCGTGAGCTTTGTATCGTGTATCGTATCATGAGGTACCCAGAGGTCCCACCCCTAATCATGAAGCAGAGATACTCCACCATTTTCCCCAACCTCTACGCAGCCTTCTAGCGTGCACACCACAGATAGGAAAGGGAGACAACTCTACTTCCACTTTTGGAAATTCAATACTCGTGACACTCATGTCCTAGAATTTTGTTTTATATTACGTGTAAAACATTAAATATGTTGAAAATTAATATCACACAATCTTTTAACAGGTAAAACAGTTTTTAAAAGTCATTTTATTTTTATTTCAATTTTGACAAAATCAACATTGGCGGGTTTGTAAATCAACTAAAATAAAATAAATGGCCTAATGTGCTTTATTAAATCAGGACGGAGGCGTCCGATTGTGAGGGGAAATTACGTGGGAGCGAATGACAGCAGAAGTCAAACATTTGTTTTTATTTATATTTAATAGATCTGATGTTGGTGTGACATGTTGTTAGGATGTTGAATGATGTTCTTCTGTTTTAGTTGATGTTTAATAGGTGAAAGATTTCACTTACAGTATTTATTTTTGATTTTTATGAAGGACATTGTTTTAAGTTTCTTGTGAATTTTGTTGGGACCCCAGGAAAAACAGTTTTCACTAGAGTCATTCAAGTGAAGACTATTGGGGATCCTATTTCATTAAACAATAAACACATGGATATAGTGCGAGAGCGCTGAAACACTCAGGATAAAGTAAAAATCAGCCAGTTTATGATAGAAAAACAATAAACTGCATAAATCACCACGTTACGTTACTTCATGTGGAGATGGAAACTCATCCGTTGAAACTGATCAGAATACACGGAAAAATCTGGAAATTTCCGTTAAAGGGAGTACAGCAGCCGTCCTACCTGCCCGTTCTGATTGGCCGAGTCGTTTGAAGGGCACCCTCATTAGCCAATAGGGTGTGGCCTATGTCACGGAGCGGCCTTTACGTGATTGTTCTTGGAAAATTGCTAAATTATGGGAATGCGGCCAATACAGCGGTACGTTTTTTTTGCTTCAACTATGATTATTTAAGTAAGTACAGGATGTACAAAACTTTTCACACCAACAGTTTTCACTCTCGTTGATTAACCTGTAATTATGATATTTGTGTGTTTTCATCCTTTAAAATGGTTATTTGAAACTCTGAGCTTTTACATCTACTGTGATACTGCTCTCTGGTTCTGTTTACCTTTGACAGTAGGAGTCAGGGTTGGGGTCAGTTATAATTGTAATTGGTAATTAATTACAATTATATTACGTAATTATATTTCTAATTTAAAAATCTGTTGTAATCACATTTGAATTGTAATTGAGTTCACATAATTGACTTTGTAATTATAATTGTCATGGAAATTGTATAAAAACTGTCAATTACAATTTATTTAAATGCAGAACTGGGGAACCGTGTTACAGTTCTCTGGCTTACACACATGAAGTTATTGTTGATATTTATTAAAATATGTTTCAAGGCGTGGAAAATGTATTTGTGTAGCGCATTTCAGACACAAGGCAACTCAATGTGCTTTACATGATCAAAAAGTGCAACAGAAAACATTAAACAGCTTAAAATCTATAAGAACATCAATTAAAATAATCAACAAACACGTGACATCATCAACATGACCAAAAATCTCTCTCTCAATCATACGCAGTAGAGAAAAAAAGTCTTTAACTTTGATTTAAAAATGTTCACATGTGATGCTGATTTCAGCTCTGCTGCAGTTTGTTCCACTTCTTTGCAGCATAACAACTAAACACAGCATCACCATGTTTACTGTGAGCTCTGGGCTCCACTATCTGACCTGTGTTCATAGATCTGAGAGACCTGCTGGGTTCATACCTGACTAACATCTCACTGATGTATTCTGGACCA
The DNA here is from genome assembly GCF_900634775.1 of Gouania willdenowi. Classification (NCBI taxonomy): domain Eukaryota; kingdom Metazoa; phylum Chordata; class Actinopteri; order Blenniiformes; family Gobiesocidae; genus Gouania; species Gouania willdenowi. The sequence goes on from NC_041060.1 coordinate 32,931,804, forward strand.
AACCCATTCACAGATTTATAACCAGCAGCAGAACTTTAAAGTCTATTCTGAGGCTGACTGGGAGCCAGTGTAAAGACTTTAAAACTGGACTAATGTGTTCTGACCTCTTTGTTCTGTTAAGACCCGAGCTACAGCGTTCTGAACCAGCTGTAGATGATGAAGACCATTACAATAGTCCAGTCTGCTGGAGATAAAAGCATGGACCAGTTTCTCCTGATCTTTCTGAGTCATTAAACCTTTCACTCTGGAGATGTTCTTTAGGTGGTAGAAGATGTTTTTGTGATAGATTTGATCTGATGCTGAATGTAAGATCTGCGTCAATCAGAACACCAAGGTTTTTGACTTGATTTTTAAAGATCCAGACTCAAGATACTTGCTGACAAGTTTTCCCACTCCCTGTCTGTTCTCTTGAGAATCATTTTACCATTTTATTTTATTTATTTATTTATTTTAAGGGAAATCGAGGGCTATACTGACAGAACTAATTAGGTACTTATGTCATTCAAACCCAGGCAAGCACTAGGAGGACATGCAAACTCCGCACAGAAAGTATCCACCCCAGGGTTTCAGTAAGACTTTATAGCTGTGAGGCAAACGTGCTAGCCACTAAGTCACCATGTGCCCCATTTTTAAACATTAAGAAATGATTTGTAATTCTATTATTATGTGTGTTCCCAAGAAATGCCAACATAGCTCCAAAAGGTGTCATAATGTAGATAATGACAGCCTTCATAAGACCTTATTAATGCTAATAACAGCGTAATGTCAGCCTTATGTATATCCCTTTGAATGACGTGTTACCGGGGAATGTTTCATAATACCGCTGACGATCAGGTTAATTTAATCGTCGATGCCAAAACCGTGATCACAAATCAAATTTGTGCAGCTTTACTTTAATTAGTATTTGTTGTAGCTCATGCTAATAAATTGTAACATTTTTACATAATATTTGGATCGTTTTACTGTTGATTGTATAAGGTGGTAATTGTACATGTTATTCCTTCTGTTTAGTTTCACTGTTCTATGCCTAATGTTCTCAGCCTGGGACTCTCTGTTCAGGGGTTTTTTTGTCAGGGTTGGGGTCAATTACATTTTTTAGTTTTAATTACATGCTCAGTTTCCCATGTTCAATTACAATTGGTGTGGGCATCTGATCCTTTTTTTTTTTTTATACTAACTGTTAACGACACATGAGTAAAACTGTACATGAACTGTAACCAGTTTTGTGTTGAATTATAATTGACAATTTTTTATAGAATGTTCATGGCAATTACAATTACAAAGTCAATTATCTAAACCTAATTACAACAGCAACAGATTTTTTAAATTACAGTTATAATTACGGCATATTTGTAATTAATTATCAGTTACATGATTACAAGTGTAATTGACCCAGCCCTGGCTGTTAGTTTTTGCTTATAGCCTGGGATAGCAGAGGATTTGACCCCAACACTCAAAAAGCTAAACTTCTAAAATACTGATGAAAGTGAATTTCCTGTCTGTGTGTGACAGGGTTCCTCTGGTTGTAGAGGTTTGGCACAGAGATTCCATGAGCAGAGACCAGCTGATTGGTCGAGCCTCCATCCAGATGTCTCTCCTGCTGAGCTCTGAAAGGTGCAGTTTCCTCAGGTCGACTGGTCAGCAATGCTGGAGGCAAACCGTGCAGGACCAGATCGCCGTGGTCGGGACACAGTGGTAGGGAGACTTGTTCTGACCGAAGGATCCCACTGTGGGTACCTTTGTTTCCACGCTTTGTTTTCATCCAACAGCCCCAATGAGAAGGTGGCAGAGCTGAGATACATGGCATCCCTGGAGGACCTTGGACTGGTAAACATCAGAGAGGTCACTGTCTCCGACTCCTCACAGGTTGGTTTGAATATTTCCCGATTTACATATTGGGCTCTAACATGCCATCAACCAGGGCTGGCCCCAGGCATCTTAGGGCCCTAAGCGGGATACCTTTTGGGGCTCCACACTGCCAATAATGGACATTTAAGGAACACAAAAGCACTCTAATCTATTATTCTATTATAAACCAAATGAATTACATTTTCCCCTCTATGAACATGATGGTCATAGTTTACTAACTGAACCTCTACTGTCTGAATCATCCTCAGTGTCAAACATTTTAAATGATATTAACTCTGATGAACCACTTTAACTTTGAGGGTAAAATAACATGTATGTAAAGCCACTCTAATGGAAGAGAAATAAATTAACGCCTGATTTTAAATTTACTCATAAATAATAATTTTCAATAATCCAATAACACATTATCTGCATAAGGAAATCCTTCAAATACAACTCTGAACTACTTTACTGAGAAACACAATGAACAAGGTAATTATTGCAAAAGGACATTTTTCTATTAAAAAAACAAGTAAAGTTAAACATTAATACAAATATAAATAGAAAAAATAAAAATGCATATTTTCAACAAAATAAGTATGAATAGTATTTGTAAAGTGGAAAATGTAATTGTTTTTTAAAAGGAGCCTCAAAAGAAATGTTGAAAGTCTAAACATTCAAATGAAAAATGTAATTATAATTATTTTTAGCACTTAAAATAAGAACATTATAGATTATTATCTCCAACCACTTTTTTATTTTCTTTCTTTTTGCTAATGAATATGTTTGTTTTTCTTGTTTTTAAGAAGCAAAGTCATTTATATTGTCATCATAGGAAATCTGCCTCCAAACACATGGTTGATACCGATAGTGACATTAACAGTGTTTTTTGAAGGATGGGGGCGTTAACAAATATGTAACAGTTCACTATAAATAACAGGTTGAATAAGTGTGACGAACAGCCGTCATGTGGGGGGGCCCTGGTGACCGCGGGGCCCTAAGCAGCTGCTTAGATCTGGCTCTGACATCATCTGTGTGTGTTGTTGAGTTCATCATAATGTGGTAGGGACCCTGTGATGCAGTTACTTCAAGAATAGATGGAACATTTTTAGTTCAGTGTGGGTCCAGTTTTACAGTTTTAAAAGATGCAAATACTTTCATATTTTATGCCTTTGAACTGAAACCTGTTCCAAGTATTTACCAAAGATTCTGTTCCCAATTCTTGTTTCTAGATCAACCCTCCAGTCCACACACAGCCACCTGCCCCTCCTGCTGCTTCTAAGTGTGTGTCTGTAGAACCACCAAAGACCCCACTGGTCCCTCAGTCTTCCAGAGACACCGTGGAGTACCAGACCGCCCTGGAACTGGGACTATGGAAAAAGGAGCAGGAGGAGTTGTTCGATGATCAGGTAGACACGCAAGCAAACGTTTTGAATTCAACACGACTAAACAATATCCAAAGGCTCCGCCTGTTGTCCTTAAGGTCGGAGGTTTTATTGTTGTTTTCTTACATATTTTTTTATTTAGCAAACTTTTAAACAAATACTTTAGGTAATATAGTGTATGCTGCAGAGTTGGGGTCAATTATAATTGTACTTGTGTAATTGATAATAACAATTATTAAAATATGTTCCATATCAACTTTTCCCACTACTTAGGATCATTTTACAATTTAGAAAGAATTCAAATCTCGGGCTATACTGATGGAAAAAAGCTCAGACGCCTACACCAAAAATATAAATACTAATATTTTCATTGATTAGGAAGCCTAATAAGGTAACTAAGAAATGAAAAACAAATTAGAGATGATAGACAATATTTTTTAGTTCATTTTAGAGCTTGATGCTAACAGAAAGCTATCACAAGAGGAAGGTTACGTTTTTTGTTTGTTTTGTTTTTTGTAATTTAAGTTTTTATTGGGTACAGATAGTACAAATATAGTATGACATTACAATTTGCAGTCCTACGTTTTTAAATATGTAGATTTTACAGTATAAAAAAACAACAACATATATGCATACATAGTTGTATAATAACAAAGTAAACAAACGAGCAGAAAATAAACAACATTGTTCCAATTCTTCAGTAGTTTAGGGATACATCGGTGTAGTCGCATCTTCAAACTAGTTATTAGCTGATATAAACTAGAGCGGTTACCGTTAATGGGTGATTCATTTCCTGCTCAGTAATTGGGATGAATTGTATTTAAACTTCAGTAATTGAGAATGTAATTGCAATTGCCTTTCAGGGGAAGAATTATATTTGTAAATTTAATAATAGTTTACAAAAATCGTAATTGAGTTGTAATTGAAAATGGATAATCAAAGACGTAATTGAAAAATGTACTTGACCCCAACCCTGGTATGTTGTGTCAAGTGAAGAAAAATCTGTTGTTTTGGTTCAGTTGAGAAAGAAGGAGCATCGCCACATGCAGGCACTGGCTGAGGAGTGGAGGAGGAGGGACAAGGAGAGAGAGGCTGTGGTCCAAAAGAAGGTGAGAAGCCTGCAGTAGCGATGGGTGATATAGACAGAAAAATAAATAAATAAAACAATTCCCAACTTAAAGTGTAAACAGGTTCTTTGCAAACTCAAATGAGTCTGAATACAACAACACTAGACACATTAATAAGGCTATAATAGCAGCTGACTAATGGTACGTTCACATTAAACACGTTTCTGACGTCAAAATCGTGCCTCACGCGCGTAGTTGAACGCTTGTGTTCATTGAATACAGACGCTTGTCACCAGTGTCAAAGATGCGCATCGAGGGGAGGGGCTTCTCTGTTGCCAGTGGTGTTCATAGAATGGATGATATTGTGGTGATCATTTATGTTCATAATTCACCCAGGACTATAAAACCAGTAGCTCAGCAGCAGTGGTGTTAAGTAACAAAGCGCATAACTGTACAAATGTTCGGTACTTTTACTTTAACATCACAATTCTTCATATATATATATATATATATATATTTTGTTGTTGTTGTTTTTCACAAACCACAACTTGAGTGGCGTGAATACATGTATATTTTGCTTGAAGAAAATAGTGTATTTTGTCTTAGTGTACTCTTCAGTGTTGAAGATTGCTTAGTTTATGTGTTAAAATCAAAAAAATTCTCTGGTAGAGGATCCCTTACGATGGATTTTTTTTGTCACCTTTTTCAAGCCTTTGGTGTTTGCATGTCTGTATACAGGTCGGGAATGTTACGTACAAAAACGCGACAAAATCAGAAAATACACAGCTGGAAAAAGTCAGCAATGATGACAAATTGTCTTACCTTTGTTGTTTCTTAAAAGTTGTTCCAATGTGCATAAAACTCCATATTTTAATAGATACAAATCGTGTCAAATAAGACTAATAATGATTGGAATCAATTTGGCTGACTTTTTACAGTTACGCTTGGCCAAATACCGAATATCGAATGCGGTTGTTAAGTTTTTCACTGTTTTTTGAATCGTGCATAAATAGGCTAGAATACATTTTTAGACATGTTTCTTAAAGAAAGTAAATGTTTATTGAATATTTTGACATTTTTTAAATATTCCAGTAGCCTTTGCTTTTCAAAAAAAGCACAACAAAGTTTTTAATTTATATTAGCCCTTCAAATAAAACAAAACATGCATTCCAAAAAAAAAACTAAAGTGAATTAAAGGGGAGGTATGATGATAAAAAAAAACACTTAATAATGGTTTTGCTACAGTGATATACATCATTTAGCCTCATTCAGAGGGACAAAGATGAAAAAGTACTGTTTCCTTCCTCCCTTGTTATTCCACATATTGTAAAAACAAAGTCAGCTTTAAACGGGTCAGTTGGATTTTGCCCACGTTGGCAAGTGACGTCACCTAACACGCCTCCTAGAATGTGAACTCCTCCCTCTCCAACTATCTAACAGCTACAACAACATTGCTGTTTAATATAGAATATATATTATACTTTATTACCTTATATGTAAATGCAAACTGCACTACTGGATGCCCAGTGTGTGGAAAAGAGGAGCTGCTGCTGCTGCACCTGCAGCAACTCGTACACATTTTTCCAACTCAAAATTACTGTGCGTTGTTTGCATCATTGCGTCACACGCTACTATTGGGCCTTGCTTTTAACTCACTAAATCGAAGGCTGAATGTGGCTTTTTTTGCAACATTTGGTGGCTGAACATATTCTGAATATTCGGTGCATCCCTATTATGCACATGTTCCCAAACTTGTGGAAAATGTTAGCACAGTGGGCTTCCGTCTTTACTGTTTTGTACAATAACGTGTTTATTTTGCCTAATGTTTATTATTATCACCAAACTTGTTTCAGTTGATGTCCATACATTAGTTCAATTATTTCTGCCTTTGTAGCCTTCCCTATTGAGTATTTGCTTTATATGGGCAAACTACGGATTTATGTATTTAAAATGGGTTTTATTGTCACTCGGTATCATATATTTCCAAAATTGCACATCATCTGTAACCACTAAGGGTCCTACTTCAATCTGAAAAAAAATTGTGACATGTAGGTCATGTAGAAGCTTTGAAAAACGTTATTTGTTATGTGCATGTGATTTTTGAGATGAGGTTAATCAAGTCTTTACTCTCTGTCTGTGTGTTTGTATGTAGGAGGTAGAATATAACCGCCTGGAAGAGCAGCTTCAAAAGACGCTTGCCGATCTCGAGAGACGAGAGAAACAGCTGGTGGAGGCCGAGCTAGAGGTTAGACCAATGTTCACCACCACTGACAATCTACACCAGGGTTCACCAACGCGGTGCCCACGGGCACCAGGTAGCCCACATGGATCATGTGAGGGGCCCTCAAGGAGCTCTAGTCACCAATGAGCTCCATCTAAAATCTGATTACTTTTCAGGATTCAAACTCACAAAGATAAATGCATATGACAGATGTAGTTAGTACTTAGTAGCGTTAAATACTGCTGCACGTGATAAAGTTTTAGTATTAAATTAACCATCATGTTTATTTTCACGGAAATATATTGACAAATGCTTTTAAATGCTACAGATTTTGTGTATGGGTTGTGGTTCGTTATATATAATAATATGATATAAATAAATATATTTTTTTAAAACACAAGGTTAATTTTACAAATTTTACATGTTTTATGATTAGTTAAAAGTTGTCTGTTGTAGCTAGTAAAGTATAAACGTGAGGATTTTCTATGAAATGTAGAAAATTAAACGATTGTATAAATTAGGAGAAATAAAGTGTTGCATGTTGAAACTTAAACATTTCTGACCTTATTATCTTAGCCTCTAATTAAAGGGAAACAGTGAAAATAGTATTAGTATAATATTTAAGAACCTCTTTTCCAACTGGCAGCCCTTTGGACTATTCAGTACCTATGAAGTAGCTCACAGTTTCAGAATGGTTGGTGACCCCTAATCTACACACTGTCTGAACCAGCACCCACCAGTCACTAGGGTTTACAAAGGAGTAATAGAACCCTAGAGAAGAAGCAACTGCTCGTAACTCTGTTTATAAAAGTCTTTTCTTGAAAACTTACAAGATCAAACTCCAAATTTTCTCTTTATCATATTGCCTGGGCAGCTACTGATAGAAAGACTAATAGTTTGACTTTTAACTCCTGTGACTTAGCTGGCCCTTTACCAATCAGCATTTGTACTTTACACATTGGCCATGGTTACATGATGTTTTTTAATTCAGAATTAGTTATTCCAAATTAAATTATTCGGAATTAAAGTGTTTTGCTCCGTGTTTACGTGGAAATAGTATTTCTGAATTGAGGTTTACGTGGAAAACAGGTTTATTCGGCTTTATTCAATTCTGCTTTAGGTCTGAGGGTTGGGAAGGCTCAGATTGGACAGGAGGAGAACATGATTTATCACGTCTATTGAGAAAAAACACACAACAAACCTTTTCTTTTCAGCTACAAAATAGAAGACCACCTGAGGACTGTTTTCATTTTTATCTTGATTGGAGTTTTGAAGCAGCAGCTGGACAATAACATGAGGTCATAGGTTATAGAAGGAGATACAGCAACGGAGAACGAGATAGAAGACCATACTTTGGTCAGTCAAAGCCAGCGGTTAGTGCAGCAGCTGTTCTACCTCCACTATACAGGACATTGAGGGGAAACGACCGGAATTAACTTGAAGTGGAATAAAGTGTTTACAAGATAGTGGAATTAAATAATTCATAATAAACCAGCCCCCTAATTCAGATTTAAGTTTAATTCGGAATTACATTTGCATTAGGAATTAAGTGTTTACAAGGTCAGTTTAAAGAGGATTTAACCTTTATTCTGAATTAAAGAGGAATTAAAGCTCCCATACAAATGTGACCATTGATGAACACATTCTTCAGGTTACTGGTGAGGAAGTATTGATGTGTTTTTGTGTCTCTAGACCAGAAGGCTTCAGAGAGAGATTCGTGCTGAACATGGTCTGGCCCAGAGGGAGCTGCAGGAAAGAAGCAGGAGGCAACTGCAGGAGTGTGACCACCGGGTGGCCTTGGAGAAGGACAAAGTCCACCTGATGGAGGAGGAGCGTGCTCGTCTGCTTCAGCAGGTGGACATTACATCATCCCTGTGTACTAATGATGTGGAGAATAATTGATACGAATTAGTATCTCGATACAAACGTGCGTGATGCGAGTGTATCGATTTATTCAGTGTGATACAGTATGTGATTGCAGAATCTCTCCTGGTCAGTTCTGGTCACACTGCCCTAAGCAGGCCAGATACCATCATACTGATAGCGTTTACCAAGTTCTCTTCTCGGAGGTTTTGTCATTGTTATGACTACCACTATCAGCTACATACAACACTCTGAGACCATAGAACATCTACAGATTCATTGGACACACACACATTGAAACTTCTGAATCCCAGACTGGTCTGCTTCCAAAACCCATTGACCAAATAAACCCTGTGTCCCACTGACCAGCAACCCTAAAACTTGATTCCGTCTCATTTCATCCAAAACCACTACAACACAGTGTGCATCGATACAATTGACGGTGAACTTGTGATGCTTTGCTCATCCAACCACCCATCCATTTTCTGACCTGCTTGTTCCTGTTTTCAGGGTCGTGGGGTGATTTTTTAAATGTTGTATTTCATTTTATTCTGTGTTTCCGAGGCACAGTGAATGCACCATCACTGCTTCCACAACAAAGTTACAACAACACGGAGGTCTGCGAGAGCAGCAGCAGCTATAGATGACATTTACAACACACCAAAAAACTAAAAATCAGGCGTAGAAAGATGGTAAACTCATCCAAACACAGGTGGTTTGTAAAGAATGCCATGCTGCTAAACCTTACACAAACTGAGGGGCTCACTAGTATCCATACGGCAGCTGCTCCCCCTAACTCACATTCCTGAGAGCTCCAAGCAAAACTCGTGAGAAAAGTGTCTCAGATTACTTTGGCCAAAGCGGTAGTCTGGCAGCTCCCTCTACCCATGACAAAAGACATAACTGACCCCAGATCTGTTTTCAAAATTTATTTTATTTTATTCTTTTGTTTGTCATATGGATGTTTGAACATAAGTCAGTGAGGGTCTGTTTACAGCAGCTGTGACTAGTGACAAATAATAGTTTGCATCTTTTTTTGCACAAGCAGTGTGAAAGACCTAATTTTTAAAGATTATTATTATTATTAGAAATGGTAATTCAATAGGGGCTTCCGGGTAGATGGCGTAATGGAGTAGATGTGGTTGCTCACGTTCCCTGGACTTTATGACTTCTACTTGGTCTTCCACTCATTAACGCCGCTTTTGTGTGGTCACTTATGATTCTGAACTATATTGGGTTCATTTCGTCCAGAAATAACCATGTCTAAGTCAACTAAAAAGAGTCACACGTGAGAAGAGGCGGCTAACATTAGCGCATTCACCGCGGTGCTAACTGATAAGCTAGCGGAGATGAAAGCAGAGTTGTTGGCGGAGATTAAGGACACATTTACGAGATACGAGGCCAATTTGAACGCTGTCCAGGCCACTGTTGATGACCTTACTACACGCATTGCTGGCCTAGAGTGGTCTTCAGACACTAACACCACTGATGCAACGGAGATTCAGGCCACGCTCTCGGCCCTGGTCGCAGACAATGCTAAGCTAAAGCCCAAGGTAATGGATCTTGAAGGCAGGAGTCGTCGTAACAATATCAGAATCGTCGAGCTGCCGGAAGATATTGAAGACTCCAAGCCAACAGTCTTCTTTTCCCAACTGCTTTTTGAGATGCTTGGTGCTGATACCTTGTCGTCGCCAACGAGGTTGGATAGGGCGTATTGCACACTAGCCGCTAAGCCGGGGCCCCTGGGTAGGCCACGGCCTGTCGTGGTATGCTTTCACCACTTTGAAATGTCGGAGCTGGTTGTGTGGGCGTCACGAAAACTACAGGGCAAGCTAAAATACAAGGACACTGTCATCCACATCTTTGAGGATTACAGTCCGGAAGTTTTGGAGCAACGCACCCAATTCAAAGATGTCATGAAGAAGCGTTACGAGTTGGGATTCAAGCCTGCTCTGAGGTACCCTGCTAAGCTATTTGTTGTGCTTGAGGACGGCAAGAGGAAACATCTCTCTTCCGTGAAAGAAGCAACTGACTTTGTCTCTCGTCGTCGACAGGATGCACGATCAGAGGCTGAATAGGTCATTTAACACGTACATGTTTGGCTGTACGGCTACGTTTTCCAGGTTGGCCCTCTTTGTGGCGTGGTTTTTGGTGCTACACACACTAATTGCATGCCGAGCTTTTCATAATCGTGACTTTACATGTGTATCATAATAAATTATTCTATGATGTGAACACTTGACACACATTTTGCGTTAGTCCTTTTACACGTAATACATATGTTTAACGAAGCAATTGTTTGGATTTGTTATCTATGTGCAATGTGTCAGTTTATTTTGTTGATATGGTTACACAAGAAAATTTTAATTTATAATTTGATGTTTTTTACTAAAAGCTTTTTACATTTAAACATTTATGCTTATTTTATTTTAAATTTTAATTAAAGAGAGCTATTATATATATGTATATTTTATATATATATATATATATATATATATATATATATATATATATTTGCTCGAGACAACTTTTACAACTACTTAATTCATTTAAATTTTTTATTTAACTGTGTAGTGCCAGATTGTTACTCTGGGCCAATTGCTAGTTGACCTGATGCATATTCAGGTGGTCCTGGTTGAATTTATTTTTGTTCTATATTTTTGGCTCTTATTGTATGTATATGTGTATATATATGTATATATATTTTTTTTATTTTTTCACCAAAAAGTGTCTTTTTATTCATTGACCATTACTGTGTGCCTTCGCTTTTGGGGAATTGGTGCATTTTGGAGAAACGGAAGTTCTTTTTTTGTTTAGTTATTATAGGAGTGTTAGGTCTGGTTCTTTGTTCTTATGTGTGTTTGTTGCTCAGGTCCAGGGCATATGTTTTCTACTATGGTGTAATCTGTACGAAATGTTAATTTACTGTGTAAATGACTAGTACCACTCAGTTAAGAATTTTGTCCCTTAATGTAAGCGGATTGAATAGCCCGATAAAGAGGTCTGCCATTTTAAGTTATCTCCGGAGTCAAAAGATCCAAATCGTGTTGCTACAAGAAACTCATTTAGTGAAACGTGATATAAACCGCTTTGCCAATAAGTTTTTTAAGGTTGTTGCTTTCTCCTCTGCACCCAATAAACCCAAGGGTGTTGCAATTCTTACCCGCTGTAATTTGCAGTTTAAGCAATAAAACTGGTCCGATGATAAAGGCAGGATTGTGGTTTTTAAATTGAACATAGAGAGGACAAATTTGGCTTTGATATCTTTGTATGCCCCTAATATTTTAGAGAAAAAGTTTTATGTTCAAATTACAAAAACAATACTTACTCTCCAGTTTTAAACTAATTATGGGTGCGGATTTTAATGCCGTGATGAATTCTGCGCTTGACAGATCTAATTCCTCTCAAAATTATAATCAAACATGTGCTACAGAGGCACTCAACCGCTGGGCTAATGAGACCGGAGTAACTGATTTATGGCATACGCACAGATTGGCCAGACATAAGTCATTTTCTAGAATTGATTATTTGTTTGTTTCCGGGGGTTGCTTTCAGGACATTTCTAAAGTTTTTCATTATATTGTTGCCCTTTCTGACCACAAAGCGGTGATTGTGGATGCCTCATTGACATTTTTCCCTACACGTGCTCCCCGCTGGCACTTCAATACCACTTTACTAGACAATGACAATTTTAAATCTCAATTCATTTCAGTGCTGAATGAATTTATTAATAAGGGCTCTGTCGATGATGCCAGAATTTTGTGGGGGGCAACTAAATGTTTTATTCGCAGCAATACTATTCGATATGCTTCACATGTTAAAAAATCCAGGACGTCTAGACTGCATGTACTGCAAAGCAAACTGTTTGATAATTTACTGCAACTATGTTTTGATCAAAAATTTTCAATACAGTATGATTTGGTGAAGAAGGAACTCAATGATATTCTTAAACATCTTGCAGAATTTTTAATACATAAAACAAGACAATGCTATAATTTTAATGGGGCAAGACCAAGCCATTTACTTGCTCTTAAGCTTAAGGCTGATGAGCAATTCTCTATCTCCCCTGTTAAAGATACCAATGGACAAGTTTTGGTTGAACCAACAAGTGTTAATTCTCTTTTTTCTTATTTTTATTCCAAATTATATAGTTCAGAGTTGGCACACACCGAACATGATTGCCAAAACTTTTTAGATGCTGCTCATTTACCCAAACTTTCAGAAGATGATTTGATTAAACTTAATTGTCCGATTACGCGGATTGAACTCAAAGAAGCGATTCAGGAAATGCGTAGAGGTAAAGCTCCTGGCGCTGACGGGATCCCACCTGAATTTTATGCTGCTTTTTGGGATCATCTTGGCTCTTTGTTGTTTGACATGATTCAGGCATCCCTAGAGACTGGATCCTTTTTAAGAGACGTTAATGTTGCAATAATTTCATTATTACTCAAAAAAGATAAAGACCGACAGGAATGTTCCAGTTATAGGCCCCTCTCTCTGTTGAACGCTGATCTGAAAGTCTTTGCTAAATTATTAGTTCGCAGACTCCAGCCTTTTATGACAAAATTAGTAAATTGCGACCAAACAGGTTTTATAAAGTCAAGGACTGCTGCTGACAATATGAGGAGGTTACTGCTTATAATTGACGGCACCTCAACAACTAAATTACCGGCAGGGGTTTTTTCACTCGATGCCATGAAGGCTTTTGATAGGTTGGAGTGGAAGTACCTGTGGTCTTTATTAAAATATTTTGGCATGGGTACAAATTTCATAAAAATGGTCCAGGTCTTTTATAATAATCCATTAGCAATGGTACTCACCGGCAGGAAATGTTCCTCACCCTTTGCTATCGCCAGAGGCTCTAGACAGGGATGTCCTCTTAGCCCTCTTTTGTTTGCGTTCTCTCTGAAGCCCTTGGCCCAAGTTATTTGTCTGTCTGATAAAGTCACTCAATTTGAAATGAACAGCACAAAACATTACATTTCCTTATACGCAGATGATGTTCTTTTGTATGTGGGGGATGTTCAGTCAATCCCTAATTTGTTATCAATATTTAAAAACTTTAGTGACATATCTGGTTACAAGATTAATTGGGATAAGTCTGCTTTTTTACCACTGAATGAGACTATGAGGAACTCTACTCTTCCCGCTGGAATTCCGATTGTGAAACAGTTTAAGTATCTGGGAATTGAAATCTCCTCATCTTTGCAATCTATCGTTAAAACTAATTATGACGGTGCTTTCTCTAAAATTATGGCTGACCTTGAGAGGTGGTCTTCGCTACTAAATTCTCTTCGTTCTCGTGTTTCAATTGTTAAGATGAACTTGCTACCCCGCATACATTTTCTCAGTTTTATGATTCCACTTCCACCTCCAGCACGCTATTGGGACAGGCTTCACAGTGCCATCACTAAATTTATCTGGAAGGGCAAACGCCCACGCCTTAAACTGTCCACAGTGCAACGTAACAGAGCTGCAGGCGGACTGTCACTTCCAAATTTTAAATTATATGACTGGGCTTTTGTACTGCGTCCTCTGTTTGCCGGATCCGACCTGCACTTTGTGCCATGATGGTGTTGTGGGGACCTACTTCCACATGGTTTGGGAGTGGCCAGGGCTTGCTTGGTTTTGAGAGATGGTGGCTGGTAATCTGTCTCTTCTCTTATCGTGCCTGGTTCCCTGCTCTCCCCTGGTCCTTCTTCTGAATGACATTTCTCAGCTTGGACTGAACAGGGCAAAACAAAGAGTCCTTTTGGCGGGACTTACCGCTGCCAAAAAGATGGTCGCCACAAGGTGGAAGCCCCCTCACTTGCTGTCTTGTCGACAGTGGTTCATGACATTTATTGACATTGCTTTCCTGGAGCTGTCCACGGCGCGGATGCATGGTGCTAGGGGGGGCACCACCAATATGTGGGACAGTGCAATTAAAGAACTTAAGTCATCCCTTCTTTAAGTTTAGTTTTTGTTTGAGTGCAGATTGTGTGTTTCATCATGTAGTGTTCTTGGTGCCCTGGACTTGTGTATGTGTATTTTTGTTGTTTGAAAATTAATTGAAAAAAATTGATAAAAAAAAGAAATGGTAATTCAACTTTATTTATATAGCGCAAATAACAACAAAGTCATGTCAAAGCCAAAGAACCCAACAAGATCCACATGAAAAAGCATTTACCGACAGTGGGAAGAAAAAACTCCCTCTTTTTTAGATGAATAAATCTCCAGCAGAACCAGGTTCAGAGGTGGAGAACATCTGCTTTGACTGGTTGGGGTATGTGAACAGAAGGGTAAACAGGATGGGATAGAAGGATAGTCCATCTGAGTGTCCCAGACTAATGCTATCTGCTCCTCACTACTGTATTAGCCTAATACCTGCTGAAGAGTTTATATTAGTAACTGTGTGGCAGACATGAATATGGACATTGTACTACTGAAAGTGTCACTCTAAGTCACTCATTGAGAGTGAAGTCACTGTTTAAGTTGTGACAGTGTGATAAACGGGTTCCAAATGTGAGGAAACCGATTCCTATTGCTTATGTTGAATCTGGTTCCAAATCCCAACCCTACTTGTGAAAAGGCCTGTTTTTTGTTGTGATGCATATTTCTAGTAGAGATTATAATTTTGCTAAATTTGCTGCTTATAAGGTATACAATAAATTAATGGTGTGCAATCTGAAAAATATTAGGTCATTAAGGATTAAAACATGATAACGATCTGCCAAATCACAAAGATCGTAGAACTGTCTGTAGTGCCCCTTTTATCCCTTGCGGTGCATTGCCTGTGTGACAAAGGTTTTTTTATCTGTCAAATTACACCATTTGCTAGTCAGGCTCATGTTAGCAGTACAAACAAGAATTAATCAGAGCTCAAAATACGCTCCGTTCCCCCTCCCTCCAGTGCACGGACATGCAGTCTGAGGAGCTGCTTCCTCTGTGCTAGAGACTGCCTGTCGGAGGCTTAGTGCAGATTTCCGTCTGTCCTCTGTTAAACTTCATCAGTTCTGAGTGTTGGAAGCACTGAGAGACATTTGATTAAACAAAAGTGCATGTATTTCTCTTTTGTAACTAACTTGCTGTTGCTGCACAGCACGGGGCTGTTTACACACTTTCTTAAAGGGACAACGTCCTGAATGTGGTTAGACAGACTGTAGTCACGTTTCAGCCTTAAAGCTGATATCTGAAGTTTCTGAGAAACGTCTCGATGTCCCGCCCTAAACAGCTGCACATTTCTCAGCAACGCGTGTGTGAGAGAACCAACAGAGGAGATTAGAGTCTCAGGTAGAGAGTCTCACACACACGTCGATCAGGTGCGCTTCACTATCAATCACCGTCTACGTGACATGCGTGTACACGTGTGTCAATCTGTGAGTGTATAACGGACCACTATTTAGTCCGGTTACAGTCTGTGTCACGACACCCGTTCATAGCATGGTAGTGACTGTAGTGTTACGCTCTGAATCAGATCTAAGTGTTTACATGTTACGTAGGCGGTGCTACATAGTGAAGGTCACCTGATTACTGCAGCTTCACTAACGCCACACCTGCCACTACATCTAACTACTGAAAATAGATGAGTTTAGTGAAAGTTAGGCAGGTACACGTGGATGGACTGGTGCGCATAAATTTAGAATGGATTCACCCCCCCCCAAACACACACACCAACCGACAACAAAAATATGAAAATGACTCAAAATACACAAAACAAAATATTTATACAAAAAATACACAAGACAACAGAAATGCAAAAAACTGCACCAACCAGGGAAATTGCACACGCTATTTTACTTTGCACCTGCATATATACCCCTTTATTATGCTACAGAGTATGTTTTGCCCATAATTGACAACTCTACTTAAGTTCCCACTATATGAATACATACTTCCGACAGGCACTGTACTAGTCAGCTTTAATGAAGAAAAAAGTGAAAGGTGGTTAAAAAAATAAATTAAAAAAATGTTAGTGCTAGTGATTAATAAAAGGGTCTTTGTGGCATTTTTCTCCGTTTTTGTTTTTTCTTGTAAAACTTTATTGAAAATAAAAGGCGTTTATATTTGTGGAGGCCACACTATGTAGCTCCACTTAAGTTAAGTTATTTTCTCAGTTACTTCACATCAATATTTCTTTCAGTTGAAACTCAACATGTTTTGTTTTGTATTGTTTGCAGCTCTCCCCTGAACAATAAGAGTGGCATCATCCAAGATGGCTGCTAAAGGAGGGCGGAGTTAAAGCAGAAGCTACCATCTTGGGGAAGCCACTGGGGGGGGAGGAAGCTGTCTGTTTAATTTGTTTAGTGATTTAATAGTGAATTAGAAATGTTAGTTTAGAGTTATATTGGATTGGTTTATTATGTTTATAGTTTAGTTCGATACATTGCTTCTATTAGTTTAATTATAGGTTTTCACCACTGTATGTTTGAAAATTCCCACCCCCTAATTATCTTTGTTGGCCAGTCACCTGTGTTTATAAACAGCACCATATTTGTCATTGGGAGATCAGTGGGGAAAGGTAAAGTTCCTGTGTTCACCTCAGTTCATTAGTTTTGTTTGAATTTACTTGATAGGTGAATTTTTGTTAAACTTAAATATTTTGTTAATAAATTCAATCATTTTTTTTGAAAGCTACACTTGTGTTCCTGCTTTTGCTGTTTGGTCCATGACAATATTGCCTCTGGCCATTTTGTGGAATAAGGGGTTTAAAAGACTGCTTAAAGTAAGATTTTATTAACACGAGTGTATTACCTCAACTAATATGCTGCTTTGTTATGTAGCAAGTTTTGCTAATGCTACACCGCTTTTGTTAAGCAGAACATGTCAGCCTTTTTGTTTGATGTTAATTGTACTTGGAACCAGTTTTAGAAATTGCTTGCTTCCTTTTTTCCATTTAGGGCCATAATTTTAAGAAGGTGAATTGGTTTGTTTTACTGGTAAAATAGTCTAAATCATCTGAATGAAAAAAAAATTGTGATAAAGTCGTGATCGTGACTTTACAAAGAAAAAATCGTGATATGATTTTTTTCCATTTTGCCCACCCCTACAATAAGTCTTCTCGTACCATACTGAAATAGTTGCTGGTTAACTCTTCTCTTTTGTTTGTCGTGTGCAGATTACTGAAGGCGATTCTCGCTACAAACAGCTGGAGAAAGAGTTTTCACTCTACAGAGAACAGCAGAACACCAGACCAGAGTTCAGACTGCAGACAGAGATCAACCTGCTCACATTAGAGAAGGTAAAGCTGAAGAGTGAGACAACCTGGGGCATGTCTGCATGTGTGATTTATCTGAACTCCCATTACAAGCTGATCTGTTGGCATAGCAGATGTTTCATAAGCACTGCTAGGGTGTGGGAATGTTACGCTGTTTCTAACGACGTTCAGTCTGTGTCACGTCATGGTGTAACATGCTTCAGCATGGCAGAGGGAGTCACAGACGTTGCAGCCTCACAACACACACCATTGGATTTCACAGACTCACACAATGTGAGATACATTTAAAGTTGGTTCAAATCTTTAGGATTTATTAGTGAGAATGCAGGAGGCATCCTTTCTATTTTTATTCCATCAGCGATAACTTCTCCTACACCGATTTCGACAAATAAGCTATCAAAAAAATCAGAAAGTTCCAGAGATTTTGGCTTTTATAAACTTTTTGACTTATTACATTGTTTTTTTTACATTCATTTCTATTGGAAATTTCAGCTTTTTCAACTTTTAACCCTTTCATCCCAGCCATTCTTCAACCTTTTCAACCCATTTCAACCTTATTGCTAATATTCAGCTATTGCTAGGTTAATGCTATTGCTAGATTAATGTTAATGCTATTGCTAGATTAATGTTAATGCTAGGTTAATGCTATTGCTAGATTAATGTTAATGCTAGGTTAATGCTATTGCTAGATTAATGTTAATGCTAGGTTAATGCTATTGCTAGATTAATGTTAATGCTAGGTTAATGCTATTCCTAGATTAATGTTAATGCTAGATTAATGCTATTGCTAGATTAATGTTAATGCTAGGTTAATGCTATTGCTAGATTAATGTTAATGCTATTGCTAGATTAATGTTAATGCTAGGTTAATGCTATTGCTAGATTAATGTTATTGCTAGGTTAATGCTATTGCTAGATTAATGTTAATGCTAGGTTAATGCTATTGCTAGATTAATGTTAATGCTAGGTTAATGCTATTGCTAGATTAATGTTAATGCTAGGTTAATGCTATTGCTAGATTAATGTTAATGCTAGGTTAATGCTATTGCTAGATTAATGTTAATGCTTGGTTAATGCTATTGCTAGATTAATGTTAATGCTATTGCTAGATTAATGTTAATGCTATTGCTAGATTAATGTTAATGCTATTGCTAGAGTAATGTTAATGCTATTGCTAGAGTAATGTTAATGCTATTGCTAGATTAATGTTAATGCTATTGCTAGATTAATGTTAATGCTATTGCTAGATTAATGTTAATGCTGGGTTAATGCTATTGCTAGATTAATGTTTATGCTATTGCTAGATTAATGTTTATGCTGGGTTAATGCTATTGCTAGATTAATGTTAATGCTATTGCTAGATTAATGTTAATGCTCGGTTTAATGCTATTGCTAGATTAATGTTAATGCTATTGATAGGTGAATGCTAATGCTATTGCTTGGCAAATGTTAACGCTGGCTAATGCTATTTAATGCTAATGCAAATTTATGCTAATGGTAGAAAATTCTAACGTTAATGCTAAGCTAGAGTAGTGCGACGCGAGCCAGCATCTGCATCCTCACTTGCATTTTTTTCAAGAAATACAAATGTACTTTTTTCTGTTTGCTGTCCAATTTTCATTTAATTTTCATACTGTCATGGTACAGATAAAAAAAACTACTACCAACTTTGTTACATTCCATGTCCAGGAAGGAGCAGGGAGAAGAAAAGTTTGTATAATGCCCCTTACTCAATCAAAATATTAAACAATTGATCTGCCAAGTTTACACGAACGGAGATAATGATATTACAGCATTATTAAAAAAAAAAAAAAAGTATAAATACCGGTAATACATTAACAAACTGAAGGACTTGCACGCCTACTCTCAGCACCAAAATAGGAAAACAAATAACACATATTGTCTTAGGAGTAAAATCTATTCAAAAAGCTCTTTTTATTGTTGTGTACAAAATTCCACATTTGCACCCCAACAACAGAAATGCACATCTGCTTAAAGGTTGCTCGTGCAAACTAATGTTTTCTTCTATGGTTCCCATTCTCTGAACTAAAAGAAAACAACTTTTGTAAAAGTTAAATCTGTCACTTTATGGACTGGCTGTCGCTAAGACAAGTTAGATTGAGTCGAATAACTTCACACAGTGTTTAGGCTATGTTTGTAAAAACAGTCAGTTTTAAAACTTAAAAGTTTAATCTTTTAATTGATTGTTGTCACATGATTGGTTGTTAGGACTTGACCTGAGTTTGTCAGTTGCTGGTTCTCTCTCTTCTGTCTCTTTCTAACCATTTTTCTACACATTTCAGGTCAACACCCCTCATCTTTACACCTTTCCTAAATTATGAAGCATTTCTTGTGTTTAATGCTGTAATGATTAGTCGACATAATCGATAATGTGGACTACAAAAACTTGTCGACGCTTTGTTTAATCTTGTAAATAATGATCAAATCCAGCCCGCGGCCGCCACCTGCTTTCTTTCTTTCTGCTTGCTGCAGTACCTCACATTGACAGCTAGGGACAGTGTTGTGCCACCAACTTTGTTTAAGTCGTCGACGAGCAGAAAAAGTAATGGATAGATTAGTCGACCACAAAAATCATCATAAGTTGCAGCTCTACTTGTTCGCTGCTCACTGCGTACTGACCAGGGTTGGGGTCAGTTATATTTTTCAGTTATAATTACGTTTTCAATTACAGTTCCATTACGATTACAGTGACCAGGATTTTTAATAATTACAATTAAATTACGATTATTATTTACCCTCTGAATGTCATTTACCATTACGTTCTCAATTACTAAAGTTCAATTACAATTAGTTACTATAACTGAGCCTGAAATAACTAACCTATCAACAGTTAACTTTCCTCATGTGTTAGCTTTCTGTTAGCATCTTTTATGATTAATAACATGTCCTAAATCAGCTGTTAAATACACTAAAGATAAATATCAATCATCTAATTTATTTCCTATCGGTTACCTTGTTACGCTTCATAATCAATGAAAATATAGGTTTTAATATTTTTTGTGTCAGTATACCCTTGGATTTATATTTTACTGTAAATGGTAAAATGTGGGAAAGCTTGATATGAAACACATTTTAATAATAGTTAACTACATACTGTACATAGAACTGTAACATGGTTCCCCAGTTTTGCGTAGTTATTATTGATGATTTTTCTAGAATTATAATGACAATTACAAAGTCAATTATCTAAAATAAATCGTAATTTAAATTATTACAATTATGACAGCAACATATTTTTGTAATTACATTTATACCATCATTGTAATTAATTATCAATTATAATTTGACCCCAACCCTGGTACTGACATACTGTGTTACCTTTTTACCTTTTGTGCTCCTGAAAGCTGTAATGTCTCATTTCAGTTTTATATATTTGATAAGACTGGTGACTGGGCGCGACTGCATTACTGCACCTATATCTGCCAAGTGTTAATAGTAAGATCTATGAGGTTTGGTGATGGATATAATTGTAAGTTGTATTTATTTGGTTGTACTCTCATTTATAAAATGATTTCATTTTAGACACAAGTTGCTTTTTACTCAGGATTTTCCCATCTGAGCCTTTTTTTTTTAAGACGAGAAAAGCAGTTTGCTATATTTTCAAATTATTTAGTAATTACATTAATGGGTTTGAGACATTTGGAATGTGAAAGAGTACTTTGATACAGTCCCTATGCCATGGGTTAGACAGCTCTTGTTATCAATAAAGATATAAGGTTCCAGAACACACGCTGGGTGTTGTTCCAGCTGTAAGAGAGAGACAAAAATGTCACAGAAAACATTTTTTAAAGCACCTTTTGCTAACCAAATCGTCCAATAATATCACATGAACATAATCAATTAACCTAAATGTTTAAAAAAGAATAAGGAATCAGCCTTAATTAAAGAAGCTCGAACAATCGCTCGTTACGGAGCATCTGTCTCTCACTCTGAGTGACAGCTGTCAAATCTGTCATGTTTCAGAATCAGAAATACTTCAATAATCCCAGGGAGAATTTATTTTCATTATCGCTCCAGATATACAAACATCTATTAAGAACAATAGAAATATAACTATACATATAAAAGGTCAACTGTACACTTTAATTATGTGCAGAAAGTGCAAAAAGAGCAAAATGAGAAAGACTGTCCGTGTTAGAGTCAGGTTACAGAAGGGGAGTGTCTGACTATCTTAGGGAGGCGTTATAGAGTTTAATGACCAAAGGCAGGAATGATTTCCTGTGGCGCTCAGTGGTGCATCTGGGTAGGAGGAGTCTCCCGCTGAAAGTGCTCCTCTGCTGGGCCAGTGTGTCATAGAGAGGGTGAGTGACTCAGCCACGGTCATCAGGGTGTCCAGCTCCTCCCCCGTGACATCACCAGCCCTCCTAATCAGTTTGTTTAATGTGTTGTTGTCTGCGACTCTCAAACCACTGCCCCAGCATGTGACAGCTAAGAAGATTGCACTGGCCACAACAGACTCGTAGAACATCCTCAGCATTGTCTGGCAGTTGTTAGACCTCAGTCTCCTTAGGAAAAACAGTCGGCTTTTTATAGACAGCTTCAGTGTTTTTAGTCTAGTCCAACTTATTGTTAAAGTACACCCCCAGGTACTAGTAGTCCTCTACAGTGTCCACATGGACCCCTGGATGGAAACAGGGGTCACTGTGTTTTCGCCCTCCTCAGATCCACTATGAGCTCCTTTGTCTTTGTCACGTTGACCTGCAGATGATTCAGTTCACACCAAGTGACAAAGTTGCTCGCCACAGTCCTGTATTCATTCTCATCAACCTTTTCAATGCAGCCAACTATTGCTGAGTCATCAGAAAATATCTGAATGTGGCAGAAGGGAGAGAGGACAGTCCCCTGTGGGGCCCCAGTGTTGCTGACCACCCTGTTCAGCACCAAGGACAGCACAAAATCACCCACGAATACAAAATATTTACAAACTTTTACACCCATAACGTAAAGCTACAACTCCTCTACATGAATCAACATCACAGCAGAAAATGAAATATGTTTACCTTTTAAAACAGGCAAACAAACAGCCATGGAGCCCTTTGTATCCTCATTTTTCACAGCCGAGGCCTGCCTTGACTTTCATAAACCTAGAGTAGCAGCTCATTTTAGCTTTGAACTGTCCAAACTTTCCTGGTCTTACTTTCCATAGCAGAACGTTCACCATCGTCTCCTTCTCTTCTGTCGGTCCCTGAGTCCTCCTCATGTCCCCTGGATAGTTCTCCTCCTGTGTCCTGTCTGTTGGAGGCATTAGCATCACTGCTACTCGCTACGCTAACTGCTGCTGTGCTGCTGCTCTTTTCCGGGATTTCCACAGAAACAACCTTTACCTCAGACTTAGCTTCATTTATTATCAATTATCTTTTTAGCTATTTCCTACCATCTTCCAAGCTGACTGAGAAACTATTTTTGCACAAAATCACACTTCAGATATAGCGTGGGCGTGGCCTGACTTTCCCCTCTCTTCCTCCTTTGTGCTCAGTTTTTACATTCAATTTTGTGTGTACAATGACATTTCCAGTGATTTAAACTCAATACTTAAACATTTAATCAAAACACCTAAAAGCAAATGAGGCGCTGAAAAAAAAAGATGAAGAAAATGAGGTGCTGGATCAAATAAGTGCCGGTCAAAATCTGGAAGATGAAAAATGTATAAATTAAGCTCCGGATGTGATGACAATGTGATCCCTAAGGAAAGTTGAGAGGTTATAGTATTTTTTGTTGATTTCATAGGTGGAGCTCGAGCGGAAGCTGGAGTCGACCACAAAGTCCAAGCTCCACTACAAGCAGCAGTGGGGGCGGGCCTTAAAAGAGCTGGCCCATTTTAAACAGGTACTGATTGAAGTTTGCTGCTTATCATTCCTTTACTTCATAAGACTGAAGGAACTTGATTTTGATTGATTTTTTGTAAATTAGAAGAAACATTTTGCCTTTGACTACATGTTATTATGGTATTTTCAGATCTCAGAATTTACTCTTCAATAATTATAAATGTTAATCCAAGCAAGTACACGTACACTATATTTTATAAGCCATATGTAAGACATGATTTAAAAAAAATGATTTACTCACTACATTTTCTGTTCTTGTCTTTCCAAGTACTGCTGCACATCTTCTTCTCTCTCTTCTCTCCTTCTCTCTCCTTCTCTCTCTCTCTTTTCTCTCCTTCTCTCTCCTTCTCTCTCTCTCTTTTCTCTCCTTCTCTCTCCTTCTCTCTTTTTTCTCTCTCTTTTTCTCTCTTTTTCTCTCTTTTTCTTTCCCTCTCTCTCTTTCTCTCTCTCTCTTTCTCTCTCTCTTCTCTGTTAAGACCAGGATTAGGGTCAATTACATTTTTTAATTACAATTACATCTTCAATTATCCATGTTCAATTACAACTCAATTATGATTACTATGACCGGCATTTTTTCCAATTAAAATTGTAATTTTTCCCCTGAAAGACAATTACATTCTCAATTACTAAAGTTCAAATTCAACTAAGCACAATTACTCCGCCTTTAAAACCTAACCCCCCTTTTGTGTTCGTTTTCTGTTTTCATCTCTTATGACAATGGGTCAGTTTTCACTGATGTCTTAAATCAGCAGTTTTTTGTCAGTATACGCCTCCATTTCAATGTTTTTATTTTTAAAATGGTAAAAAAATAAAACTCAAGAGAACTGACAGGTAGTGGGTAAAACTTGATATGAAACACATTACATAGAACTGTAACATGGTTCCCCAGTTTCACAGTTAAATTACAATTACTAAGTCAATTATCTGGCCTCAATTACAACTAAATTATGATTGCAACAGATTTTTAAAATTACAAATATAGTTACGTCATAGTTGTAATTAATTATCAATCACAATTTGAATTGACCCCAACCCTAGTTCTTTGAGTTTCCTGGCTGCCTAACTTGCTGGCTCATGTCTCTAGATACCCTCTCGTACTTCTTCGTTCTATTACCACATCTCTTTGTTGGGCGGCTCTTGTCCAGAATAAACCTCACACCACTTCCTGTTTTCTTTACCATTGGGGCTGTACTTCCCACTGCTCACAGAGTCTGGATATGTTCTGCAGCCTTTGCAGAATTCGATGTGCTTTTCCTCCATACATATGGGCTCTTGGTCTTTGTTCATCTTCCTTCACCAATTCTTTGTCAAGGCATAGGTCTTAAAGGACCTGATTTGACCTCTGATGGTCTTAGCTCTGCCTCTGATTTGTATATTTAAACCTTTTATTTGTGTTTTTCCTTGTCCAAGTGTTCTGCAGTTTCTCTCAAATCCAGCAACAATGCTACAAACTTGTTTACCATTCATACATTCTACATAAAGGCTCTGGACCAGAGAACCTGAAAACTTTCAAATATAATCCTACTCTTTATACAGTGGGGAAAATAATTATTTGATACACTGCCAATTTTGCAAGTTTTCCCATTTCCAAAGACTGGAGAGGTCTGTCATTTTCATCATAGGTACACTTCACATATGGGAGACAGAATATAAAAAATAAATCGCAAAAACAAGTTGTATGATTTTAAAAAAAAAAATTGCATTTTATTGTGTAAAATAAGTATTTGATCACTTACTAACCATCAACAATTCAGGCTCTCACAGACCTGTTTGTTTTTCTTCAAGAAGTCCTACTATTCTCCATTCATTACCAGTATTAACTGCACCTGTTTGAACTTTTTACATGTATAAAAGACACTTGTCCACACACTGGATTAATCAGACTTCAACCACAACAGCATGGGCAAGATCAGAACAGTTACAGAACACCAGAGACAAAGTTGTAGACCTGCTCAAGATTGGGATGGGCTACAGGACAATCGGCAAGCAGCTTGGTTAGAAGGCAACGACTGTTGGAGCTGTTATTAGAAAACTGTCAGTCTACCTCAGTCTGGGGCTCCATGCAAGATCTCACCCCATGGGGTACAAATGATTATGAGAAAGGTGAGGATCAGGCCAGAACTACGTGGAGGGAACTGGTCAATGACCTACATTGTCATGGATTAAAATCCTGCAGCGCATGCAACATCCCCCTGCTTAAGCCAGCACATGTCCAGGCCTATTTAAAGTGGCCAGTGACCATCTAGATGAACCAGAGGAGACATGGCAGAAAGTCATGTGGTGAGAAATATGGAACTTTTTGGTTTGAACTCCACTCGTCATGTTTGGAGGAAGAAGAACAATGAGTATAACCACAAGAACACCATCCCAACCATGAAGCATGGGGGTGGAAACATCATACTTTGGGGGTGTTTTTCTGCAAAGAGTACAGGCCGACTGTACCGTATTGAGGGGAGGATGGATGGGGCCATGTATAGCAAGATTTTGGCCAATGACCTCCTTCCTTCAATGAGAGCATTGGAGATGAAACGTGGCTGGATCTTTCAGCATGACATTGACCCAAAACACACAGCAATTAAGGGGTTACTCAGTAAGAAGCATTTCAAGGTCCTGGAGTGGCCTAGCCAGTCTCCACACCTCAACCCAATTGAACATTTTTGGAGGGAGCTGAAACTCTGCGTTGCCCAGATCGGTCTGGAGGAGTGGGCCAAAGTCCCTGCTGGAGTGTGTGCCAACCTGGTCGAGAAGTGCAGGAAACTGAAATCTGTAATTGTTAACAAAGGATTTTGCACTAAATATTAAGTTCCATTTTTCTATTGTATCAAATACTTATTTTATGCAATAAAATTAAAATTTATTATTTAAAAATCACACAATGTGTTTTTGTGGATTTTCTAAAATATTTTGTCTCTCACAATTGAAGTGTAACTACGATAAAAATTCCAGACCTCTCCAATCTTTGGTAGTGTATCAAATACTGTAGGCAGCCCTTCAGCAATAGTATGGAGCAGGCTATCAATGACCTCTCCACATCCCAGCATTATGCAAAAAGCCACTTTGATGATTTAAAACTATAAGTAACATTTTCTAGTGGTTTAAGGATCTTTTTTTTTATCAGATAATTTTCAACAAAAGCTTTTCCATAAATGTGTTTGATCCAAAGAAGCTATTTCAGCCAATGCATGTCGAACGTTCTGCAAGTCATCCAACAGAAGGCTCCACCCTGAAGCACTTCTAAAAACCTGTTTTATGTGTGAAAAGTATTTCTGACAGTTTACCGAAATGCAGAAGGATGATTAGTGACATTGAAATGGAGACGCAGGGGTGTGATTACACTTTACATCTCGAAGTTTTGCTGTAGCTTTTTTTTTTTTTTCTCACGTTTATTCAACCACACAACGTCATGATCATAATTTAAGAGCAATTCTAAAGAACTTTAGAAAGATACAATGAATAGTAGATGGGAAACCCTGTAAACAGAAACCCTGTCTAATAATATGTTAATATCTGTTACTAATTGGAATCAGCTAAAAAACAAATACCGGTAGATATTTCTCCTCCCATTCTTTCTCTCTGACTGTCTTGCTTTTCTCATGCCCTGGTGGCAGAGATAGGATTATGTTGGCCTTTCTGAGAGGAATGTGAGCTCTGTGAGGGACTGGTGTCCGGTGTAAGGTGTGCTGTCACCTACAACAGTGTTTTTCAATTGTTTTTCAGCCAAGGTACATCTTTTTATTAAATAAAATCACAAGCACTACACCAACCGAAAATTGAAAAAAAAAAAAAAGAATCTTTGTTTTTCATTCAGAGTCCGAGGTAGTATGTCATGCTGTCCTTCCTGAACCAACAGAATTTAACATTTATGTTGTAAGTTTTTTGATCTTTCATATATTTTTTTCAAATAAAAAGTGCAAGGAACAATATGCAGTAATTCTTACCAAAGCATCTTGAATCTTTATCATCTTTCATATTTTGCATACTTGATAGACGTCATGGGAGGGATAAAAGTAAGTTTAAAAACATTAAATATGATTAGAACTACAATTGAACTCCATTCTGTTAAATATTGTTGCGTTTCATATCATGTATTTTTATATTTTATGATTTTTTATTATCTATATGTCATGTATAATATATAAATATATTATGTCTGTGCGCTTTGAGAGGGGCTCACAGCAGCCTAATGCCATATTTACAGACAATAATGACTTTGTTTTCAAAAATGTTATTTTTTAGCACAATTGGGTGAAATCGAGTAATTTCCCACAATCTCTCACAGCACACAAATGCAGAAATCGACAGAAAAATATACAAAATTACAACAAGGACGCAAAAAATAACAAAAACACAAAATGACAAGCAACCAAAAAAGACAAAATCATTTTTTCCCCCTGTATGAATGATCTGATTAGTCATTATTTTAAATGCTGACTAGAGTGTTGATCATGTGGTCCTCAGCTCAGATACAATGACATGTTTGTGGTCCACGCTGTGATAGTTGCCCATCCCTGCTTTAGAACCTTGATTAATATCTCAGTTTTAAAGCTAGGGTTGGTGATTTTCTTCAGATACACTTTTTAAGTTTTTGGTAGAAATTTTCTTCATACTCTGTATACTTAGTATATTTATTTTGTTAGTATAACATTTACAACCCCATCTGAGTTTGTACAGGAAAGATTTGGCTCTAAGCTCAACATAGTCAAAGATTTAGTACCTTTTTGACACATTTTCTGCTCAGGAATATAACATTTGTAAATGTGTGTACCTAATCATTGTGTGTATGCAGCGTGAGCAGGAAAATGCAATGATTCTCCTGAAGAAGCAGCAAGCAGAGCTGGCGGCCATGAGGCTGCGTTACATTGCAACGGAGGAGAAGGAGGCCGTCCAACAGGACAGAAAGGAGCTGGACAGCATTAGGAATGATCTTAACGGGTAATATGATCAGCATTATATATATATATATATATATATATATAAGTATGATTTATCAAATCCAAAGAGGTCATTTTTTTAAGTTAAGTTCATATTGAATTGTTATTGTTCCCCAAATTTTGAAGCATTAAAGTACAACCAACAGGTTTTTCCTGATCTGCCACTATTCTGATCCTGACCACGCCCCCCACAGCGCTGCTCAGTTCCGCATGCAACTGCCAATCAATGCTCACTGAGGGCTGTAGAACCTAGTCCCTCCTCGCTTCTTTTATAGGAGGGGCGGGGCCAACAGTCAGTTTGTGATGTCACTGATCTAATCTCAGCCAATAGCAAAAGCAGATTGTAATGGCAGTGTTCAACCCAGTTCAGTAATCTTTTGGAGAAGACTGCTGTATTCTGTTGTGGAAAGAGCCATTCTTCTGCTAGTTAGCTTGCTACTTGTAGCTAGCTCGCTTGCTACTTAGCTTTCCAGTTGAGCCAGCAAATAAAAAAGCAGTAGATGATTACCTCAGAGCCAGAGTCAGATGGTAAATGATAGTATGTTGTTGAAGTATCGTATCCTTTCTCAGCAGAAAAAGTTAATGTTTAGTTAACTAGTACAGTGCCCGTCGGAAGCATGTATTCATGTGGGAGCATAAGGGGTATATTTGCGGGTGCAAAATGTGGGTGCAATTTTCCTGGTTTAATTCAATGGGACATGTGCATGACTTCATGACTTTTATATTTTTTTGTATGGTGTACTTTTCTGTAACGTATGTTTTTTGGAGTCGTGTATTTTTGTATAATTATTGTTTTTGTTGCTATTGTAGTGTGATTCAGGAGTAATTTTGCGTATTTTTTGTATAAATATTTAGTTTTGTGTATTTTAAGCCATTTTCATATTTTTGTTGTATTTTTCTGTTAATGTATGTTTTTTTGAAGTCGAGTACAGTGCCCGTCGGAAGTATGTATTCATATAGTGGGAGTTGAGAGAAGAAGTTGTCAATTATGGGCATAATAATAACATACTCTGTAGCATTATAAAGGGGTATATTTGTAGGTGCAAAGTAAAATAGCGTGTGCAATTTCCCTGGTTTAATTCTATGAGACATGCGCATGATAAATGTTTTTTTTTAACTCATTTTTATATTTTTTTCGTTTGGTGTTTTTTTCTGTAATGTACAGTGCCCGTCAGAAGTATGCATTCATGTGGGATTATAAGTTTTTAGTTTAGTTTATTTTGAGTCATTTTCATGTTTTTGTTGTCGTTTGGTGTATTTTTCTGTCTTTTGTGTAATTTTTGTATAAATATTTAGTTTTGTGTATTTTGAGTCATTTTCATATTTTTTTGTTGTTGTTTAGTGTGTGTGTGTGTCTGTCTAACTTTCACTGAACGTATCTATTTTCAGTAGTTAGGTGTAGTAACAGGTGTATAGTGAGTGAAGCTGCAGTAATCATCAGGCGGGCTTTACTATGTAGCACCGTTTACTGATCTGACTCAACACTACCACCCAATGGACGGGTGTCGTGACACAGACTGTAACCGGACTAAATGGTGGTACATACATAGACACGTAGACGGTGATCGATAGTGAAGCGTACGTGCGTGTGTGTGAGACTCTCTACCTTGAACACAAATCTCCGCCGTTGGTTCTCACACACGCGCTGCTGAGAAATGTGCAGCTTTCAACACAGCAACCATTGCCGTCAATAACTTCCGGGTGAGGTCTGTCCGGTCTAAATAGCGAACGGTCAAACTAACATGAAAATAAACGTTTCGAATTGTCATCACCAAATAAAGAACAGTAAAAAAGTATTTTTCCTCAAAAGAGAAAAGAGAAGTCCACAGGAGCTCATGCACGCACCGGAAGTGAGCTGTGCAGTGAAATTGATATAGATGGTGCGCTAGCGCCCCCTCACACCCTGAGGTCAAAAGTTGAATAGGTTTCATTTCGGGGCCGTCCAGAAGTGAAATAAAATTAAAATAAACATTTTGAAATGACCAAATTACTCCAAAATAACAGATACACACACTCGGAGTATTTGGAACCCGTTGACCAAGTTTCAGGTCGAACTCGCACCGCGTCGGGGAGATATTTGCTCCGCACGCACACACACAGACCTCCCTTGTTTTTATAGGTAGATAAATTCCTCTGTGAGCTCCGCTCTTTTGCTGCTGTCAGCTCAGCTGCCAGAAGTTGTTTTTAAGAAAAGAAGAAGCTTTGTGAACTAACTGCGATCTACAACATATGAAGTATAAACATTGTAATAAATAAACCTAATTTAGTCTCTTAAAATATTCAGAATGTTTAAAGAGAGGCACGTTATAGACCTTTACATTACATTTTAACATTCTGATATGTGTTTGTCTTATTTACCTGTGGGTGGATGTGCCGTAGCAGCTTTAGCATAGCTAGCTTGCTGTAAGAGGACAAGCTGCCGTTTCTGAGCCGTCTCAAAGGCAGACTCCCTCTTCGGTGGTGCGATAAGATTATTCCAGGGAAAGAGAGATGGAACAGCTACACTTTTAAGGTGTCTGATGGTGACTGGATCCGTTGACAAAATCCTCTTGAGTGAAGTTCCGGTGTAGTGTAGAATACAGATTCTGGACCCTCATCCCTCCTAACTGCTTAGATCCACTGGTCTGGGTCTGTTGGAAAAGTGTGGTAAGACAGGTATGGCTGTTTTCTTGCCCCACAAGAGCAACCAGGAACATAACAAGAGCAACCACGCTGAGACTGAGCATTTTTGTCACTCACCACTTCCGGTTTAAAATGCGTAAGTGTGAAAAAGGTCTGTTCAGCAGAAAAAAAGTGGTTTTAGGTTGGACTTACATGTTTAGCTTTTTTGCCTTTTCTCTAAACTCTGGCTCACTCATTGTGTGCTTAATGACGTTTGATATATTCTGTATGTTTATGTATTGACAGATTAAAAGAGCAAAACCGTATGGACCCCACCCACTCAGTTTCTGAGCCGGTCCCTGGTCTGAGTCAGAATGCGAGTGCTGACGAACACTTGAGTCGCCTGCTGGAGGAGAGAGACACCCTGCTGAGGACTGGGGTGTACACCCACCAAGACCGGATCATTGCAGAGCTCAACCGACAGATCCAGGACGCCATCAAAGACCAACCAGAGACAGTCCGTGTCATGTGATTGGATCTTCATAGCTTTAGATATATGTTTTCTGTTTATTTATTTATTTTATTTTTTTCCTTAATTTTCCTTCCCATATTTGCATTTAGCTTTTTGCTTGCGCTTTGTGTTTTTGTGAGATAAAATAAAGTTTTTTTTAATTTATTTTTTTTGAGGTGGCAGGGGGTATCGACCAGGGTTGGTGTCAATTACATTTCAGTTACAATTACGTTTCCAAATACAATTATTTTTTATCCTCAGTCAATTACAATTATTTTCTCAAGTTCAATTATAATTTATCACAATTACTGAGCCTGAAATAAATAACCTAATAAAAGTTAACTTTGTGTTAGCTTTCTTTTAGCATTTCTTATGATAACAGGTCCTAAATCAGCTGTAAAATATACTAAAAACAAATGTAAATCATCTAGTTTCTTTCCTATCGATTGATTACCTTGTTAGGCTTCCTAATCAATGAAAATATAGGTTTTAATATATTTGGTGCGGGCGTTTGAGGCTTTTTTGTGTCAGTATACTCCTCAATTTATATAATTTTTAAATGGTAAAATATGGGTAAGGTTGATATGAAAAAATAATTAACTATATATGTGTAGAACTGTACATAGAAATGTAACTTAGTTTTCCAGATTTGTGTTAAATTATAATTGACAATATTAATATAAAATTTTCATGACAATTACAAAGTAAATTATCTTAACTCAATTACAATTTAATTATGATTATGGAAGCAATTGTTTTTTTTAAATTACAATAACAATCATAATTTTGCCATAATTGTAATTAAATCACTCAGTGCCAATGATGAGATAACTCGTCAATTGCCTTTTTGTCACGGGGATTACTAGAAAACACCCTGAGGGAAATCATGGATAATGTGGTGATGAGATAAAACGATAAAAAAAAATGGGGAACGCAGTGACACTGCATGTCTGGGAGGAAGAGGAAGTTGCGTGTGTGCAGACTGACGGGAGAGAAACTTGGAGGACCACCAAAATACAGTAAGAAAACAATTCAACTCTGACCCAGATAGATAAATAATAATAATTTTGCCATCAAAAGCCCGGTCTCAGTGTTTTTTATTTTATTTTTTTATATATAAGGAAGCAATGTTCAGATGTTAGAGTTGTCACTAAAGCAAAAAAAAAATGCTTAAAAGTCACTGACAGGGTTTTTTAGAAAAGAAGGCTGTTTTTCTCAGCTTTTTGCTCTGAAGCTGGAGATTTGTGTAAAACTTGCTCTATTCAATGGCTGATTACAAAAGAACATAACGAGCCAGAAATAATAGAAAATATTCTGTAAGTCTTTAAAAATCAGTCAAAATGCTCAAAAACGGCTGGCACTGGGGGGTAGAAAATCTGAAAATGGCTGGCACTAAGTGAGTTAATTATCAACTATGCAATTACAATTATAATTGACCCTGGTACAGACACATCCAGAAAAGTAAACACTGATAGCATTCCATTGGCACAAGACATAGAGCAGGCAGGTAAATATATCAGATAAAGTTCAGAAATATAAAATTTGTAAAAAAGAAAAAAAAAAGCCCAAAACAAATCCACATGAACAGCATCAGTGACAGTGGGAAGAAACTACTTCCTTTTAACTGGAAGAAATCTTTAGCAGAACCAGGTTCAGAGGTGGCAGCCATCTGCGTGGACTGGTTGGGGTTAGTG
The DNA here is from genome assembly GCF_900634775.1 of Gouania willdenowi. Lineage (NCBI taxonomy): Eukaryota > Metazoa > Chordata > Actinopteri > Blenniiformes > Gobiesocidae > Gouania > Gouania willdenowi. The sequence continues at coordinate 32,964,967 of NC_041060.1, forward strand.
GACAGAAGGACCAACAGAACAGGATGGAGAGATAGAACATCAGAGCGTCCCAGACTAGTTGAGCCGTGGACCACAGATCAGGAACTGACATCATCAGCTTCACGACACCTGAAACAGAGCAGAGAGAAAAATCAATCACAGTGACAAGTAACAAAATGTTACTGTACTTAAATATTTTTTTTCTGGTATCTGTACTTTAGTTGAGTATTCAGTTTTTTGGTGACTTTTTACCTTTACTCCTTAATTTTTTCAACAAATATCTGTACTTTCTACTCCTTACATTTTAAAATAATGAGCTCGTTACTTTTAAGTCCTTTGATGATGACGTCATGGCATAAAAAGATGCAAAATTTTGGTAGTTTGAGCTTTTTTCTCTCGACAGGTCCCTTAGTTTTATAGTTAAAATTTTCAAGTTTTTAAAAATGTTAAACTCAAAGCTGCTCTGGGTTTAATTCAGCATTTGCATTTATTTATTTTTACATTTTATTTACAAATTGCATTTATTATGAGTGCTGAATTTTCCAGAGAGGTATTCCATAAAGTAAGTTATGTTCAAACTCTGAGTATGTTCAGGCTCAAATGAGGGAAACTCTGAGTATCTCATTCCAAAAAGCGAGGTATGTTCTTCTCTGAGTATGTTACCATGGCAACATTGTCGATGAACTAAACCTGGTCGCTGGCAGGTTTTATCAAAGAAACCCTGGGTTTCCACCTGGCTCCGCCCACCTGAACACCGTTTCTTAACACTTTAATAAACTTTAACACTTTTCTCTGAAATACATTAGTAACATCACACACCACAGACGTGTTCACATCATTACTAATGTTGTGTTGCTTTACGTTTTTTTTTTTTTTTTTTTTTGTGATAATGGTAATTTTCTTTATAACATTGTAGATGTAGATCATTTAGTGAAAGTCACTGAGAGGTTGATCTGCATTAAAACATTTACTGACGTCTGTAGTAAAAACCTGTGGATAATATAAAGGAGGAGATGATCATTTAAATAAATCAACTTTTAAGGTTCGATTGTTGTTTTATATTGTTATACAGTTAAGTCTGTAGATCATACATCTTTGAAGGTATGATGGCAATGGTTGGCGTCCCGCTTCAGTGTTTTTTATGACATTTTTTAGGACGTTGAGATGACTCTGGCGACAATATTACATTAAGAATCATTATAAATGATGTGATATGAAGCAGCATTTACTGTCTTTATATCCAGTGTAACAGGAGGACTCTCTATGCAGCCATCCTATGCTGCTGACACGTCTCCTCAGACACATTTTATTCATATTATTCACCGCTCGTCACGTCACTGAAGCAATAAAGTGATGAAACGACCAAAAAGTGTGACTAATTACTGGTGATTTATGCCACTATAATCACTGAAGACTGAACGCACCTTTAGAACAGGCTCATATTCCTCAAACACCGGCTTATTTCACCCATCAGGTTGAATAAATCACTATCTTCCGTTTGGTTGTCATGGCAGTTTGAGTATTCTTTGATCCATTGATGATGGCACGTGCACGTCAGTAACCCAAGGTTTACATACTCAGGGTTTATTAACCCACTTCATACCAGCTGTAATGGAATCAGATACCCAGAGTTTCCCATCGCGGGGTATGTTGACCCAGAGTTTATGGATAGACTCAGAGTTTGTTAACCCGCCTTTATGGAACACCCCTCTGGTGATCAAATGTAACATATTTAATTTATTTCCATGTACCAGTTTTCTACAAGTTCTTAAAAATATAAAATGCATAGAATTTGCTGATTTTTAAACTCTATTACAGTTTTTACCCATTGCTTGAACACTATAGACACAAGCTTAAACCAAAGTAACATAAGTTGAAGCTGTTGTTATATTTTAAAGTGTAACCATACCTTAAACAAAACCTCTGCTTTGCACTTTAGTTGCATTTCTGCTACACACTTTTTCCTGCACACTACACACTATTTCATACATAAGACACAAAATTCAAAAAGGAAATCTCATGTTACCATTGGGAAAACACATCTATTCAAAACACAATACACAATGAGTAAGTGAAAATACTTAGACCCACACCAACAGCGTCTAGGGGCGTTGCTAGGGGCGCATGCGCACGCAGCGACCGGCAGTGAGAGTTTGGCGTTGTGTTTTAAGTTTATAAACTTGTTCTTAAATGTTCTACGTTGTTTCACGTGTCTCCCATGAGTGTTCACATTGCTCTAAGTACTCACCTGCTACTGACAGAGATGGATCTCTTTTATCAGGCGCTGCTGTGTAACGTCAGCCGGGCAGTCAACCCAGCCGGATCACAGTACGTGTACCCCAGAGATCGACTGTAAGAGTTTATCTTGTGTGACACACGTCACATCACAGCTGCCTAAGTTCATTCTGAAGGACTTTAACCATGGTTCCCATGGTAACTCAGAAGTCAAAATGAGAAAGAATAGGAAGAGAGGGAAAAGACGCGGTGTCAGGCTGCGCCTAAGGAAGCAACAGCTCACCAAGTTCCCTCTGCCCTCAGTAATTCTGGGAAATGCCCAGTCCATGAGGAATAAAATGGACAAACTTCAGGGGAATGTCCGCTTTCAGAAGGACTTCATAAACTGCTGCATCATGGCCTTCTCGGAGACGTCGCTCACGGAGTTGGACCAGGATCTTCTCATCGATGGCTTTGGGGTTCTCTTTCGTCTCGATCACCAGGCTGACGTTACGTGGAAGACCCAAGGAGGCGGGGTTTGTCTATATAATAATAATAATAATAATATATATAATAGATTTTATTTGTATTGCACTTCACATTAAATAAATCTCAAAGTGCTACAAAAAAGCCTAAGACCTATAATGAACATAACTAGAAAACAGTTTAAAACCAATAACAATGAGTTATAAAAAGGCTACGGAAAGGCCTTTGTAAAAAGGTGTGTCTTTAGGCTGCGTTTAAAAGAATCCACAGTCTGCGGAGCTCTCAGATGGTCTGGGAGAGCTTTCCACAGTCTGGGAGCAGTCGAGCAGAAGGCTCGGTCACCCATGATGTGCAGCTTGGTTCTGGGGATCTTCAGGAGGAGGGCTTTGCCAGAACGGAGGAGGAGGTCTGGGGGATAAGAAGTTCCTTTAGGTAGGTTGGGGCATTTCTGTGTACACACTGGTTTGTGAGGAGGGAGATTTTATATTCAACTCTTTGTTCCAGAGGGAGCCAGTGCAATGATTTCAGGATGGGGTGATAGGATCATATTTGTGCACCCCCATCAGGATCCTCGCAGCACTGTTCTGGATGTATTGAAGCTTGCGAATGCTCTTGCTAGGGATCCCGATGAGGAGAGCATTACAATAGTCTAGCCTGGAGGAGACAAAGGCATGTACCAGTTTTTCAGCGTCGGGCAAAGAGAGTGTGGGGCGGAGTTTCGCGAGGTTCCTCAGGTGGTAGGAGTTTTTGCACAGCTGCTTGATGTGTGTGTCAAACATCATGTGAGAATCCATTCTCACACCCAAGTTGGTGACTGCTGCAAAGAGTGGAATTTCCTGACCAGCAAAGGGGATAGAAGTTATGCGGATGTTTGAACCTGATGTGTAGTGCCGACCAGCATGGCTTCGGTTATGGAACTATTGAGTTGTGGGAAGTTGAGATTCATCCACGCCTTATCAATCAATTTTTTTATTTATTTATTTATTCAGTTCATTTCCGACATGGTTATTTTCACAGAAATTCATTTGACATTCAGAGCAAAATCACATCATTGTTTTTTTTGTTTTTTTGTCCTTTTTTTGTCCTTTTGCATGCCGGAAAGGGCGACGGAAAAAAGCATTATGCTTATCCAGATCCGTCCCCTAATTTGAACACAGATAATTTTACATCCAACCTCGTTTCTTCCCTTTTTTTTTTTTTTTTTTTGTCCTTTTTTTTTGTGATGTGTTCTCGTCTGCAGTCATTGTTCCTGTTGTTACTCCTCTTCACTGTCTTTTTCCTCCGTATTTCCTCGGGCTTTCTTTTCCAGTCGTTGTTTACGTTCCTCCAACTCTCCAAACGAAAAGTTCTTCTTCTTTCGGAGTACCTTCATATCCTCTGAAAGTCACCTCAGCTTACGATCCATCAGAAAGGCACATGCACATACACATACCCCCATCATTAGCAGGCCAAAGATCATGACCCCTAGCAGATAGATGTCCTCCACATCTTCCACTGACAGCAGAGAGAGACAGAGCATCTGGCTTCTCCCTCGTGCATCCATGACATATCCACCTGGGTATGTGTCCTTTGGACACGGTATTTCGTGCTGAAGCAATTGCCTCGTTGAGAAAATTTTGTCAATGGCGCTCAATGACCAGTTAATGAGTTCCATGTTGTCGCTGTAGCGTTCAATGAAGAGTTGACTTGAGAATCAATCAATCAATCTTTATTTGTATAGCGCCAAATCATAACCAATGGTATCCCAAGGCACTTTACAGTAGAGCAGTCTTAAGGACGGACTCTTCATTTTATGGATACACACATATGCATATATACGTATATACACATACATATGTATCCCACACCCAACATGAATTCATCATGGCGGCAAGGAAAACCTTCTGTTAAGCAGCAGGAACCTTGTGTGGATCCCATTCCTATGATGAACAGCCATCCACGTTATGCTGTGTTGGGTGTGTGCAGAGGAAAGGGTGGAGACAGAGTTGTTGAGACTCTGTAGCTCCACACTGAGGATCCCACGGACCTGCAAGACAAAAGCCAGAAGGAGTACAGGAGCAAACACACAAGGGAAGAAGCAGACATAGAGGGAGTGTTTGAGAGAGGAATGGGACCCTCTCCGGTCCCTCTCTAACCTAAATGACCTCTCTCTTAACGCCCTCTCCAACCTCTCTCCAACCGAGCATGCCCCCCCCCCCTGGCAGTCTATGCCTATTGCATCTTAATTATGAGGTATGAGCTGGTTCCTAACTAAAAGCTTTACCAAAGAGGAATGTTTTGAGTCTTAGTCTCCTCCAGAAAGGTTGTCAGTGTGGCAAGTGATGAAGATGATGAAAGGGCTGTAGGGGGTGACGGCTCCACCCTGATGTAGAGCTGCGTGTCATCGGCATAGCAATGGAATGACACGCCATGCCTGCTGATTATATGGCCAAGGGGGAGCATGTATAAAGTGAATAAAAGTGGGCCACTTATATGTCAACAAGCACTACTGCAGCTCTGTGACTGTCATGCTGCGTTCACACCGAATGCTTCTTCTACGGCACCGGAGGCATCTGCTGTACACAACATACAGCACGGTCCGCAGGATCAAAAAATGTTCCCAATACGCATCATACGCACGTCTGAAGCGAAGCGACACATCCAACTCGGTGAGTTTCACTGCCTGCTGAAGTGAGGAGCTGTGCTCCTTTTTCTCCTCTCACAAACTTAAACCACCAGTGAAAAAAGCCCGTGTGATTAGCGGCTAATGCTATCCTAGCTCAGTACCGACTTTCAAAGATGAAAACTACAGAGAGAACTTTTACTTGCTACTTTCACCTCCTCACTGATTCTCCTCCACGCTAAATCCTTCCTAGTCCTGTCCCGGTTATAAAGGTTGTGTCATACAGCTCCAGGTGGTCACACACAGCTTCTACTCCATGGTTGAATGGGTCAACAGACCAGTGTCCGTGTTGACGGCCTGACGTCATTGTCAACAAAGCCTTTTGTCATGCGAAACAGCTGCAGGAGTCCAATATTTTCAACTCTTGCAAATGTGCGGGTGTGCGGATATACATAAAATCGGGAACGTGGTCGCACGGCCAACGCACTTGATGTGCGAATCTAACCGCACTGTCGCACTGGAAAGCTTTTGCATCTGGGACGCATCTATCCATTGACTTGTATGTAATCTGGTGTATGGACATTTCGTGACGCATCCGGTGTGAACGCAGCATCAGAGAACAGATCTGCACGCCAGATTTTGAACTTCTGTGTCTCTCCATCCCTTCTACATGCCCCGTGAGTTCCCTCAAATGTTTATAACCATTGTTTATATCCACCCGAAGGCAAACGCTGCTTCTAGCGTCATCTCTGATGTCATTCATAGACTGCAGTCTATTTCACCTGACGCTCCTAACTTTATAATGGATGATTTTAACCACGTTTCTCTTAAGAAATCCCTACCAAACTTTTATCAATATGTCTCCTGTCCAACCAGGCGAGATAAAACTTTGAATCTTTGTTATGGGTCAATTAAAGACGCTTTTAATTCCCTCCCTCTCCCCTCTTTGGTCTCTGCGGATCATCACTGTGTGCACCTTCTGCCCATCTACAAGACTGTGTTAAAGAGGGAAAAAATACAGACCAAGGAGGTGAAAGTGTGGTCTGATATATCTGTGCTCTCACTGCAGGAATGTTTTAACCATCCCCACATTTTAAATTATTTTAGACCCATAGCCTTGACCTTGCTCTCAATGAAGGCCCTTGAGAGGCTGGTGCGATCAAAACTTTTAAATAAAACTGAACATGCTCTTGACTCACTACAGTTTGCTTATAGGCCCAACAGAGGAGTGGAGAACACCACATTAACTCCATTTAACCTGCTCCCTAAACACCTGGAGGGAACTGGATGCCATGCCCGACGTTTATTTATTGATTTCTCATCTGCTTTGAACACTATTCAACCCCACATTTGAATCCACCGGCTGTTGGATCATTTTAACTTAAGTAATAATCTTGTGGGCTGGATTTTAGACTTCTTAACAAAGCGAACACAGAGAGTCAGAGTGAACGGGTTTTTATCAAACACAGTGTGCTCTTCCACTGGCTATCCACAGGAGTGTGTGCTGTCACCTCTGCTTTTTATTCTGTACACAAATATGTGAGTACTTTTAAAAATCGGTCTATTTTAAAGTATGCAGATTATAAAGTGGTTGTTAGTCTCCTCCTGGGCAACGAGAGCAGTCATGGTCCTATAAATGATGATTTTATCAAATGGTGCGACGAATCATATTTGGTGGTTAACACTGTAAAAACCAAAGATATGATTACTGATTTTAGAAGACTAACAAGGATCAACCATGACATCACGACCAACAAGGGAGTCAATGTTGAATGTGTTCAATCCTACAACTACCTTGGGACTATTAATGATAACACACTGAACTTTGAGGAGAACTGTGAAGCTGTGTGTAAAAGGGGCCACCGGCATCTTCACTGCTTAACGAAGCTGTCCTTCTTCCACGTGGACAAAACTGTGATGACCATGTTTTACCATGCTTTTATTGAATCTGTTTTATCTTTTTGTCTGGTGTCATGGTTTGGAGGGTTACCTCTGAAGGATAGTAACAGACTGGGCCAGATAGTGAAATGGTCCAGTGGACTCATTGGTGAGCCTCAGTCGAGCGTGGAGTCCCTGTACTCTAGACAGTTACAGCGGATCACCCGCTCCATTACGGCAGATTCCTCCCACCCTCTGTCTGCAGAGTTCCAGCTTCTTCCATCCAGTCGGAGGTTCAGGGTCCCAAGGAGAAGAACAAAGCGCTACAGGAACAGCTTTGTTCCAGCAGCAGCTGTTCTTTTAAATAAGTTATAGTTTTAGATATTTATTTATAGTAGTTTTATTCTTTTGCTGTCTTTTACTGTGATGCTGTAATGATCCTTTAATTGCTCAGTTGCCCCTCTTTCCTTCGGTCCTGCTCCTGGTCAGCCTGCGAGTACAATGTAGTGTTGAAAATTGTCTGTTTTTGTCAGTGCTTTGTGGTCTGTTGTTTTAAATGTCAATGTAGATGCCATCCTCTGTTTTTCACTGCGAAACAAATCTACCTACAGGTACTAATAAAGTCACCTGAACCTGAAAATACTTAGTGACAAAATTGAACACCAATCAGCAGCTACAAAAAGGCCTCAGTTTAGCCATTTTGAAAACTTTGTAAGCATGGAGGTAGGGAGAGGTAGACAGAGAGAGAGAGAGAGCGGATGTGGCCAATCATATCCTTTACAAGATAAAACATTACTGCTTTGGTTACATTAGGCCTGGATGATATTGACCAATACTCATACAGTATGTCTATATTTATCCTCAAAATGGCAATAGGTGATATAAACCATTTATTTTTTCATGAATAGTTTTACAAGAAAAACAATAATGGATCAAAGTCAGTGGAGACACAAAGACCCTTTTATTAATCACTAGCAGCACAATATCAACATTTTGTGTCACTTTTGACTTTTTTCTTCATTAAGGCTGAAATGTGATTAAATTATGTAGTGTTGCTTTTTCAGGGAAGCTCTGAGCTGCTGAAAGTCGTTTTTAAAGTAAATCACATTCAGGACACTGTCTCTTTAAGAATGTGGAAACAGCCCCGTGAGCTGCAGTAGCACCAGATCTTTGCTGAGGAGCGACAGAGAGTTAGTTAGATTAGAGAAACACATGCAATGTTTCCTCGAACGTCTCTCAGTGTTTAACACTCGGAACTGATAGTTTTACAGACAGACAGACATCTGCACTGAGCCACTGACAGACAGTTACTAACACAGCTGACTGTGTGTGTCTGTGCACTGGGGGGAGGGGGAGCGGAGCGTACTTCTGCCCTGTTTAACCGCTTAATAATTCTTTGGTGTCTGTAATACTGATATGCTGACTAGCAAATGGTGTGATTTGGCAGAAATAAAAAATTTGAATATTCTGTGTATGGACCACAGACATATGACGTAGACACGGCACTGCAAGGGTTAAAATGTGAACTACAGATGGTTCTCATGTTTTAATCCTTAACAATCTAATATCGTCAGATCGCACACCGTTATACATACTGTACGTGAGTGAGAGCAAGAGACACACACAAAATGTTAGTTTTTTAGATGAGTAAACTCACACACAGACACACACACACACAATATAAACAGTGAACAAAATTGGGTCATACATACCATTTCAGACGGCGTCTGTCCTGTAGACACGCTTTCTTTCTGAAAGCATGCTGTCGAGTTACCTCAATAACAAATAGAATTCACTAGACAGATATGCTGCCTTATTATGTAGCAAGCGATGCTAATGCTACACTACTTTAACAAAGTAAAAGACTGTGTGACTATAAGAACATGTCAGCCCTTTTGTATGATATTAATTGTACTTGGAACCATTTTGATCAATTGCTTACGTACAAAATTACCTTGTCTTAAATAATTTTTTATTCCTTTTTTTCCATTTAGGGCGATGATTTTAAGTAAGTGAATTGGTTTGGTTTATTGGTAAATACCTTTAAAATAGTCTAAATGATTTGAATGAAGAGCCCCCTGTCTCTGTCATCAAGGCATCAAAATCTGTGACAAACACCTACAACACGAGACATGTCCCCAGCTAAGTGTGGGGTGGCGGTGGCTGGCTGGGGGTGCTTGGGTTTGCCTGCTTATCGGTCCGTGGCTGGCGGGGTGGCCCTGCTTGGTTGATGGCGTTCTCTCACGTTGGGGGGGGGGTGTCTCCGGTTGTGCTGTTTGCCGCATCCGTGGTGCCGCGTGCCCGTCTGTGCCATCTATCCTCTCCGGTGGCAAACCAGACAGGCCTCCTACATGGACACTTCACTCCCAGCTGGTCTGGCTCAATCACACCTATACCCATACCTAGGGGGGCTGGATGGTAGGGCTGGGGGTGGAGCGGGCCACCGCCTGTGCTACTAAGTAGTGGCGCGGGGGCGGCACTCCCACCTCAAATTGCTCTACCAATCCCTCAAATTTTAATCACGCCACGCCCCCAGAGGGTGCGACCACCGCTTCCACCCTCCGGAGCTATTGCACCACATACACATACATACACAAAGGTTCCATCCCATTTCTTTTAATTGCACCTCATACATTCCCTAAACACACACATTCACACAGGGGATAAGGAAGTGCCTCATGGAGAGGGACCATAACAAGGTGGTGGGTAGGCTCACACAATTGGCCTGTCGGGTGGGGGCCCCGCCCTTCTGTTAATGGCTAGGCCACCATGTAAACTACAAATACATCAGGATGGTGCGGTCGGGCATTGCGGGGCGGTGGGTCACGGGGGCGTAGGGGGTGTTGCTGGAGGCTCTCTTCGTAGGGTCTCTCCGGGCAGTGTCAGCCTGGCGGGGCGTGGGGTGGTTCTTCCATTCGGGTGTGGCTTGGTGCTTGTCTCGTCTCCTGGTTGCCGCCCGGGGTGACCTGCTGCGCCTTTGTGGGTGGTGGACGCGCTGGGGGAGTGCTAGCGTCTATACTGGGGTTGGGGCAGGGTTGCTTGGCGCTTCGAGATGAAGCTGTTTGCTGGGGAGCGGCACTAGCTGTTCCGGATCTTTTGGGAGTCTGCTCGGTCGTGGTGAGGGGTGGCCTGGGGCTCCCTGGCCCTCGCTCTTTCTACTGGCCTGACTGCATCTCCAGGTTCCGGGCAGCGCTTAGGTTTGCAGTAGTGGTTCTTGCACATACATTGGTCTACGATGCACTGGCATGCCTTGGGCTGTGGGATAAAACTCGTCCTGGGCTTAACTTGTTATGGCAATTATTATATTCATCATCATATCATCAAATGTGTGTTCATGTGTACAATTTGTCATGTTTTAATACATGATGACTGCACTACTCTTTGCACTTTTGAACAGCTGAGTCATGTTAACACACAGATAAGAACCCCAGCCTGAACCTTCAAGGCCAAACTCAAACTCACATGCGGATATACACGCACACACGCTATCAAGGACAGATACCAGTGGCGCAGGCCTTCCTCATAATATACACGTCTTCATCATCCTCCAACATTTCCACTGTTGGGAGCATCTGACTCCCTTCTTTTCTTTTTCTCAATCTTCTTTTTTCCCTATCTGTATAAAAGCTTAAACTGTGAAACTGTTGGTCAGTCCAAATATCCTGAGCCGGGGTCAAGACCTTTTGGACCATCCTGCTTAGTACCTGGCCGCCTTTCCTTCCCACAGGGTGGGACTCTCCTTTTTTTGTATTCCTTTTCATTTAGTTTTATAATAAATCCTTTTTTATAAAATCATCAAGCTTTGACTGGACATCATCATTCAACACAGAGCTTAATTCATGTCACCAAATGAGGTCAACCGCAAATTTGCCGTGACAAACCTTAGACACGTTGAGTGGTAATACCTGCTTTAGGTATTACCACTCACTCCTTCCCTCTGTCCACAACCACCACCATTATACCTAAGCTTCACACTTATCACCAGACTGACTTGATTACACAACACAATAAGCACAACTACAACTTCACATCTCACTTTAAAATAATCAACTCTTCCCCACCCTTTCCATTTCCTACCTTGAGTCTCCCCTCCCTGGTCCCCTTCTCTGGTTACGAAGTACAATATCATTATCAATGAAGAACTTCTGCAGTTTAATTTACTCCAATTATCACTGTTCATTGTTCCCTTATTCCTCTATTTTTGGTTTATTATCCAATATCTACCTGTAATAATCTTCTTTGCTTGTTCTTAAACTCAATTACTCAGTTTACAAATAGTGTTGTGTTCAAGACCACACTATTCAAGACCAAGACTTGCCCGAGACCAGAATGCACCGAGACCAAGACAAGACCAAGACTTTCGGGAGTCAAGACCGAGACCGAGACCGAGACCAAGACCAAGACCATAAACATTTTTTTTTTCAATTTAAATTTTTTTTTTATAAATAAATAGAATTATGGCAAGGTTCAACAGTAAAATAACATTCTCTCTTTAATTTTAGTTTATTTTAAAAACATTTTACAGACAAAAAAGGTACCTGCAAAAAATTCACTAAAATATTAAAACTACTACTGCTACTGATAAATTCACAATTATTCTACATATTTGAAAACAAGATTTTTATGTCAGCTGAATGTACAGCAAGTGTTTAAAAGCATTTCTGCCAAGAAATAATGATTCTTGATTCTGATTCTTTGAGTTTTGCAGGTCAACAGGTCACAGATACTTTTTTAGTTTGAAAAGCCTTTACACAGGCCATTTTTATGAATTCACTTAGTTGATACAGTTTAATTTGGTTGCTGTAATATAACTAGGATATTCAATTAACAAAGGTTTCCAGCCGTAACTGTAAAACTAAAACTTTCTGAAATAAAACTACAAACAAGTTGTCATCAGTCTAAAAAACATAGAGCTACAGGTAGATGTGAAACTAAATAAAACAAACTCAAACCCTGGAACAGTCATGTGACAAATCAATCAATAGTTTTTTGTTGAGAATTATTATTATTCTGGATACAGTGGAAACAGAAACTATAAAAAATAATTATATTGTGAACCTGTTTATATTGTAGGGAACAACATAAATGTAATTGGAGTCTAAAGCCACAAAAAACACCACTTTAAAAGAAATAGACTAATATAAAACCTCTTTACAGTTATTTAAGTCATTCTGGGCTAGTGCAACTCTGCGGCGATGACGCACTGGTGACGACATAATCAAAGATGGCGGCGGCCCGGACTACAGCCGACATTATTGTAATAAAGCCTTAAAAGACATGGATATAATGAAAAGAGTGGATGGACAGAGGCATAAACATGCAGACTTTCACACAGACACATTAAACACACACAGACCTCAGTAAACACGGTAAACGGAACAGGCTTCATCGGGCGGCTGGCACTAGGACCCGGAGGCGGAGTAAGTGCGTCCCCTATCCAGCCTTCACACGCTGTAATATCATCAGTTTATCATTTTACCAGTTGTTAGAGCTACTGTCTTTACCAGGGAGATAATATTTATTACTGGTGATTGTTTTCTGGAGTTTTACTGGGATTTTTACCGGTGATTAGTTCACATCTCCCTTGCGCTCCGCGGTCCAAACTGACACCGTAGCCACACACGTATGAGTGTCACACACGTCACTCAGTCACATTAAGGAAGGTTGTGGTCATTATTTGGGGCGGATTAAAAAATGAACAAAGGATTGTTTGATCCCCATTCTTCTCCGTGTTATCACATTATAAAAAAGTTTAAAAATAGCAGGAATTAGTGCTGGTCTCGACGGAAAATCCCGAGTCAGAATGCTTCAGAGTCCGAGACCTTTAAAATTTGGTCTCAAGACCAAGACCGGTCTCGACTACCACAACATTACAGAGTAACCTTCAAACCTGCCACCGACCCACTTCCTGTTCTTAGATCCATCCTGTAGAACCTCTTCCCCATGTTCTTCTCATGGGAACTGAGTGTGTTTGATGGAGGATTATGTGCTATGCAGCTTTTTGAACCCAATGAAAAGCTCTGTCATGTTTCTCTGTTCAAATAAACAGACAATAACATGTCTTTATTCAAAGAAATAAAGCTTCACTGGACATTTGATATCATTACATTTAACAAACTTCATGTCTGAAGGAATCAAAGGAAATTTAAGAATAACTATAAGATGTATCATGGCTTCATTGGTAATTCTAAAGAAAGACTGGACAGGTTAAAGAACAAATAAAGAACATTTCAGAGTTACAAATATGACTTAGAAGAAATCTATGAGCTGTAATCACAGAGTTCATAGAAATGTAAATATGACGGAGGAAATTGGTCATAAAATGGGAGAGTTTGGACACTTTGGGCTCCCCTTACCCCGATATTCATTCAGCACACTGCATGAAACATTCACAGGCTTTAGGCAGAGTTTCAATGTCAGGAACCATTTGATCAGATTCACTTCAACTGCAAAAGATACTTCACACATGAAACAAATCAGATCTAAAAAAAAAATATAATGGTTTGCTTAGGTAAACATTTCAAACACACTAAAAATAGAAATCCCTTTAAAAACATAGAGAAAAGAAACAGGTTCAAAGGTACATGGATGAAGATGGGCTGCATTAACACTGCATGTATATTTATCTAGAAGATAGGATCTGATTGGTAGATCTATTGGAATGTTAGTATTTTATATAGACTGTAGAGAAGGTGACTAATGATTATTATGTACAGCATACAAACACATGATGGACATCAGTAGATTGTCATTTACGTATACAGTATAGGAATCTGTCATCAGTGTATAATAAGGTAATATATTCATTTACATCATGTATAAATACAGAAGCTATAGAATGTATATCCTGTATTGAAACTGATCAAAGAGAAACTTCTTCCTGCTCCTTTCCAACTGATCTTTTCTTCCAGACCAGACCTTTGAAGATGAACAACTTCCTGAACTGTTGGTGTCTATTTTCCAGCTGACAGCAGGTTTATGTTGTAATCCTGTGCAGCCTGAACTCCAGGTTAGATCTTGAGATCTTTGGAGACCCTTATCAACCTCCTGCATTCTGCCAAAACCAGAACCAGCAAACAGAACGTGCAACAAGGGACGCAATAGTTAGACACTATTCATGATTTGGATTAAAAAAAAACAGTAGTGCCATTGCTTTTATTATCCTGTTTTATCATTGTATGTATTACTAAAACATAATCTAAAAACGCCTTTTTTTTGTGATGAATATACATCAATTGGAGACTAAATTATATTATTTGTGGTCAATATTGACAGCTGTTTGGAGGATAAATTTATGAGGCTAAAATCTGTTATCTGTAATCACTGTAGACTGATAGATGAAAAAATCTAATCAAAACGTTATGAATATATTTGATATGTTGCAGGCTATACTATGGTATCAAATGTAATATTAACTGATACACTTTTTAAAGTTTCATCACATTTTGTGCCTGAAATTCACCCTTATGATGAGATCAGTTTATTCCAGATTTTTTGATCAAAATGATCCCAATCCTACTAAAAAGTTCTGAAAAGCCCAAACTAATGGTTAGATCCAGATCAAAATGAAGATTAGATTACATGATCTAACCCGATTACGTAATCCATTTTTTCTTTTGAAAAACCCATTTTCAAGATTTGATCCAATCCGCTATCCAGAATCAGAGCTGATTACTTTTGGTGTCGTCACCATCCATATGTCGCTGGGATCTGAAAATGTTCCTGCTCCATGTCTCCATCCACACAGAGATGTGAGTGGAGAACAGATGAAGTGCTGAAGGTCTTCCTACAGGTATACGTCCTCTCAGCACGTCTACGAAGCCTGGGGTTCCCTGGTGAGGAGAGGCTGTCCTCACAGTGCTGACAGGGCTGAGTGGAGGCTCCATTTGTGCTGCTCTGCTGTCCAACAGAGACAAACACTGAGAATCATTCATTCACAAACACACAGAGACATTTTCTGCTGCAAACTACATTTGAATGGAAACAAACCTGACAGTGGCCACACTTGGAGGAACTTTTCCTGCTGTGGGTACATTTGTGGACTTTCAGCTTCTCACAACTGATCACATCCTCTCCACACTGGTCACATCTGAAAGTATTCTTCTTATGGATTTGTTGGTGGTGATTACGGTCAGATTCCCTCTTGTAAGATTTTCCACATGTGTCACATTTGTGAGGCCTTTCTGACGAGTGGGTGATTTGGTGTTGTTTTAACTGTTGATATGTTGTAAAAACTTTGTCACACTGGTCACAAGGACACACTTCATGTCCAGTGTGAGATCTCAGGTGATGATTAGGGTTTTTTACATTTATATGTTTTCCCACAGTGGTCACAGCGATACAACTCTGTTCTCGAGTGAGTCTTCATGTGGCTCATCAACGTTGATCTTTGTGTAAAAGCCTTTCCACACTGTTCACATCTGTACCCTTTGATTTCACTGTGAATGAGTACATGTTGTCTGAGGTGTGCAACAACGACTAAAAGTCTTCCCACAATCTCTCACATCTGTACGGTTCAATTCTCTGTGGATACGTTGATGCTGTGATAAGGTAACAATATGAGTAAGGCCTTCCCACATTCATCACACGTGTGCGTTTTCTCTCCACTGTGAACAAGCTGATGGCGTTTCAAGTTCTGCTTAAGAGCAAAAGCCTTTCCACACTCGTCACATTTAAACTTTTTAATTCCAGTATGAACGACTTTGTGTGTTTTTAAGGTAGAATCGCGGTTAAAAGACTGTCCACACTCGTCACAGCTGAACGGTGTAGATCCAGTATGGATTCTTTGATGAACAATGAGGAGTGATTTAAAGGTAAAAACCTTTCCACACTGGTCACATGTATGTGGTTTAACTCTTTTCTCTGTTGCTGAAGTTTTTCTCTTAGATTTGTTTCTCTGTATTGGCTGAGCTTCGTCCTCCTGAAGGCTTTGGGGTCTCACTTTGTTCTGGCTTCCAGAGTCCTGTAGAACAGTTAGAGATTAAACACAGAGAAGGAACCAAACACAGTATTTTGAAACATGTGTTTCTAAATGTGTTCCCTACAAAGAACAGTGGCTGTTAAAGATGGATCAGACATAGCATAAGGCTTCAGTAAGAGCTCAACTTCAATAGAACATCCACATGGACGCCAGGAACCAAAGTTTACCAGCAGAACATTGACCAAAGCTTCACACTGCCTCCACAGCTCAATGGCAGGGATGGACATTAGAAGAAACGAAGGTCCGCACCACTGCGTAGTTAGCTCCCAATTTCAGTTTTTAATAGACACCAAAAAACATGACGTTCCGGTGTTTATTAAACCGCCCTTCATCAGACATTGTTTGTCACGTTTTTTGGTGTTTATTAAAAACTGAAAATGGGGAGCGAACTACGCAGTGTGCTGACCTACGTTTCTTCTTAGCATTTTTTTGACCTTTTTGATCCAGCACACTGCCTCAAGTAAAAGGGGAAGTGCGTGTTTTTTTTTAAATTGTGCTACAGGGATGGACATTAGCACATGCCTCTGATCAAATGAAGGAGATTTGGTTCGAAATGAAGTGGCTTTGAAACTTATTTACATATTATGAAATTATTTGGATCACAATAGAAAGGTTACTTCGATTATCCCCCCCGAAATGTGTGGAAATATTTGTGACGTGTCTGTGTGTTCCTTCAGAACGGAGGAACGCTGAGTGTGTTCATGTGTGTGTGCTTGTTGCAGTGACGACAGTATGGGTGTCGCTGGCAGTCAATGACATTTTGCATCGTCATGTCCTATATTTGGTCTCTTTTCTTATGTTTTCCAAAGGAAATCCTAAAACAAACCTAGCTGAAACATCATTAAATAATATTTCAAAATAACCCATAATCACACGATCCCACAACCTGCGTTAATGCACTACATAAACACAGCTGATGCTGCTCCGTCTCACACCTGTCAGCGCTCAGTGGCGTCATGTCACTGGTAACTTACAGGTAAGGATGTATGTGTGAAGATGTGAACGTATGCACAGGTAAAACATAGAGCAGTCAGGTGTGCATCCATCGCTGACCATGTGAACAGTATGAGGAAGAGAGATACGTGAATGAAATGTATGATGTAGGAGTAAATACGGAAAGAGTGAGGAAATGTTTGTGACGCTTTCGTTTGTGTGCTGACGAGGCTGGTCTGAAAATGGATAGATGGATGGATATGTGTGTGTGCTGCCTGCTGGGTTGTGAGTGTCTGTGCGTGCCTGTTGCTGTGGCGACCGTCTGTGTGATTGGTGTATACCACCACTGAGCTCTCACTGATGGAGTTGCTCCGTTACAATTGCGCTTCAACGTAAAGTCCTATATTTTGTCCCATTTGCTTTCTCACATGGTTAAAAACTGCCCCATGCTTCGCTTGAGGCAAACAAAGAACCACATTTTATAGAGGACCAGTGTTCGCTTATTTGCTCCACACCAGTTCGAGTGCCATTTTACACATCACAAAAAGACCAGATTATCTGAGGAAGCGAAGCATGGTGCGGAGCAAAGAGGTATGTGTGAAAGCATCTTTTGAGAAACATCAAGGCTAGACTGGAGTTTGAATGTTGACAAAGTCCAGAACTTCTCGAATAATGTTATTTTGACAGATTAATCCAAAATTAAATTATTTGGAAAGTAGGAATGTGCAATAATTTATCGTTTATGATTTATTGTCAAAAACATTCTCACCGGTAAGAATATGTCATCCCACAATATAAATGATAAATTCCCATGTCGGAAATTAGCGAGGGCCACGGGCCATTTGTCCCTCAATTTAGCTAACACACCACACAGACCGCCATCTGTCTGTGTGTGCGAGGTGCTCGTCACAGCTACTTGAAGCTGCTGTGCTGCGATACATCATGGACCGCTACTTGGTTAAACCAGACAACCATCCCAACAAAGGGAACCGATTCAAGTTCCTCCGTCAAATCCACCCAAAGTTCCACAAACACGGGGACAGAAATGAACCTGTAGCAACAATTATGAACTGGAAACTCAACTAAAGCTAACTATGCTAAGCGAACACACCGACACCACAGACTGGGCTAAGAGCTAACGACTTCATAAAGGAATAGACCAAGTAAAAAGAAACACGTCTTATTGTCATAAAACCACAGAGAACCATCAATTTGTTTATGGTCAGATTTTAACACTTGTATGGAAGGATAAAAGCTAAACATGTCACGTGTGAAATAAATGTAAAGCAAAAATACTAATGTTACTATGAATCCGTCCTAATTTGTGAAACGCAATATTTTTAAATTATATTTCATGTGTTCACAGACAACGCTGGTCCTATTGAGATTATGGGTGTGCTCACACTGGCAACCGGGGGCCGTTCTAAGCTCACAGCAGGAATCCCCCCCCCTCCCTGTCACTTTTCTGGCACGGTAGTAGTATAGAATGGATGTGATCACCAGCTCAACTCAGTTCCCACAGAGAAAACACGTCATCACGTTAATTTATGACACACGTATGGCGCTACGACTCACCATTAAGCGACTCTGGGTTTGTTGTTGACAGTACATGCTGTTAATTTCATATCTTCTACCCAGACACGTGCCCTTTTCACGGCTGGATTATACAAACAGTCTGGGTTTCCCAGGGCCCTGAACGCACCATGTTAATTTCAATGACCGTAACTCTGCTCATATTTGCTCTATCAGAGAAATACCATCAGTTTATGACAGTTAAGAAGTTGCTCTTTACAGCCAGTGTTGGTACACTGCGGGTAATTTTTACTCACACATAACGGAAACATTAAAGATGCCGATTTGTTTTGACGAAATCGACACGAGGAACATAGAGAGGAACCAAAGTGAGTGAGAAAGAAATAGAGATAAAACAGAACAAATAGCAGTGGATTTATTGGAAATGAAAACTCCCTCTGACGATAAAATGGTAAATGGACTTGATTTATATAGCGCCTTATAACCACACTGAAGCAGTCTCAAAGCGCTTTACATATCAGCTCATTCACCCAATCACTCTCACATTCACACACCAATGGGACAGGACTGCCACGCAAGGCGCTAGTCAACTTGCCCAAGGACACTTCGACACATAGTCAGGTACTGGGATCGAACCCCCAACCTCTCAATCAGAAGAGGACCCACTACCACCTGAGCCACGGTCGCCCATAAAAACCACCATGAATGGATTTGAAAACAAAGGAGGAAACTGAGCCTATAAAGGTAAGATCAGTTTAATTCTGGATCAATAGATGTCGTTCTGATTTTGTGGAGCTAGTCTTTATGTACATTAATATAAGTTGTAAATAGATGCTTTTAATGTGTGAGACAATTTAGGACAGAGTATTTGTGTGTGTTTAAACTTTGTGTGTGTGTGTGTGTGTGTGTGTCCATCTGAGCATATTTATCTCCATCACTTTCAGTTTTCCTTTGATGAACATGACATTATCTAACACTTTATTTCTTCTTCTTTAAGTCCATGCAGAGTGGCCACGCCCCTCCCTGGACATTAAACCATGAGCTGATCCTAGTTTCCATCATCTGGTCTAGACCCATCACTTCTACAGACAAACAGACCAGAATAAGCTCAGAGTCTAACATGGGAACATGGGATGTGCTATTTATTGAAATGTATATTAAATGATTATTTAATGTTCTGTAATTTTATTTTCTAGGTGATGTTTTTAATTGTTTCAATAATTTAGAGACTTAAAGAAGGTTTACATGATATGTTTTCAAGGACTGATTGTTAAATGCATAATAAAGGTGATTTTACTTGAGTCACCACTAATTTCAGATTGTTTTTAAGTCTTTGTATAAAAATACTTTAACAGGACAACAATTGATGTGCAGAGCTGCAGTAATGTTGGCCTCATACAATAATAATAATTAACAATAATAATTATAACAACAACCACTGCTTCCAGTGAATAATTTACAAACAAAAAAAAGTTCACTGATGGTGACATTGAGATCTCAATGTCACCATCAGTGAACTTTTTTTTTTGTAAATTATTCACAGGAAGTTTAGATATTGTGTGACAAAGATATCAAAGGTTGTTGTTTTGAGAAGAGTCATATTTATGATTAAAAGTTATGATTGTATTATAGTCTAAAGTTTAGAATTATCTGGCTCGTCTTCCTTTCTTTCTGTTCACAGCATAACCTTATATTTAGTTTTAAAAAATGTGTTTACAGCTAATTTTACTGATTATTGTTACCCATCATCCTGCATGTGCATTACATACAGTATAAAGGTGTAGATTTAACTGTTAGAAAAACAATTTTATTAAATACAAAGTAAACTACATGCAAACAGAAAAACAAAGGTAGAAATAGTTTATTTAAATTGTGATGAAAATTAGTGAGTTGTTAAAGTGCTGAGGTGCAGCGGAGGGTCTTCTTCTGCAGAGACGTGATGATGAGGGGTTCGAGTAAAACCCAGAATTCCATGATAATTTTGAGGGTATAAACATGCATATAAACACATTACTGGTATATTAACCCATATAAACCAAAAAATATAGAAATGGGACATTTTACGGCTGCAAATGTGTAACATTACTGGTATTTTGAGAACAGAACACGTGTAGATTTCTGAGCAATTCATTATAGTTGTGCAGGACTAACAGGAACTCCACATACTGTAAATTGGGTATTGCCACATGTGCACTAACACGACACGACCTAAGAAGAGAATTAAAATAATATTAAAAAAAATAAATAGTTGCAACATTTTGCAGTCTTGTTCCAGGTTCTACTGTCATAATATTCCCATCCTTGTACTTCCAATGTTTAAATGTTTTGTTTTTAAGGTTCATGTTACATTTTGCAAAAGGTTGCACTTTATTTCTGGCTTAATGATTTTTGTTTGGAAAATTATTACCCTTTCTTTCAGACATTTCATTTATTCGGGCTTGTATTGGTGATGTTCCTTTTTTGGTTACATTTAGATGAATAAATTAATACACTACACTTTGCTCCCCAAGACACTGTGTTTGTTTTCATTCTACAGAGTTTGTGAGTATGTGTCCCAGAACACTGAAACACCATATAGATATACCTACTGTATATATATATATATATATATATATATATATATATATATAGACATATATATATACACCGTAGGTATATATAAATACATTTTATTTATACATAGCAGCAGTACAATGTCACATTTCCTTTTTTTTTCTGGGTTATATAATAGCCAACCACATGTGTCCTGTCCACAAAATACCAGTAATATGTTACACATTTGCAGCAGTAAAATGTTCCCATTTCCATATTTTTTGGTTCATATGGGTTAATATACAGTCCAGTAATATGTGTTTATATGTATATTTATACCCTGGGAAATACCCGGACCTGATGATGAGCTGCTACACTCCGTTACTGTCCCACTGTCGGCTGATCAACAGAGAAGTCCTGATGGTCATGTTGTCCTCTTCCTCCATGAGTTCTCTGTGGTGTTGTTCATATTATATATAATATATATATATATTATATAGATAGGTACCCAACCTCTGACCTTTTCATCGGCTAACGAGCACTTCTGACCACCGCTATCATAC
Organism: Gouania willdenowi; assembly: GCF_900634775.1. Classification (NCBI taxonomy): domain Eukaryota; kingdom Metazoa; phylum Chordata; class Actinopteri; order Blenniiformes; family Gobiesocidae; genus Gouania; species Gouania willdenowi. Next base: position 32,986,667 of record NC_041060.1, read on the forward strand.
GGATTGCAGATGTTTATGTGCCTGCAAAGCGTCGTGGCGGTACCAACGTCGTCACTTTTGCGAGCAGGTCGAGTCGCGTTGTGTGGTGCGCATGCACGGTGTTTGGATTACCTCTTCCAGCAGGACCAATCAAGCTGTTACCCCCCTGCGGTGCCAGTCACACCTACGCAGGCCAGACAATAGTTTCCACACATGCACAGAGCTGGTTAGGAACGGTCGCGGTTGCCAATGTGAGCACACCCTATTACACATAAATATACTGAATTTCAAATGAGGAAATTAATGTATTGCATACAATAACACTAAGAGTGACCATCCATCCATCCATCCATCTTGCAGACCCGCTTATTCCCGTTCATCAGGGTCGCGGGGGTCTGCCGGTGCAATCTCCGGCTCTCATAGGGCGCTGGGCGGGGGTACACCCTGGACAGGGCGCCAGTCCATCACAGGGCAACACAGACAACCACTCACTCACTCATTCACTCCTATGGGCAATTTAGAGACTCCAATCAACCTTACAGTCATGTTTTTGGATTGTGGGAGGAAGCCGGAGTACCCGGAGGAAACCCACGCAGCACGGGGAGAACATGCAAACTCCCTAATAGAGTGACCCACATGCATAAATATATTCCATAAAATATCAGCTCATGAGCTCTTTGAGTCAGCAGTTATTGTAGCCTTTTTAATGTGTCTAATGTTGATGTATTAACATATATTTGTGTTTGCAAAGAACCTGTTTACACTCAGTTGTGATTTTTTTTCATTTTTTTTAATAGTTTTTAATTTATCGTGATTTTTATCATTATCGTGATAAATCGGGATAATTTTTTTTGTCAATATCACCCATCCCTACTGGAAAGTAGAACAGAGGACATGTTAGATGGGAACCAAATACAGCATTCCGGCAAAAGAACCTCATACTAACTGTGTTGGGGTCAATTACATTTCATGTTTTCAATTATCCATGTTTAATTACATTTCAATTATGATTATGGTGATTAGGAGTGTGACGATATCTCGATACGGCGATATATTGCGATATTTTCCCGGACCATCAATTATCAATATGCTCCCGCTACGTATCAATTTTTTTTTTTTTTACTAAAATGTGCAGGTACGCCTTCACAGACATTTTGTCACTGTTTGTTGAAGGAACCAATATATTGTTTACTGGAATATTGCACTATAATGGTGTCACTGGTAAGAAAGACTATTTTTTGTTTACAGAAATCACTATTGGAGATACTTATTCATTTACATTGGTATGTTGACACTTATTTACAGAAATGTTGCACTAAAATAGTGTCACTGTTCATAGAACACTTTTTCAATTTACTGTCTTTCAGAGATATAAAATAACATTTTTATTTTTTCACTTAATCTTTTTTTTTCTTGTTATGTCATAGATTATCGTAGATTGATTATTGACCAATATATCGATAACCGCAATATCGTGAGATAATTGTTATCCTGAGCTTTGTATCGCTTATCATATCGTATCGTGAGGTACCCAGAGGTTCCCACCCCTAATGGTGACCAGCATTTTTTCAAATTAAAATTATTATTTCCCTCTTAAAAGTCAATCACAATTCCATTCCCAATTCCTAAAGTTCAATTACAATGAATCACAATTACTGAGGCAGAAATAAATAACCCCATTAAACTTAACCTTCCTCTTGTGTTAGCTTTCTACTAGCATCTCATGATAACGGGTCAGTTTTGCTTTCTTATTCATGAAAATATTAAATATTGGTTTTAATGTCTTTGTTGTGGGCGTCTGAGCCTTTGTGGCCTAAGATTTAGAACTTTTTACCCGACTACAGGTGTTGTGTATCTTCCCTATTTAAATAATAATTACTATATATTGTACCCAAACTTTAACCCTTACTCTCTTCCACTTCTAATCCTTACCCCCAATGTCCACTGGATGGGAAACTGCTGTGTATCTGCTGCATAACAGCAATGGGGCTTTATGAACAATGCTACATATATTCAACAAAGATAAGCTCAGCACAGACAGAATAAAATAGCGGATTGTATTTCCATTCAATTTCTCCCCATGCTCCTTTTCAGGGTCATGGGGGGGGGTCTGCTGGTGCATATATCCAGCTCCTATATCTTCAGGCACTAGGTGGAGGTATGCCATGGACAGGGCGGCAGTGGATTGTATCTATTTTACATATAAGTATTTAACTTATCCATGGTTGAGTCACAATAATCTGAACAAAAGAGGAAAATCTACAGGGCAGAACTGAGGACAAAATAAACTGTTTGTATGGCTTTGGGGTAGCAATGGACCGAATATATTCGACCGAATACTGCAAAAAAAAGCAACATTTGGCCTTCGGTTAAAAGCAAGGCTGTGACGCAATGACGCAATCAAACTTTAATCATCTTCACCTGCTCAGTGTTGTCCTGTTTTATTGCAGCCTTTTTTCTGTGCTCGTAGGTACACATTCACAGTCAGCAAGCTACCTCAAGTACAACTGTTTCAGTCAGAACACCCTGTTAACAAAATAAAAGTCAGTTGGAGCAATGTTATTCTATAGAATGTTAAATGCATTCGAACAACAACTAATCAGAGCTACAGAAGATCCATGGGACAAGTTGTTGTGGACGAGACCATTGAGTCTTAAACATTGTAGTTTAATGATAACTTCTGATACTGTCAAATATTCTGACCCCTAGTGGTGAAATAACTGATGCTTCCTTGTGTCCATTTAGTTTTGTGTAATCATTACGGTCTGGAATGACATCGTCACAATAATTTGAATTAGGTTAATTTAAACAAAAATTGATGAAAAATTAATCATTAAACCTGATCAGATTCAGTAAACCATTGACATCTAAGAGGAAATCAGGTGACATAAATGCAGTTCTCATACATTTTTATATGACATATACGTAAATAATAAAAAAGGAGCACTCAGAATAACTTTTTTTTGACATACATTTTTGTTTAATTATGTTTTGTTTTTCTTTTTATTACTATTTATTTTTGTTTCCTCACAGGAGTTAAAAACTAATATTTTCTTTAAAAAATATATATATAAATATTTCTAAAAAAAATGGAATTCAAAAAAATAAAGTGGAAAACACGGAGTTTGGGAAAAAAATAAAATGGAATTTGGAAAAAAATTAAATCAATTTCATAGGGCCCTAGGTTTACGTCTGTGAAAGGTGACTGTTTGATCCATCTGCGCAAAAACACCTTCAGTCAGTACGCCTGGTCTGTTAGAGGAGCCAGAGAGTGGAACTCACTACAGAGACTGTTTAACAGCAGAGCACATACAGGGCTTTAACAAACCACCTGAAGGAATGGCTGGTGAACACTTACATCTGCCATCATTAACTGTGAGCTGACATGTTTGAATGCTTTGTTTATCCTGTAAATAGTGTTTTTTCCCCTAATGTGTCAACTTATTGTTACTGTTGTCTTGATTGTTGTTTCTATCATGTATGTTTGTCATGTTAATGTATTTTAATGTATTTTATTTGCTTTTTTAACATCATGGCCAGGGGACTACAGATGAAAAATAGTTTCCTTGGCTAATTCTGGCTTGTTTAATCATGTGTTTTATTAAATTGCACTGTCCCCTATTGAAATAAACTAAACTGAAAGATTATTAGCCTATCTACTGTGGCTAAGCAGACTTGTGCCAAAAGGACAATAATTAATTTGTTGTGGGTTTATCCACTTTAATGCACTTTAGTTTTTTTTTTATTTATTTATTCTATTTATTTAATTTTTTTGTATTGTTTTATTTGAAGGGCTAATATAAATAAAAAAAACTGTTGTGCGTTTTTTGAAAAGCAAAGGCTACTGGAATATTTAAAACATGTCAGAATATTCAATAAACATTTACTTTCTTTAAAAAAACATGTCTAAAAATGTATTCTAGGCTATTTATGCACTATTTTAAAAAAATACTGAAAAACTTAACAACCGCATTCAATATTCAGCCAGAAATTTACATTTCGGTGCATCCCTACTTTGTGGTTTTCATTGCATTCACTACAACTCACTATATCGCACGATGACGCTCAAATTAGTAAGATCTCCTGAGTCCATGCTGCAACAGATACACATCACAGATGGAGGCGGTGGGGGTTATGGCTGAACGATTAATTGCATTTGCGATATTACATGACGTGATTTCAAAAGCGCGGAGGCACGCGATTTTGATTTGCCGTTTGGTAGAAATTACACCCATTCAATCCATTCATTACATTTGTGACCACACTCGTGCGTACACAGCCTGTCCGCCAGATGGCGGTAATGCGCCCGGAGTCAATAATGTTGACCGAATTCAGGGGAGAAGAAGTAGGAAGCTCAGGCTAACAGAGAGGTTAGCAAACAGTTGTCTCGTGTAGACTTGTCAATGTCTTCTGATATTCAAGAAAGCCAAGAAGAAAATGCCGAAACAAGTCAACGTCTGTCTCTGGAACCGAAGAGAAAAAGTTTGTCTATTGTGTGGGAGTATTTTGGGTTTAAAAAAGATGATGCTGAGCAGTCGGAGGTGTTTTGCCGAACATGTGGGGCTGAAAGTTGTAACATCAAGAGGGAACACGACAATCTTTTTCAACACATGAAAAACCACCACAAGACACCACGAGGCCAAAAACACTGAAGCAGGCTTCACTTAAGGAAATGTTTGATAGCGCCGTCCCGTACAAGCGCACTTTGAAGAGGCATATTGAAATTTCACAGTCCATAGCGGAGTACTTGGCTAAAGACATGCTTCCATTTAGCACTGTGACTGGATCTGGGTTTACGAAGACGATAAAAACGTTGGATAAGCATTACAAGATCCCGTCACGCACGTATTTAGTCAAGAGGCCATCCCGGATCTTTATTCTAAATGCAAGCACGAAGTTATGTCAGAAACAAAAGCGGCTGAGTTTTTTGCTGCCACAACAGACTTGTGGACAAGTCGTACAGCTGAGCCCTATCGAAGTCTAACCGTACACTTCATCAATGAAGAATTTTAACTCAAAGCTCGCTGTCTTCAAACTGCCGACTTCCCCAGCGATCACACGGCAAAAATATTGCTGCAGGTATGAGAAAGGGGCTGGTGTGTTGGAATCTGTGTGAGGAGAAGCTTGTGTGTATCACGACGGACAATGCGTCTAATATGGTGAAGGCTGCAGAGCTGGGCTTCAATGCTTCGGCCATAGACTTTATATGTTTTACAATTTACAGTATAGAAAAAAATATTTTAACAACTCTTGTCAAAATAACCCTTATACATAAAATTTAAAAAGGTGAAAAGTGTTATTACTTGAAAACAACAAAAGGTTAATTTGCCTATCAATGGTGACATAATACCAAATAATACCACTGTTTTCACACATGGGGCTAAAACGTTTTGTATTTGTGTGATTACAACTGCAGTTAACATCACTATTATGGTTGCTGCAGCACCCTTGTGGACAAATATGCTCGTAACTTTTAAAGTGCATTGTTAAGAAATGTGTGGTGGCAATGAATTGCAGTACTAAATATAATCTTTTTTGGATTTGTTTTCCAGAAAATGCACTAAAAGACGTCGACAACCAAGTGTCAATTTGGTATCACGGGAATAATTTTAAATAACCATGAAATATTAACTTAAATAACTTTTAGCAGTACAAAAATGTTTTTAATATTGACCTTTTTTAAACCCAAACAAACTGCGACACAGTGACATCATGAACCCGGAACCGAAAGTAGCGCGCTGAATACCGCGCTAATTACTGCATTAATTACTGAGAGTGCCTTAATCTTAAAATGAACGTTATGAACATTTTGCAACACCAAATTACTCCAAAATAATGGATGCACACACTCTTGGTATTTGGAAGTCGTTGACTAAGTCTGAGGTCGAATTCTCCACCGCGTCGGGGAGATATTCGCTCCACAAACACACACACGCATGCAGTGCGTGTTATGTACAAATGAGTATGTGTTTGTAGGCTGGATGTACAAAGAGGTGTACACATTCTGTAATCTGTAGTGTTATAAAGGGGTTTATTTGTGGGTACAAAGTAAAATAGTGTGTGTGATTTCCCTGGTTTAATTCTATGGGACATGCACATGATAAATTTGTTTTACTCATTATTATATTTTTTTTTCGTTTGGTGTTTTTCTGTAATGTATATTTTTTGGAGTCATTATGTGGATTTTTCTGTTTTTTCTTTTTGTGCATTTTTTGCATATGGTAATTATTGTTTTTGTTGTCATTGTAGTGTGATTCTGGAGTCATTTTGTGTATTTCTGTATCTTTTTTGGTGTAGTTTTGTGAATTTCTGTTGTCACTGTGTATTTTTTGCATAAATATTTAGTTTTGTGTATTTTGAGTCATTTTCATATTTTGTTGTTGTTTGGTGTATTATTCTGTAATGTATGTTTTTTGGAGTCATTTGTGTGTTTTGGAGCCTTTTTGAATATTTGGGCATTTCTGTTGTTGTGTGTACTTTTTGTATAACTACTGTTTAGTTTTTTGTTTTACTTCATTATGTATATTTTTGTATCTTTCAATTGTCTTTTTGTGTATTTTTGTATAATTATTGTTTTTTGTTGCCATTGTAGTGTGATTCTGGAGTCATTGTGTGTATCTTTTTTGGTGTAGTTTTGTGCATTTCTGTTGTCATTTTAGTGTATTTTTTGTATAAATATTTAGTTTTGTGTATTTTGAGTTATTTTAATATTTTAGTTGTCCTTTGGTGTGTGTGTGTGTGTGTGTGTGGTTGTGTGTGTGTGTGTGTGTGTGTGTGTGTGTGTGTGTGTGTGTGTGTGTGTGTGTCTTGCTACTCCGTGGCTCACACACACGCACGCGCTTTAGCCGCGTACATGCATGTACATCAGTGACTCACATCAGGCCCAATCAGTCAGACTTGAGAGCTTTGCTAGTTTATCAGTGTGAGTGCGGCTGCTCAGACGCCCCTCCCCCCTCTCTAGTCTGAACTATCTTCCTCTCTCTCACTCGTGTGTTTACAGTCCATGTGTGCTTGGCTGTGTGCGCAGCGATTGGCTCTGGCTGCACACGTGACTCTAGCTCGGGTGAGGAGCGGTGCAGTGAAATAGATATAGATGGTGCGCTAGCGCCCCTTCACACACTGAGGTCAAAAGCTGAATAGGTGTCACTTCTGGGTGAATATGAATGCGCCGTCAAGCCGAAATAAAATTAAAATAAATTTTGGATGCCGTGGACAAAGTTTCAGGTCGAACACAAACCACGACGGGGAGATATTTGCTTCGCACGCATTCACACATACACACTCTGTGTGTCGGGGAGATATTTAAAGAGATATTTGCTTCGCACACACGCACAATTTTTATGCATTGTTGGAATGTCCCTGTTGAATAAAAATTCATTTATTTTTGACTGATTTATTCTTTGAAGCACTGATTTAACAGTGAGGTTAGTACACACACATACAGCCATAAATTGGATTATACTAATATTTGCATAATAATTAATTTTCGGTATTCAGGTTTTCAGTCTTGGTTTTCTCATTTTCGATTTCAGCAAAGAATTTTAATTTTAGTGCATAATTAAAATGTACATGTTTTTCTTTAGGAATATCAGCGGGTCGACATTGTCAGGAAGAAGTTGAGATCTTTGAACATTCATAATTTCCCTGCAGTTAAAGTTAAACATTTCACTTGGGACAGTAGTATGAAGACGACTGCTTTTGCTTGAGGAGAAAAGCAGTGGGTTAATGTGAGAGTTTTGTTTCCACCAGCTCATTTTTATTGCTAATTAATTACAGAATTAATAGTTTTTACAAATAAAAATAATTAAAAATCAACAAACGGTATTTTTTTTATTTTTAAATCTCTCCTGTAGTACTTAGAGGGCGGCAAAATAAAGATTCTCTTTGTTCTCCTTCATGACGAAGTGTTTGCTATGACAGTCAATAGTTGTTTCCAGATAAATATTTATTGTAATTTACCAAAGCTTTATAAAAGCTGTTGTGGTATGATCATCTTAGCCTGTTAACAATTTCACACGATTTCCACAGCAAAAATAATGTAGTACAGTGAAATTATTGATGTTATTGACGCTTCCTTTGGGTGTTGCACTTTGTAGACGGTCCCTGCTCATTGACATCAATGTATATTTTTAGCTGATGAAGAAAACAGCTGTAGTTCGTTCTCTGTGTTGCACTGAGTACACAGAGGTGGACATTGGGCTTGTTCCACCTTTATATTGTAACATATTGATGAGAGAAATATGAATCTGTGAATGTGCAACATAACGGAAGTGGGTCACCAGTTAAACTAGTCTCCAGTCAATGTGTAACAGTGTATGAATGTGGTGAGTGAGTGAGAACAACCAGGATCAGTGAATGAATGAAACTAGCAGTACTAGTTGTGTTCTAACCTCTTCCTTCACAGAGATTTGATCTGCGGCGTTGGACGGAAACTCCTCCGTTTCTTCGAGCTTCGGTTCAGCTTTCCTCCTGCAGCCTTCATCATCCTCATCATCCTCATCATTATCATCATCATCCTCATCATCATCATCATCCTCATCCTCACTGTCCGTCTCACCCAGCTTCACTTCCCTCCACAACAGTTTTTCTTCTTCTTCTTCTTCTTCTTCCAGTTTGACGGCAGTCATCATCCAGCTCGTTGGTGAATTAGCGTCCATTGTGTTTTCTTTCCCACGGTGTTTCCAGCTGTCCTGATGCTCACTTTACAATCCTCAGCACCTTTAGAGGAACATTCTACCATCAGCACCTCCGTCTCTGTCCGTCCACCATTTTACTGCTTTGTTCCTGACCCACACTGGTTGCCAGATACAGCCGACGATTCCCCGCATACATGATGTTGAATATCCACAGAAATGCTCCAAAACCATCCGTTCATCATCTAAATAACAACATAAATATCACATCGGGGGAAAAAAATATTTAGTGTTTGTTCACTAAGATACATTCATTTGAATCAGAACAATCAACGGAGAAAGTCTCAACCTGGCAACCTTTATTGACGTAACAAATCGGAATAAATACGTAGAATTAAAGAGTGAATAAAGTAGTTTCAGCCTGAGGGAACACACAGGATGTTCCTATAAAGTCTGTGTTACACTGAATGGTTGATGGAGGGATTTGATCTGTTGTTCATTTCATGATTCCAGAGGAAATTTGCTGAGTAGATAAATTTATGATTGAACTAAATTGTATTTTGTTAACTTACACAGAATAAAAATATCTTAAAGCAAATGTATCTGTTATAGTATGTTACTGTACAGCACATTAAAACCACAGTTACGTATATTAATTTCACCTGATCCTGTTAAAACTATTCACATTATATGTTTGTGTTTGCTGATAGATCCAAAGGCTAAATAAAATCATTTTAAAATGTTTATAATAATTATTCATGTATTGATTTTGTTCATCAAACATTTATTATTGATTTGAGTAACTGTTTGTTTTGTGATATTCATGGTGAAAACGTTGAGCATTAATTTTTACATTCATGCACACAAAAACGTTTTGGATTTCATTACAGGAATAGATTTTGGCTCAGGATTCTGGTTTTCCATCTCTTGAGTTTTGTCAGGTTTAGTTTGGTGTGAAAATAATCCTAGCTCAGGGTTTAATCAAGACTAAACCTGGAGGAGATCATCAAGGATGAAACTAGAACAGCCATTTAATCAAAGGAACAACAGTCAAGTTGCCATAGAGATATAACAATAATAATGATATGATTCATATAGACCTTTTCATGACAATCAAAGAGTTACAGAAACCATGATTTGTTTTTTTTGTTTTTTTCTCCTTGTCTGCACATGCTGTCAAAGGTCAACACTACAGGAAGTGCAATCATTATGAGACAGCAATGCATGTTTTGTTATTGCAATAAAAATAAATAGATTTATTTTATTGCTTAATTGTGACCATCACCAGCCCTCCCTAAGGAAGGGTAAGACATATTTTATTATAGGGAGGATATAAAAAGGGAGAGCAGTGTTACACCTAAGTGGAAAGGGAGGGGGAGGGGGAGGGGAAAGGGAGCAGGGAGGAGAGAGCCATTGTAGGAAATAGAAAAGGTGGGGAAGAATAGATTGTTTTACAGTGAGAGTGAGATGTGAAGTTGTAGAATATATTGTGCTTATTATGTTGTGTAATCAAGCCAGTATAGTGACAGGTGTGAAACTTAGCTATAATGGTGGTGGCTGTGGACAGGGGGAATGAGTGAGTGTTAGTACCTAAAGCAGGTAATTGGGATTAACGTGTCTAAAGTTAAGCCCAGTATGAGTTTTATCCCAGAAACCATGATTAAATTACACCAGTCATGCTGGTGGTGGTAAACAATTAAACTTTTTTGGGATCAAATCTCACCAAACTAACATTAAACAACCAATGCTACATTTAAAAAATAAATAAATAAAAAATTATCTAATGGAGTGTAAACACATTTATGCAAAGGTTATCAATGGCTTGTTGGTCTAAAAGTGGGTCTCTTTTTGATTTGGGTGGGAGTGATTCTGGGTTCAAATTCTGGACAAGCCCTGGGGCCTCATGTACAAAAACTTACGTAAAAAATGTTGTGAAAAAAGCGTACGTCTCAATCCAGAGACAGGCGTACACTCTTAAAAATTCAGATGTTTAATCATCACATCTGAATAAGCGATGCGAGCGCACATATGTCCACACCCACATTTACTTATGCAAATCATATTGAAATGAGACAGTGCTGGGATTCCCCTCAGCCTGATCGGAAAAAGCTTCGTTCTCACCACCAGCAACACAGAAAAAAGAAATCTTTTTTTTTTTAAACATTATTAGACCGACATGTTCATGTATGACGGAGATGAGTCAAAAGTGAATAAACTTGAGTTAATATAAAGACACACAGTTCGCTGAATTCTTGACTGTGGGTGTGTTAAGAAGTGGGAAGCGGATAAGGGAGGGACAGAAAATGCTATACTACTAATAATTAAGATGATGACGATAATAATTGCAAAATATGATGTTCTGATTGCACACATCAAGCTTAATGTTTGTGTCTGTCCTTCATCTGATCATCAAACAGGCTGTGAATGTGTAACAGGTAAATGTGACTCAAAATGCTTTGGTTCTAAAGCCTCTATAAGTGAAGTCATTTTACACCGCATCGCACCGGTCGGTCACTGTAGACAGTCTGTTGGAGTGTGTGTCCGTGTCCGTGTGTGGCTGCTAATGATGGCTGGACTGCAACGAGATCTGCCTTTCTATCGTTCATAATGTGCACTGTGCATACCTGTCAAGTATCCCGTTTTGGCCGGGAAACTCCCGTATTTTACCCCTCTTTCCCGCTATCTTCCTGTATTAGTAAAATATCGTAAATATCCTGTATTTTACTGTAGTAATAATTAAAAGATGCCTTACTAAACTGAACGCCATCACTAGCCTCGCGAGAATTGCCACCTGAAATGGCCTGGCTTGGTGGCAGTTCTCGCAAGATTAGTGCTGACAGCGGCACCCAACCCGGAAACAACTCAGAAGAGAGATGAATGAATAAATACGTTCTGGCGAAAAAAAAAAGAACTCGTTTAAATACGTTGTGAAATATGACTGAGTGTTTATCTTCGTAAAGACCATCAGGATGGGACACAGTTACACATTCTGTTAGAATAATAACTGAGATTTTAACGTCTACCACAGTGGAAGGAACCACGTAAGTCACCATGAAAAATCAGCCAATCACAAGCGCCACAATTATACACTGCTTTAAAAAGTGTTTGTTGTGTCTCCCCATGTGATGATGTGGATGATGGAAAAGGTGGTGTGGAAAAAGAATCTTCATTGAAACGTACTTGCAAAATAATACAAAGTTTATTAAAACAATCAGAATCAAAAACCAGGGCAGAGACAGAATCCCTGGGAGAACAAGGGAGGTCAAATCATGTTGTGAGGTAAAACAGCTTGGTGATCACTAATATAGGCTAACGAGAAATTTGAAACCAACAAGTGTAGTCTAAGGCTTTAGCCTTAAGATAAAGACAGGAAGCCACAAATGTTTATCTCGGTGGAAGAACTCTCCTGTATCAGCAAACGAGGGCCGAAGTTAGACTGTTTTTGATATACTGTTGTCAACGGAGGAAAGATAAGTCTGGGAACAGGCAACTTTCAAAGTTCACAAGTCAATCAACATTCCAACAGCCGAGCTACAGAGATAACTGGCTGGGATTGTAAACCCCATATGTTTAAACTCATCTGTTGAAGGCCTATACATAGCTTTAAGTGAAGAGGTATATTGCATAGAATAATATCATATTGATGCAGCCACTACACCTCATGTTAAAGAATGTAAAGTCTGTAACAAATGTATCTAATAAGTCATTAGTGAATACCAGAGAACCACATGAGTGAGCATGAGAAATTATAAGAAAATATGTAATAAAATAAAATGTTAATGTCTAACTTAAAGACAAGAAATTTGAAATTAACAGTAAATATGCAACGTGTTGACTTGTATATAAACTGTAAGTATATTAAATAAACACATGTGCTTCATATACACATTTATGTTTTTATTTAGGCTGTTTTATAATTTAGGAATTAGGGCTGGGCGATATATCGAGATTCAAGATTTATCGAGTTTTCTATTTTGGCGATATAGAAAACTATATTATTTCATATATATGTATATATTATAGCTTATTATGTATTAAAATACTAGTTTTAGGAGTCGCTGCTTTTACTCCTCAGAACAACATGTAAAGCTCAGTTAGATGATTAATGAGTGTCATATTGTGCAGCTGTTTGTTAATAAATGAGCCTGTGTAGCATTTTACATCAGCAAATTTAACCAAGAATTGTTTTTCTGGTCAGACTTTATTCGATAAAATTATCTAGATTTATATCATATATCAACATTTTGAGAAAATATATTGAGATATGAGTTTTGATCCATATTGCCCAGCCCTAGTAGGAATGTTCACAGCATTTCAATGTTAATAAAGGTTGACCTACCTGATTCTAATCACATCATTGTATTTAGTAAGTGGTTGACAAGTGGGTAATTTAGATTTCTTGTACACCTATCTTAAAATATAAGGCATACTGGAGCTTGGTTGGGCAGGTGGGACGGCTCGTAGTGGGCGCCAGAAAATTTCCCTTATTTTCAAATCCAAAACTTGACAGGTATGGCACTGTGTCACCACATTAAGCTCTCCTGCGTGTGTCCACCTCAGCAATTAACACCTCCACCTCCACCTCAGTGGAATTAGTTTTATTTGCTTGTTTTCCCCCTCAACCCACCGTGAAATTCGGATTAGTGAATATTCATTCAGGGCGTTGACCAGACCTTTTATGGGCACCAAATGGGCGGAGCAAGATGTTTCTTTACGTGCGCCAACCTTCTGGTTTATTGTCATTTAGAAACGAAAACAGGCGTGGGACGTACGTGCGCCCTCGTTTATAAATCGTAAAAAAAAGATTTGTACGCATTTCCTGGTTTTTAGCGTACGCCAGCTGAACTGTGCTTACATAGGCACACTTTTATAAATGTAGCCCCAGGCTTTAAATAGTTTAACTCGAGTAGTTGGCTAAGATCTAACAATACATGGGATGCTAGTTTGGGGAGCCCCAGGTGTATACGTATAAACATACATAGTATAGTATATACACACACACCTGAAGCTACACAGCCGCAGCATATATACACATAAATATACAAGTGCTGGTCATAAAATTATAATATCATGAAAAAGTTGATTTATTTCAGTAATTCCATTCAAAAAGTGAAACTTTTATATTATATTCATTCATTACACACAGACTGATTTGAAATGTTTATTTTTAAAATTTTGATGATTATGACTGAGAACTAATGAAAATCTCAAATTCAGTATCTCAGAAAATTAGAATATTACTTAAGACTGATGCAAAAAAAATATATGTTTTTTAAATGTTGGTCAACTGAACAGTATGAACATAAAAAGTATGAGCATGTACAGCACTCAATACTTAGTTGGGGATCCTTTTGCCTGAATTACTGCAGCAATGCGGTGTGGCATGGAGTCAGTCACTCTGTGGCACTGCTCAGGTGTTATGAGAGAAACATAAACAATTATTTAATATAGCCTCCATACTCTCCCAACAAGATATATCTCATGACATGGCAGCGCATCCGTTGTTTGTGTTGGAAACACAGAAACACGGACAAAAAGACAACAACAACAACTCGGAACAGCCTCAGTGAGGAGCATCCACAAAGCCAATCCTTCCTTTTGTACCATTCACTGTAGAAAAGTATGAAACGTTTTCTGACCTCACCTTTGCTGAAGGTCTGGTAGCTCAGGTGTTGGTCTCCCATCTTTTAAAAGCTGTCGTTTTTCCTCAAAAAAAGTTCCTAGCTAGAGAACGTAGCAGCAGCGGTCACATGGGATCAATTCCCTAATGTACAGTGAACTTACATATAGCATTTAGCTTAGCACGGTTACGTCCAAAGGCAGCGTAGAGAGCTGCCTTTGGACGTCAATTCATCCTTGGGTAGGCACTGCCTACCTTGCCTACCCCGACGGCATGTCACTGGCTGCCACCGACCAGTAATGCGTCGCTGCCGCTTCCTGAATGTGGAGCCAACCGCTGTATAAATGTAAATAAACAGGAATAACAAGTGTCTGGACGTCCATTTGAGATATTCATTTGATAATAAAGAAGAAGAAATTGTATTAAAACTACTCTTTTTTTCTTTGATTGATCTGTTTTAAAACCAAATCAAAACAAATAAAACGTGGTTATTTTTGTTTTACACAAATTCATTATAAGCCCCTTAAAATATGTTATTATACTGAGTTATATAACCGTGTGGCATCATTAACATGGATGTTTTTCCTCAAAAAAAAGTTTCTCTAACATCTCTGGCGCTGTCATCCTGCCTGTAGTGTTATCCCGCCCACTAGCTACGAGAATATGATGATATCAATTCACTAATGCACTGTGAACTTACGTATAGCATTTAGCATAGCGCGGTTATGTCCAAAGACAGCTCTCTACGCTGCCTTTGGATGTAAAAATGGTTGTCATCTTGGAGACCTGACTGCGCATGCGCAAACATGTAAAAACATGCAATGGAAACGGAGGCAGAGGAGCAACGTACCTTTGGGAGGGGGCGTGGCCTCCTTCTGCCTTACAGCGTAGTGAGACTGTGCAGCTGTTCCAGGAAATAGCGCTGTTTAGTAATTTGGGATATGAAACGCACAAAATGCTGATGCTTTCAAACTTATAGGTACTGTAGGCTATTGGAAATGGCAAAATAAATAATTTATAATTATATTATAATTAAAACAAATAATCAAAATATCAATTCACCCTTGGGTAGGCACTGCCTACCTTGCCTACCCTGATGGCACATCACTGGTTAAAAGCATATTACTGCAGTGCTTCAATCTCAGGACATACCTCAGCAGCAGCAACATCTCAGTGTCACTTATAGCAGCCACACAGAGGCTGCTGCGTGCACATGAACACATGTACTACAAAGTTCTAGTGTAACAATTACAAATCAAACATAATGTAAATCAAGCAGCTGTAATTACCTTTCAAGCAGAAAAGTCACCAAATCCATCTTCTACTGCTCCAGACCATACACTGTAAAAAAAGAGCTCTAGCTCCGGGAAAGGGGCGGGGGCTGTGAGCAACAGCTGTCAGACAGCCCATCAAACACAATCCTGGCTCTGATTGGTTCTTTTTGCTCGGCCGCGGTGCATTTGGCAATCTGACAAAGGCTGCAGGAGCAGCAGGGTAGACTCAATGAGCCTGTTTTTTTCACACAAACTACTAGTCTCATGTAATGCTGTCCTTACACAAAGACAGCTTTAGTAAATATGACAAAAAATCACTTTTATAAGAGTTGCAGACTGCACCTTTAAGGTCAGGCGAGTTTGCTGGCCAATCAAGAACAGGGATACCATGGTCCTTAAACCAGGTACTGGTAGTTTTGGCACTGTGTGCAGGTGCCAAGTACTGTTGGAAAATGAAATCTGCATCTCCATGAAGTTGGTCAGCAGCAGGAAGCATGAAGTGCTCTAAAACTTCCTGGTAGACGGTTGCGTTGACCTTGAACCTAAGGAAACACAGTGGACCAACACCAGCACATGAAACTTTACACTCAACCTCAAGCAACGTGGATTCTGTGTCTCTCCTCTCTTCCTCCAGACTCTGGGACCTTGATTTCCAAAGGACATGCTAAATGTACTTTCATCAGAGAACATCACTTTGGACCACTCAGCAGCAGTCCAGTCCTTTTTGTCTTTAGCCCAGATGAGATGCTTCTGTCTCTTGTTCAAGAGCGGCTTGACACAAGCACTGGAACAGCTGAAACCCATGTCTTGCATACGTCTGTGCGTGGTGGTTCTGGAAGCACTGACTCCAGCTGCAGTCCACACTTTGTGAATCTCCATCACATTTTTGAATGGGTTTTGTTTCACAATCCTCTCCAGGGCGTGGTTATCCCTATTGCTTGTACACTTTTTTCTACCACATCTTTTCCTTCCCTTCACCTCTCTATTAATGTGCTTGGACACAGAGCTCTGTGAACAGCCAGCCTCTTTAGCCATGACCTTTTGTGTCTTGCCCTCTTTGTGCAAAGTGTCAATGGTCGTCTTTTGGACAACTGTCAGGTCAGCAGTCTTCTCCATGATTGTGTAGACCTACAGAACTAGACTGGAGACCATTTAAAGGCCTTTGCGGGTGTTTTGAGTTAATTACCTTAGCTGTCTTCAATATTGAACCTCTCCACATTATTCTAATTTTCTTGTTGTCAGTTATAATCATCAACAATAAAAGCACTTTAAAACAAAAACACTTAAAATATGTCAGCTTGTGTGAAATGAATGTATACATTATGCAAGTTTCACTTTTTGAATGGAATTACTGAAATAAATCAACTTTTTTTTATGATATTCTAAATTTATGACCAGCACCTGTATATGCTGCAGCTACAGGGGCTCAAAGCTGCTGAAGGAGTAGGTGGTGTAGCATTCCGACTGGAGCCCGCACAAAAGGCCATCTCAGGAAGCGGGTCATTGAAAAAAAGGGGACAGAAAACAGAATTATGTCCAGAAATTTAAAATGGTACAAAATATTTTGTACAATGACAATCTGAAATCAGATTCTGAAAGAGTAGATTCGTTTTGTTTCGAGCTTGTTTCGTTCTTCCGTAATCAACAGTTGAATAGAGGCAAGTTTCACACAAATCACCAAAAAGCTGAGAAAAAAAGCTTTCTGTCAGTGACTTTGAAGCTTATTATTATTATTATTATTATTATTTTTTGCTTTAGGGACACTTCAACATTGGTTGTCTTCTATAAAACTACAAAAACAACACTGAGACCAGGCTTTTGATGGCAAAATTATTATTATTTTGCTATCTGGGTCAGAGTTGAATGGATTTCCTACTGTATTTTGGCCTTTCTCCAAGCCTCTCCCCCGTCAGTCTCCACTCACGCAACTTCCTCCTACTCCCGGACATGCCGAGTCTCACCGCTTACCCCGGTTTGTTGATCGTTTTCTCTCACGATCGCAACACTAAAATAGTCCACTTAGTTCAATGTTCTCTCTCGTAAACTCCTTTGCTCCCTCCAATATATATTTCTCCTTTCTTTCACGTTAGACCTCCGTTTCCCTAGTGTTACGTTTTTCTCTCAAGTTCGCAAAACATGTCTTGTTCCCACAGATTCCCTCTTAGCACGCGGATTATTTCATAACAATGTGTGTCCTGAGCTGGGAAACACTTATTCCCTTCCCCTCTTCAGTGTGATTAGCCAATAACAGCCTTTTTGCTCATTTTGTCTTTTCTAGCCTATAAGAAATGTGTGCTGTTTTAGTGTATTGCCACTTTTTCATTCCCCCCAGAACACCACAACCCACAACTAGCAAAGGACCCCTGGACCAGTCCTGAAATTAAATAAATAATAATTATGTAAGCTTTTCCCAGCGTGGAGACGTTGAAAAGAAGTAATAAAACCTTCCACCCCTGGAAGGTTTTATTACTTCTTTTCCTGACTGATGAAGCAGGTTGTCTTAGATGCATTTACAACTAGAATATGTGCATTTCCAGACCAACATGCAAGTGAGGGCGCAGGCCAGCGTCGCACTAGCCAGTGCCAGCATTAGCACAAGTTACCACCAGCACAAGCCAGAATCAGCATTAATCAACATAAGCATAGACCAGCAATTAACTTCATCACAACATTGCCATGAGCCAGCGTCAGAATTAGTCAGTGTTAGCACCAACTAGCATTAACTAGGTTTATCTAGCATTAAATAGTTTTAGCATTAACTAGCAATAACATCAGCATTAACTAGCATTTTGCATTAGCTAGCATTAACATAGCATTTAGTATTAATAGCATTAGCACAAATTAGCACCAGTGCTAGCCAGAATTAGCATTATATATATATATATTCTCTAGAGACCATAGGTTTTTGCGTTGTGTTTGTCAGTTTATCAGAATCAGAATCAGAATCATCTTTATTCGCCAAGTGTATGTTGTACACACGAGGAATTTGACTCGGTCAACTGTGCTCTCTCCAATAGTGAAAACATTCAATAATAAACAATCAACTAGAAAAGATGATAATAAGTATAAACATAAGTATAATATATGCAGTAGAGCATTGATAAGTAGTGCAGGAGGACATTTAAATTAAAGGTATGTACATGAACATTCTCAGTGTCAGATTGATCCAGGGTTGTTATGTTTGGTTCCAGGGTTTTTTCACAGAACCAGGTCTGACACTCTTTGACTGTTTAGTGTTGATCACAGTGACAGCCTGGGGGAAGAAACTGTTTTTATGGCGGGTTGTTTTGGCGTACAGTGATCTGTAGCGTCTGCCTGAGGGGAGGAGTTTAAACAGATTGTGTGCAAGGTGGGAGGGGTCTGCAGTGATGCTACCTGCCCGTTTCCTGACCCTGGACAGGTATAAGTCTTGGATGGAGGGCAGATCGACACCAATGATCTTTTCTGCAGTCCTGACTATCCTTTGTAGTCTGTGTCTGTCTAGTTTGGTTGTAGATCCAAACCAGACAGTGATGGAGGTGCACAGAACAGACTGAATGATGGAGGTGTAGAACATGATCAGCAGCTCCTGGGGCAGGTTGAACTTCCTCAGCTGACGCAGGAAGTACATCCTCTGCTGTGCCTTTTTCCTGGTTGAGTCTATGTGGGAGGTCCACTTCAGGTCCTGTGAGATTGTGGATCCCAATAACCTGAAGGAGTCGACGGTAGCCAATTCCCTATTTAAAATGATAAGGGGGGGGGGGGGGGGGGGGGGGGGATTTCTTCTGAAGTCCACTGTCATCTCCACGGTCTTGAACGGGTTCAGTTCCAGATGGTTCTGGCTGCACCAAAGAGCCAGCTGTTCCACCTCCCGTCTGAAGGCAGACTCGTCCCCATCCCGGATGAGACCGATGACGGTGGTGTCATCTGCAAACTTCAGGAGTTTCACAGAGGGGTCCCCTGAGGTGCTGTCATTGGTGTAGAGGGAGAATAGCAGTGGGGAGAGAACACACCCCTGGGGGGCGCCAGTGCTGAGTGACCGGGTGCTGGATGTGATGCTTCCCAGCCTTACTTACTGCTTCCTGTCAGTCAGGAAGTTGGTGATCCACTGACAGGTGGAGGCCGGCACTGTGAGCTGGGTGAGTTTCTGGTGAAGGATGTCCGGGATGATGGTGTTGAATGCAGAGCTGAAATCCACAAACAGGATCCTAGCGTAGGTCCCTGGGGAGTCGAGGTGGTGCAGGATGTAGTTCAGTCCAATGTTGACTGCATCCTCGACAGACCTGTTTGCCCGATAGGCAAACTGCAGGGGGTCCAGCAGGGGTCCTGTGATCTTCTTCAGGTGGCTCAGAACCAGCCTCTCAAAGGACTTCATGACTACAGACGTCAGAGCAATGGGTCGATAGTCATTAAGTCCTGTGATGGCAGGTTTCTTGGGGACTGGGATGATGCTGGAACTTTTGAAGCAGGAAGGTACTTCACACAGCTCCAGTGATGTGTTGAAGATCCGTGTGAAGATGGGGGCCAGCTGCTCAGCACAGGCTTTCAGGCAGGAAGGAGACACTCCGTCTGGTCCTGGAGCCTTTTTGATCTTTTGTTTTTTGAAAAGCTGGCACACATCTCTTTCATTGATCTTCAGGGCAGGTGGGGGGACAGAGGGTGAGGTGGGGGGGGAGTAGGGGGAGCAGGAAGGGCAGAGTCCAGGTGATGGGCTAATGCTAATGAGCTGGGGGGTGGGTGTGAAAACCTGCAGTAGAAGCTGTTCAGGTCTCTCGCTAGTCTTTTGTTACCAGTAGGGTGGGGGGAGGGTTTCCTGTAGTTGGTAACTTCATGCAGGCTTTTCCACACTGCAGAAGGATCTTTGTTTGAGAAGCTTTGTTTTAGCTTCTCAGTGTAGCACCTCTTGGCTACTTTGATCTCCGTGGATAGTGTGTACTTGGCCTGCCTGAACAGGTCCCTGTCCCCACTCCTGTAGGCTTCCTCCTTAGCCTGACGCAGCATCCTAAGTTGAGGTGTGAACCAGGGTTTGTTGTTGTTGTATGTGCAGAAAGTCTTGGTCTGCACACACGTCCTCACAGATATATATATTGGTGCAACGCCTGCGATGGCTGTATAAGCCAATTCTGGGAAGGCATGCCTTATTGCAACTGTCATATTAGGTGGTTGATTCAATGCTAGTGTTAGTGTTCTTTTTCTGCATTCTCACTTCTCCTCCCACTGCTGTACTCTCTTCTGGTCACTCTTTCGTATTCTTTCCTTCACTAGCTGCTCCTCTATTTTCCCCGGCAGCTAATGAGGCTTCCCAGTTTGAAGGGTTGTGTGCACCACACCACTAACTACGTGGACTGAGACTCCTACACGTGAGCAACATTCAGTGCATAAGGCGAGCAGCACTTCTGTGTTTTCGACTAGGAGCCAGAGATGTGTGACTGAGATTGGGGTTGCTTACACCTGCATCACTGTTTGCCTCCAGCCGTGAGGAGGAGTGTGTTTGGGTCTATCGCCACCACTACTACAAGGAGGGCTCTCGTTGCTCAAACCAGAAGGACACCAAGCCCGTTCACCAAGGAGACATCAGACTGTGGAATTGTTTCCCTTTTCCTGGAATTAAGGTACTGTTGTTTTTTTTTTAAGCTCTTCAGAGCGAAGCGGCCATGTTGTTTTAGGCCTCACCGCTCCCAAGCGTCGCTTCAGGCCTGCAACAGAACTTTTGTTTTTATTTAAAATTACATGGGTTTTGTGTTGGTGGTTTTAATGTTATTTCACATTTGATTAAAAGTTTATGTGATATTATTAGAAATAATATTTTATTTCATTTTATAAAATTAAAGAAACTTTATTTTAAAAATAACCCAATTTTGTGTGATGCCCGGTCATTTCATCCATAAATCCATCCATTTTCAGACCCACTTATTCCTGTTTGTCAGGGTCGTGGGGGTCTGCCGGTGCCAATCTCTGGCTCTCATTGGACACTTGGTCATTTCATTTTATTTGGTATAATTTAACAAATGTAAATATAAAAATGACAAACCCAAGCACATTAAAATGATAAATTATGAAACACAGGTTAAAGGGGCTACATAAGTCCTGTTGACAACACTGAGTGTAAAGTCTGCTTGGTAACATCATGTGATCAGCTAATAAGCTGGATGCTATCAGCTCACAATCATGAGATATATTTTGTTGGGAGAGTATGGCGGCTATATTGAATAATTGTTTATGTTTCTTTGATAGTGTTTTACAATGTTGATTTTGTTAGATTAACACATGCCAGCCAAAAGTAATGAAATTGTCATTGATGTCGACATTGGTGGTCTCGATTTGTAACGCCGTGCCTACCCAACCGCAGTGCTCACGGCACATCACTGATGAACATGTGACTTGTGGCGTTGACTTTTGGCCAAAGGAAACTCAGGGTTCCCTTCAATTGGACCAACAAAAGCTCGCCTGGTTGTTTGTGCTAATGTGAGATGTTGCACTGTGATTGGAGCAGCTGCTGCAGATGCACTCAGGCCCTGTCCACACGTAGCAGGCTATTTTTAAAACCAAATATCCCCCCTCTCATCCATCAAAAAAAAAAACCTGAGTCCACACTACACCATCTGCTAAACCCAAAGCATCCACACCAAACCGCATAAGTGCGTTTTTCTGCACGTATGCAAGCATGCCAGGTCTTTCGGTGGCAGTAGTTTGCCAAATCCTGTCCAATCAGAATGAGCTTCCGTTTATCGTCGTCACTTCTTAAAAAACTGAAGCATGGTGCCAGGATTGTTCGTGTGGACCGACAAGGAGTCAGAAGTCAGAATTACTCGTAAACGTGGTGTTAGAGTATAAGTCAACAAAACACAAGAGAGCGTTGATTGGGAGTTCTGCCAAAACAAGTATGTGGAGATATTGGCACTGTTTTTGGAGCAGTATCCTGTGGAGACATCCAAGGTCTTTTGTCATGGAAGGGGTGAGCTAACTTGGGCTATCATTACCGCAAAAATGAATGCTATCAGAGGAAAATACCACCTGGCAGTGGACAACAGAACCAGGACCTGATGTGGAAGAGTCATTTTTCTTTACTTTGATGTGTGTGAACAAATATGGGGTGGCTAGCCCGCCACTACCACCATATCTTCTGGCATCAAAACATACAACTTGGACAACCCCCCTCCCTCGCCCAGTACTTTGTCCTCGTCCAACGTGGAGCTGTATGATGCTGCGTCAGACACCGAGCAGGGGAGCAATACATCCGCAGTCAAAAAAAAGGCGAGAGATGCTTGAGGTATGTATTTGATAGAGTAGCAAAAAATATTTACTCTTGTAAAAGTACCCTTACATAAAATTATTTTGGCTGAAGTACAAGTAATAATAGCATCACAAATAATTGAGTAAGAGCAAAAAATACTTACAGCTGTTTCTGATATTTGCATGTACTCATCAATATAAACTTTGGCTGTTTGGCACATGTTTAAATTGTCAATTCACCACCATTATGTTATTTGAAGAGTTTAACATACTGTTAACCATATATCCTTTTTTTTTTTAATTTATTTATTTTTTTAAGGCTAAACTGAGGGGACACAGGCACAACCGTCTGAAGAGGAAGCTGCCCACGGAGACACAGTGGCTACATGCAACGGAGGAGGATCAAGTTTTAAAAAAAAGATTAGTGGACGTGTTGGAGTCATCCGGAGAGACAAACGGGGGAAAATTTCCCAACAATGACAAATACTCTGAAAACGCTCTTTTTCTCTTTTAAGACATGTCATGCAGCCTCCTCCTACACAACCTTTCCATTACATGCCATATGAAGCAAGACACCATTATTATTCACACACGCCATCTCCACAATCAACCCACCTAAATCAAGCCTTTCACTCACTTCCAAACAACTCACTATCAGTCTGACAAACACCACAGAATACAACCAGCACCATCGCCGCACAAGAAACATCCCATCCCAGCCCACGTGCTGAGAGCACAGGGCTCACAGGGTTCTCATATACACAAAACCTTTACAGCGATTAAAGAATCCTTTAAAATAGTTCATGTTCAGGCTGTTTTTGAAAAGTTAAATGCCAAGTGGTTTTGTGTGGTTTTTGTGGTGTGAAAGAAACACTACAAGTTTTGTGTTCAGTGACAAGGCAAGGCAAATTTATTTGTATGGCGCATTTCAAACACAAGGCAACTCAATGTGCTTTACATGATAAAACATTCAATTGTTTATAATCAATAAGAACATTTAAAATCATCAGTAAAATCAATTAAAATCATCAACAAACACATTACATCAACAACATGACCAAAAATCTCTCTCTCAATCATACGCAGTAGAGAAAATAAGTGTCTTTAACTTTGATTTAAAAATGTTCACATGTGATGCTGATTTCAGCTCTGCTGCAGTTTGTTCCACTTCTTTGCAGCATAACAACTAAAAGCAGCATCACCATGTTTACTGTGAGCTCTGGTCTCCACTATCTGACCTGTGTCCATAGATCTGAGAGACCTGCTGGGTTCATACCTGACTAACATGTCACTGATGTATTCTGGACCAAACCCATTCACAGATTTATACACCAGCAGCAGAACTTTAAAGTCTATTCTGAGGCTGACTGGGAGCCAGTGTAAAGACTTTAAAACTGGAGTAATGTGCTCTGATCTCTTTGTTCTGTTAAGACCCGAGCTGCAGCGTTCTGAATCAGCTGTAGCTGTTTGATGCTCTTTTGGGGGATTCCTGTCAGAAGACCATTACAATAGTCCAGTCTGCTGGAGATAAAAGCATGGACCAGTTTCTCCTGATCTTTCTGAGTCATTAAACCTTTCACTCTGGAGATGTTCTTTAGGTGGTAGAAGATGTTTTTGTGATAGATTTGATCTGATGCTGAATGTCAGATCTGAGTCAATCAGAACACCAAGGTTTTTGACTTGGTTTTTATCTTTTAAAGATCCAGACTCAGATACTTGCTGACAGCAGTCCTCTTTTCCTTGTTACCAAAGACAATCACCTCCATCTTGTCATGGTTTAGTTGAAGGAAGTTTTCACTCATCCAGCAGTTTACTTTTTCTAAGCAGTCACACAACACCTCAATGGGACCATAGTCATCTGGGTTCAGTGATAGATACAGTTGTGTGTCATCTGCGTAGCTCTGATAATCAACCTTACAGTTCTGTAAAATTTTCTCCTAAAGGAAGCATATAAAGTCTAAACAGAAGAGGTCCAAGAACAGATCCCTGAGGAACCCCACAGGACATTGGTAATCTGTCAGATTCAAAGTTTCCAATGCTTACAAAATAGCTTTGCTCCTCCAAGTATGACTTAAACCATTGCATTACTTTTCCATTTAGTCCAACCCATGTTTGCAATCTGTGCAACAAAATTGTATGATCTACAGTGTCAAATGCAGCACTTAGATCCAATAGAATGAGAACAGATACTTTTCCGGAATCAGTGTTCAACCTTATGTCATTGATAAGAGAAGTTTCTGTGCTGTGATGAGAATGAAAACCTGACTGAAATTTATCAACTATTTTGTTGAATGTTAAGAATTGACTCAGTTGGTTGAAGACCACCTTCTCAATGATCTTGGCCATGAATGGAAGGTTGCTGATTGGTCTATAGTTAGCCAGTATAGAGGCAGCCAGTGTTCTCTTTTTTAACAGAGGTTTCACAGCAGCTACTTTCAGGGTTTTTTGTTACCGTGCCTGATTGGAATGAGCAGTTATTATCTGACACAAATTAGTGACAATTGACTTTACAACAGTTTTAAAGAAGTTTGAGGGTATTGTGTCAAGGCAACATGTTGATTGAATTCAGCTGCTGAACAGTTTCCTCTATTGTTTTTGGGTTCAGTGTAATAAACTCTTAACATTGTAGTTGACTCATCCCTCAGTGGTTGAAGCTGTTCAAGCTTTTTGTTATTTTGCTGGTTTGTTCTGATGTATGACCTTATTGATTGTATTTTTTCATTGAAATATACAGCAAATTCATTGCATTTTCCAGCTGACAGTAATTCAGGGGCTATCTGATCTGGGGGGGTTGTGAGCTTTTCAATTACAGAAAACAACGTGCGAGAGTTTTTGACATTTTTGGCAATAATTTCAGAAAAGTATTGCTGTCTTGCTTTGAACAAGCCATCATTGAATTTTCGCAGACTTATTTTGTATAGTTCTAGATGAATTTGGAGTTTTGTTGAACTCCATTTACGCTCAGCTCTTCTACAGTCAGAGTTCAAAATCTGCATTATCTCAGTCCTCCTCCAAGGTGTTTTTTGAGTGTTTGGCCACCACATCTATGACATTACAGACTTTTGTATTAAACTCATCCAAAAGATCATCAACTGTCTCACCACTCAATGTTGGTGTCATTGCTATGGCTTGGCTTCCATAAACTGTACGCTTGTGTTGTCATTTATGTACCTTTTCTTTAAACACACATAACTAGGGGGAACAGATGTTACAGTCTCTAGGTCAAAAAAGACACAGAAATGATCAGATAGAGCTAAGTCTCTTACATCAACAGCAGAGATATCAACACCTTTAGAGATAACCAGATCCAAAGTGTGACCTTGAGTGTGTGTCGGACCAGTCACATGTTGTATAAGACCAAAAGTGTCCATTAAAGCATACAGTTCTTTGGCAGTATTGTCCATGTTATTGTCTACATGAATATCTAAGTCACCTGTTATTATTAAAAAGTTGTATTCAGTGCATACAACTGACAGCAGTTCAGCAAACTCATCCATGAATTCTCCAGAATATTTTGGGGGTCTATAAACGACTAAAAACAGAACTCTTGAATCACCCTTCAGTAAGAATGACATATATTCAAAGGAGATAAAATCACCAAATGTTATTTCTTTGCACTGAAATATTGATTTAAAAATGGCAGCAACTCCACAACACTTATTTAAATAAATAAAGTCTTGTGGTGCACTTTCATTGAGAATAGTATTACTGATACCATCATTCAACCACGTTTCATTAAGAAATAAAAAGTCCAAGTGATGTGTCAAAATAATATCATTAATTAGTAGTGACTTGTTAACAAGAGATCGAACATTAAGAAGAGCTAATTTTAAAGACTTTACTGGAGACACTGGTGGACTTTTTGGATGACATGTTATAGGAGTCAAATTTTTATCTCTATAAAGCTTTTTGCTTTTCTTTCATTTCACAATTTTACCTGTGTTACCTGTCACCACAGGAATTAAAGAAGCTGCATTAACTCCATAGGGCCCTGACTTTTTCTGGTTGTTCCTAAAAATAGAGCTATTGCAGTCTAGACCCAGCACACATCAGACCTGTGTTGCTCTAATTTGAACACAGCTGGCCTGAGGAGAAGAGTGATCCTGGGCCTGGTATCATCGAGGAGGGATGGGTGGTGCAGATTGGTTCTTTAGAGGAGATAAGATGGGACCGTGGTGGGGTAAAGGGTGGGGTGTTAGTCTTGTGCCAGCCAGAACCAGCTCGTTCATCTGGGCAGTTAAATCCAAGAAGGCAGGGGTAGGAGAGAAGCTGGATGAGGTGGAAGTAGGTGAATTTTGTGGTGAAGCAGGTGGGTCCTGAGATGTGGGGAGAGGGTTGACCTCTTCATTTTGGCGACTTTGATTACTTGCTGGAAGCTCATCGACTCAATGTTCTTTCCTTATTCTTTTGTTCTTTGTTCCTCTATCTTTATCAGAACTGATAGCAGTGTGACAGGTGAAGTAAAACAAGTTGGATGTGAAGAGTTTTACTCCAGCCTTGTTTAGACACAGTCCATCTGCTCTAAAAAGATGACGACGTTCCCAAAAAATAGGAACATTTTCTATAAAATTTAGTGAAAGGGCAGCACAAGCCGAAGACAAAAATGTATTCAAAG
Organism: Gouania willdenowi; assembly: GCF_900634775.1. NCBI lineage: Eukaryota > Metazoa > Chordata > Actinopteri > Blenniiformes > Gobiesocidae > Gouania > Gouania willdenowi. Next base: position 33,014,000 of record NC_041060.1, read on the forward strand.
AGTAAATCCTTGAGAATTTCAGATCTCCTTTGCTGACTGGAGGTATCGGGCCACTGATGAACACTTCAGGCTGCAAACAGCTCACAGTTTTTAGCAGATGGGTGAAATCCTGCTTTAACACCTCAGACTCCTCCTTGACTAAATCATTTAATCCAAAATGAATCACAACATTTTTCAAATGTGGGTAATCTGTAACAATATGCAAGATTTTGTCAGCCAGGTCTGATACTGTGTCATTAGGTAAGCAGATCACTTTCACGTTGCTGCTAAACATCTTCTGAGCTTCTTTGACAGAAACGTCTCCCACTATCAGGTGAGGTTGTTGCTTTGGCCTACCATGTCGCTTTTGTTTTCCTGAAGTACTTTCAGTCTTTGCAGTTCCAGAAGGTTGTGTGTTGACCTCATTAGAGCAAGATCCTAGGTCATTCAAGCACAATGTTTTTCATTACTCCAAATGACAATAAAACATTTTTGCAAAGAAATGTGTAGTACGTATGCAAAATGTATGAACATATTGTTTTGACATATGTAAACACTGAGAACAATTAAGTACAAAAAGAAGTTAAAAAAAATGAAATTACGGCACTAAACAATTTGGTGTGTAACTATAATAACATAACATAATTTAAGTGGTGGAAAGTTGCAAAGTGAAAAGTACAAAAACAAGTAAAAAAAATTAAATTGTACCGCCTTTGGCAATCTGCACCGCCTCTGCCATTCCACCTTTGCCGTGCCACCTTCGATGTGCCACCTTCGATGCACCTTCATACAAAAGCATAATATAACAGTGAAATTTATACTATCAATGCATTATTATTGGTTTGTTTAGACAGAAATGTACTATAGAGATACAATCATATTTATGATTTTTGTTGTTGTACTAACACATCCAAGAACAATGCTGGAGTTGTAGTTGTAGTTGTAGTAGTAGTCGTAGTAGTAGTAGTAGTAGTAGTAGTAGTAGTAGTAGTAGTAGTAGTAGTAGTAGCAGTAGTAGTAGCTCCAGGAAGAGTGTGTTAAAGTTTGAGCTGACGATTTTCAGAATTTGGCCAATTTCCTATTAACACAAAATGGAGAGAATCTCGATACAAAGTAACACGATAAAAAATAAAGCATGCGTCTCATTGACTCTTTTGACTGAGAGGCCAAAACAGAAGTTTGTGAAAAATTCCAAACATTTTTGATTTTTTTGTTTCCCCATATTAAATTGTCATCACTCTGTAGGGGGTGCTAATGCGGAAATTTCCGTATTTCCGCATTGAGCTGGTTTAGGGCCGAGAGTTAACGCCTTAGAAGAAGTGCGCTAAAATAGGACATTTGCCCCATATTAAATTATTTTCACTCTGTAGGGGCGCTAATGCACCGATGTTGTTTTTCCACTCTGAGCTGGTTTAGGGCTGTGAGTTTAACAACTGATTGACATTTGACGCAAATCCGACTTTGTATGTGCAAATGGCAGCATTTAAAAAAAAAAGAAAAAAAATTGGCCAAAATTCATTGCTCCGCCCTGCCAACACGAAAAAAGTCATCAAAAATCCATGGCTATCTTTTGGTGTCCCACTTCTCTAGATGATCTCTAGCAACTTTGAGCCCTATCGGTGAAACGGCCTAGGAAAATCAATCAATCAATCAATCTTTTATTTGTATAGCGCCAAATCATAACCAATGGTATCTCAAGACACTTTACAGTAGAGCAGTCTTAAGGACGGACTCTTCATTTTATGGATACACACATATGCATATATACGTATATACACATACATATGTATCCCACACCCAACATGAATTCATCATGGCAGCAAGGAAAACCTTCTGTTAAGCAGCAGGAACCTTGTGTGGATCCCATTCCTATGATGAACAGCCATCCACGTTATGCTGTGTTGGGTGTGTGCAGAGGAAAGGGTGGAGACAGAGTTGTTGAGACTCTGTAACTCCACACTGAGGATCCCACGGACCTACAAGACAAAAGCCAGAAGGAGTACAGGAGCAAACACACAAGGGAAGAAGCAGACATAGAGGGAGTGTTTGAGAGAGGAATGGGACCCTCTCCGGTCCCTCTCTAACCTAAATGACCTCTCTCTTAACGCCCTCTCCAACCTCTCTCCAACCGAGCATGCCAGAACCCCCCACCGGCAGTCTATGCCTATTGCATCTTAACTATGAGCTATGAGCTGGTTCCTAACTAAAAGCTTTACCAAAGAGGAATGTTTTGAGCCTAACCTTAAAGGTAGAGAGGGTGTCTGCCCCCCGAACCGTGGTTGGTAGATGGTTCCAGAGAAGTGGGGCCTGATAACTGAAAGCTCTTCCTCCTATACTACTTTTAGAGACAAATGGAACAACGAGTAGTCCAGCATTTTGAGAGCGTAGTGTTCTGGGGGGATTGTATGGCACTACAAGCTCCTTGAGATAGACTGGTGCCTGTCCATTTAGGGCTTTATAAGTGAGAAGAAGGATCTTGAATTCTATTCTATATTTTATGGGAAGCCAATGCAGAGAGGCTAATACAGGAGAAATGTGATCTCTTCTCCTAGTTTTAGTCAGTACACGTGCTGCAGCATTTTGAACCAGCTGAAGTGTCTTAAGCGACTTGTTCGGGCAGCCTGCTAAAAGAGAATTACAATAATCCAGTCTTGAGGTAACAAAAGCATGGACTAGCTTTTCGGCGTCGCCCTGAGACAGGATAGATCTGATTTTAGCAATGTTACGGAGATGAAAGAAGGCAGTTCTTGAAGTTTGTTTTATGTGAGAGTTGAAGGATAAATCCTGATCAAATAGAACCCCAAGGTTTCTAACAGTTGTGCTTCGTGCCAGAGTAATGCCATCTAGGGCAGTTAGGCTAGCATAGGTTTCTCTAAGGTGTCGTGGGCCCAGTACAATGACCTCAGTCTTGTCTGAGTTAAGAAGAAGAAAATTTTGGTCCATCCAGGCCCTAATGTCCTTTAGATAGGCCTCAAGTTTAGATAGCTGATTTGTCTCACCTGGCTTCATTGATACATACAGTTGGGTATCATCAGCATAGCAGTGAAAGTTAACAGAGTATTTTCTCATAACATTACCAAGGGGGATCATATAGATACAGAAGAGGATTGGACCTAGCACAGAGCCCTGTATACAGAAGACTTATTATTCACGTGTACAAACTGGTACCTATCAGATAGGTAGGACTTAAACCAGTTTAGGGCAGTCCCTGTGATTCCAAGTAATTCCTCTAATCTCTCTAGTAGAATATAGTGATCTATAGTGTCAAAAGCTGCACTAAGATCTAATAAAACCAGCACTGAGAGTCGTCCTTCATCTGAAGCCCAGAGTAGATCATTAGTTACTTTAACTAAAGCAGTCTCTGTGCTGTGTTGAGCTCTAAAACCTGACTGGAAGTCCTCGAACAGGTTGTTGTTTTGAAGGAAGTCACAGAGCTGAGCCGCCACAACTTTCTCAAGAATCTTTGAAATAAAAGGAAGATTAGATATAGGCCTGTAGTTTGCTAAAGTGCTGTAATCAAGAGTAGGTTTTTTGAGAAGGGGTTTGATTACAGCTACTTTAAAGGACTGTGGTACGTAGCCTATTGATAGGGATATATTTATTGTCTCCAACAAAGATGGGCAGACCAGGGGAACAACTTCTTTAAACAGCTTAGTTGGGATCGGATCTGAAAGGCAGGTCGATGGTTTGGAGGATGAAATAATAGAGTTAAGTTCCTGAAGTCCTATAAGTGTGAAACAGTTTAGGTTAGGCCTATTTACATTTAATGGTACAGCAGGCCCAGGTAAAGGCAGGGAGTGGCTAATTTTATCTCTAATCTTGTGAATTTTATCGTTAAAAAATGTCATAAAGTCCTCACAGCTGAGGGCTAGAGGAATCATGGGCTCAATAGAGCTCTGACTTTGTGTTAGCCTGGCTACAGTGCTGAAAAGGTACCTCGGATTAATTTTATTTTCTTCAATTAGTGAGGAGTAGTATGTAGATCGAGTATGTCGTAAGGCTGTCATGTATTTACTATGGCTTTCTTGCCAGAGTATTCGTGGCTCCTCTGTTTTATTGGAGCGCCACATTCTCTCTAATTTACGGGTTGTTTGTTTGAGTGTGTGAGTTTCAGAGCTAAACCACGGAGCTTTCCTCTGACGTTTAATAATTCTTTCCCTCAATGGGGCAATTGAGTCCAAGGTGGATTTTAGTAGACTAGCAGAGCTATCGACAAGCAGATCCAGTTGAGAGGGGTTATAATTAATATCATAGTTATTTATTGGATGGTGCACTGAGTTTAAGGCAGCAGGAATGGCCTCTTTATATTTAGCCACAGCACTATTGGACAGATTTCTACTCGTAACTATTTTATTGCACAGTGCGAGATCCTCTAGGATAATGTTAAAATATATTAAAAAGTGATCTGATAGCAGAGGATTTTCAGGGTAGATTTTTAGTTCATTAATATCAAGGCCATATGTTAGAACAAGATCAAGAGTATGATTTAAACAATGAGTAGCTTCATTAATAGTTTGAAAAAAGCCAACTGAGTCTATTAGGGACATATAGGCTGAGCTCAGGCTATCACTATCTTTGTCAACATGGATATTAAAATCTCCTACTATCAGTATTTTATCAGAACTGAGGACTAAGTTTGATATAAACTCAGAGAATTCTGATAGAAATTCAGAATAAGGGCCTGGAGGACGGTAAATTATCGCAAATAAGACTGGCTGGCAGGTTTTTGATTCGGTATGAGATAAATTTAGAACCAGGCTTTCAAAGGAAGTGTAATTGGCCTTTGGTTTAGGATAGATTAGGAGAGAGGAATGATAAATAGCTGCTACACCACCTCCACGGCCTATGTCTCGTGGCATATGAGTATTTAAATGACTGGGAGGAGTGGCTTCATTTAAACTAACATATTCATCTTGATACAGCCATGTTTCAGTTAAACAGAATAAATCAAAGTTATTTTCTGAGATAAGGTAATTTACTAGTAGAGATTTGGATCTCAGTGATCTAATATTTAATAGAGCACATCTAATGCTTTTATGTTTTGGTGTTTCTAGATTTGAGATTTTAATTTTTTTCAGATTTTTATAATTGATAGCTCTTTTATTTGATTTTATGTTAAAATCATTGTGAAATTTGGGTCGGGGGACAGACACCGTCTCCATAAAATAATATTCATCACCATCACAACAGTTGTCATGGCGATGAACACAGCTATCATAATAGCAATGGGAGGGAAACTGTCCTAAGGCAAGCGCAGAGGGGCGTGGAGGACTCCGCCTCTGTAACATGGTCTCATTCATGAGATGTCATAACAGTGACTGTGCCATGTTTTCTGATAGTAGAGATGCTCCCTCCAAAGTCGGATGGATTCCATCTCTTCCTATCAGGTTCGGTTTTCCCCAGAAGGATCTCCAATTATCAATGAAGCCCACCTCGTTTTCTGGACACCACCTCGATAGCCAGCGGTTAAATGATGACATGCGGCTATACATGTCATCACTGGTCAGATTTGGTAAGGGACCAGAGAAAATTACGGAGTCCGAAATTGTTTTAGCATAAGCACAAACTGATTCAATGTTCACTTTGGTTGCTTCCGACTGACGACGTCGGGAGTCATTAGTGCCGACATGGAGGACTATCCTATCAAACTTACGGTTACTCTTTGCCAGCAACTTTAGATTTGATTCTATGTCGCCCGCTCTGGCCCCTGGGATGCACCTCACGATGCCCGCTGACTTCGCTAGCTTCACGTTTCTCACTATGGAGTCGCCAATTATCAGAGTTTGTTCCCCGGTGAGTGTGTTGTCCTCACGGAGGGGGGAGAACCTGTTTGAGACGTGAACATGGTGGTGTCCCGAGTGGCTTTTTGACCTTCGACTATGCTTACCACGGACAGTAACCCAGTCATTGCTGGCCGGGGGGGAAGCTAAGCTAGAGCTAGCACGGTCCGCACCTTGCTAGGTCCTGCTTGCTAGCTTCGGTTTTGGTATCAGGGGTGCGGAATCGCTTCTCCAGATTGTTGATCCTCGCCTCCACATCTAACAGTACGCTACACTTTATGCAACTACCATTGTCCCTAAAGGAGGACGAGGAGTAACTAAACATCTGACACACTGGGCAGGAGAGCGGAGGGGAGGAGAGAGAAGCCATAGATGCTAAATTTAAGCTAAGCTAAGCTAAGGACAAAAGGAAGTTTAAAGGAGATTACACTGCCTATAAGAGGCGAGATTGCTTTTTACTTAACCTTCGTACGTTTAACTGTACGGTAAAAAATTAAAACAAGTGTTTTCAAGGCTAAAATATCAATGACAACAAGTTTGATTAGAGTTTGCAGAACACAGTAGTAGAGCGCTGCAAGCAGCGGTAGAGTGTAAACAGGAAATTATTGATACGTCACCACGTCAGCACGTCACCACGTCCAAAACAATCGTGTGTTAAAACAAGACATTTGTCCCATATTAAATTATCTTCACTCTGTAGGGGGCGCCAATGCGTCAATGTCTGTTTTTTCACATTGAGCTGATTTAGGGCTGGGTGTTTAATAAATGATTCTCATTTGACGCAAATCAGAGTTCGTATGTGCAATTGGGAGCAATTTCTTAAAATTTTATATTTTGTCATTTTTGCCCAAAATTCATGGCTCCGCCCTGCAAACATTGTAAAAGTTATCAAAAATCCATGAATAATTTTCGGTGTGCCACTTCTCTAGATGATCTCCTGCGATTTTGAACCCCTTCAATAAAACGCCTTAGGAGAAATGCATTAAAATACATTGTGAGCAAAAATAGGAATTTATCAATTTTCAATTCAAGATTCTGGATTTCCTGTGTGTTTTTTGGTGTTGTCTGAATAATATTTTTTACTGGTCTTGTCATGGTTTACTTTTGATTGATTGATTGATTGATTTATTTATTTTTGAGCAATTTACATTTTACATTCCTACAACATTCACATTCACATTATTCTGTTACAGTAGCTCAAAAAGGGAATAGGCTGAAGCCAAAAGCTTATATACGCCTATCCCGTAATCAATATAATAAACGGTTACATTTCCTGGTGATATTGCACAATCCGCTTATATTCTAATAATAATTAAAAAGGAAGAAAAAAACAAAAAACAAAACTCAATTCCAGTGGCGGGAAGTACTCAATTACATTTACTCACGTTCATGAACTTGAGTAACTTTTGAAAATAATTTTACTTCTTAGAGTATTTTATCCATACAGTACTTTCACAGTTTTACTATAATCTTGCGTAAACAAAAATAGTGGTTACATTTTCCATCCGAAGAAATAATCAAGCAACATAATGATATCCATAACCAGGCGCATGTACAGCTTCTGCATCATGCAACTGTTTACGTAACAAATAGAATTTAAATCCTTTCATCGGCACTATATTCAAGTAAAACTTTTTCTTTATACTTTTTCTTGAATTTGAAAAGAGTTGGGCACTGCTTAAGATCTTCCTCTAACCTATTCCAAAACCAGACCCCTAGCACGGAAATGCACATCTTTTTTCTGGTTGAATGCACCATCTGCACTTTAAAGATCATACATCCTCTTAGATCATAATCCCCTTCTCTTAATTCAAATAGTTCTTGAATTTTAGCTGGTAACAATGATTTTGTAGCTTTGTATAACAGTTGTACCGTATAAAAGTCAACTAAATCATACAGTTTTAATAGCTTAGATTGCAGAAATAATTTGTTGGAGTGCTCATAATATCCAGCCTTATTAATTGTTCTGATTGCTCGTTTCTGGAGTATGAAAAGGGAATGTAATGAACTTTTGTAATTGTTACCCCAAATTTCTATACCATATGTCAGATACGACATGACCAAAGAACAGTACAGCAGATGAAGCGCTTTATACTCCAGCATATGCTTAGTTTGATTAATCACTGCAATACTTTTTGAGATTTTATTTTGAATGTGTCTGATGTGCGGTTTCCAATTCAGTTTATCATCAATAATCATCCCCAAAAATTTGTTTTCAGACACCTTTTCTATTGTAATATCATTTATAGAGATTACCCGATCCTGATATTTAAATTTACCAAACATCATTACTTTAGTTTTATTTAAGTTTAGTGAAAGCTTATTAATATCCATCCATGATTTTATCTTAGTCAATTCCAATTTTGCTATATCAATGAGATTGTTGAAATTATCATTAGAATAAATAATAATAATAATATTTAGGACCCAATATAGATCCTTGAGGAACACCACAAACTATGTTCTGACATTTTGACTCCCACTCCCCCATCTTAACAAACTGCTGTCTCTCTGTTAAATAGCTCTGCATCCAGCTCCCAGCCACTCCTCGAATACCATATTTTTCCAATTTATTAAGTAAAATTGAATGATTTATTGTGTCAAAGGCCTTCTTTAAATCAATGAATATTCCAATTGCAAATTTCTTCTTATCAAGATTTGTAGTTATTTCTTCCACCGCTTCCAGAATTGCCATTGTAGTAGATCTCTTTTCTCTAAAGCCATATTGACTCTCATTCAATATCCCACATGTATCAATAAATTTTTCCATCCTTTTGCTAAAAACTTTTTCTAATATTTTTGAAAATTGGGGGAGCAGAGAGACTGGTCGATAGTTAGTGAAGATGTTTTTGGATCCATCTTTGTATAAGGGTATTACTTTAGCGATTTTCATTTTATTGGGGAACGTTCCAGTTTGAAGAGACAGGTTACATATATAAGTTAAGGGTTTTACAATAGTGTCGATTACTTTTTTCACTATTATCATATCTAAGCCATTACAATCAATTGAGGATTTGTTTTTACATTTATTAACAATGTTAAGGATCTCAAACTCATTTACACAAGAGAGAAAAATGGTCTTTGGATTCCATTCTATAATTGATTCATTCAGTTTATCATTACTGTGCTTTGGAATTTTCTCTGCCAATTCTGGTCCAATGTTCACAAAAAAGTCATTAAATTTATTTGCTATATGCTGCATATCCGAGTTTTCTTCATTGTTGATAACAAAGGAATCTGGATATGACTTCTTCCTTTGGTTAGCTTTCAATAACCCATTTAATATGCCCCAAATCCCTTTCATACTGCTTCTATTCTCATTTAATCTATCTGTGTAGTACTTTTTCTTGTTTACTCTTATAATATTTGTTAATTTGTTCTTATACGATTTGTAGCAATTTTCAGCTTCTTTTGTCCGCTGTTTTATAAACTTTCTATATAAATAATTTTTCTTTTTACATGCATTTATTAAGCCTTTCGTTAACCAGGGACATTTCGGAAGTTTCTTCTTTGTATAATATTGTTGCTCGGGGCAATGCCTGTTGTACAGTGAACAAAACCATTCTAAAAATATATCATTTCCCTCTGCATACACACAATTCCAGCTTTGTTTTAGTAGGTCAGTTTTAAATGTATTTATTGCATCCTCTGATCTAAACCGTACATAAACAGGATTTTGACTAATTACTTTCTTTTTATAGTTATCATCATAAATTGCAAAAACTGGTAAATGGTCAGATATGTTATATATATTCTATCTTATTCTATCTTATTCGTAAAAATATTGTCTATGAGTGTGGCACTATTTTCTGTAACTCTACTGGGCCGAGTTATAGTCGGAAATAGGTTCATACTGTGCATTCGATTCACAAATTCATCTGTTACTGCATGTTTATTTGGATTCATCAAATCTATATTAAAATCACCACAAATGAATAGTGTTTTATTTATGTTGGAATACAGTTTCTCTATCCATTCAGTGAATATTTCGATACTTGAACCCGGTGGTCAATATATGCAACTGATGATTATATTTTTTTTCTTTTCACAAGAGATTTCGATTGTGACACAATCTAGTACATCACTTATTGTTAGTGACATACTTTCCACTTGTTTGTACTTAATTGAAGTATGGACATATATAGCCACACCACCACCCGTCTTATTTTCTCTATTCACATAGTTCAGATCGTAACCATCCATTTCAAATTGAATACATTTGTTTTCCTTAAACCATGTTTCTGATATTGCTACAATACTATAAGGATGTTTAATTTGCTGTAAATATTCTTTTATGTGGTTAAAGTTTGCATACATACTTCTGCTGTTGAAGTGTATAAATGACAAATTCTCATCTGAATTGATCATATTGTATTCTTTCTCTGAATAATATTTACAAACAATGTCATGAAGTGAAAAAAACATATTATCAGGGTCCATTTCGAAGTCTGGATCATGTTCATTGAAATTGGTGCTGTCATTTAACCCCATCTTAAGATGTTCATTGTCCATAATCCTTTGAAGTATTCTTATGTCCTGATTGTCACTGTTAGTAAGTGAGTTGCAAAAGGATGTCATTTTCGTAGGTATCAAGTTATAGATCCTGCATTTACCTCAGTCAAATTTATTCAGCTCCTCCATACTTCTTACAACCAAGACCTTTGCTTGCTCGGGGGCTCCATTAAGTTTGATAAAAACTTTACAGTTACTCACCCAAGTGCTTTGGATCTTATTTTGCTTCCTAAGGTACCTGGCTTTTCGAGCAATTTCTCCATTCTTCTTCGTTAAGTGGTCGTTCAGTACACATTTGTCCCTTTTAAGTTCCTTCCTTGTTTCAGCAACGCAATTTTCTTTTTCCTATTGACAAATCTCATGATTATAGTTGGGACGTCGTTCTCTCTCCTCCGAGGGAGAGGGTGACAGGCCTCGATGTCATCCAGATCCAGTGTGATCCCTTTGGACTTGAGAAGGGTTGCTACTTGTTGCTCTGCGGAGCTCACCTCCAGCTCGTCGGGCTCCGTCCCGTTGACGCCGGTCACAGCCTTGGCATACGACCGGGGCTTGATGTTTAGCCCTGTGATGACAACGTCGTTGATCCTGGTGTACTGCTCCAAATCCTCCACTCTCTTCTCCAAGTCCGCAATTGTCTTATCTTTCTCCATATTTTCGATCCTCAGCTGTTTAACCTCCTCCATCAACTCGAGGAGTTGTTTTTGTTGTACTTTGATTGCCGTTGTTTCCTCCAACAAAAAATCAAGCGACTTCCTGATATCTTCTACGTCCTCTGGTGATTTTCGTCCCAGTTTATCCTGCTGCACTTTTATTCCAGTAACTTCATCTGATAGAGTTTCGAAGGACTTTTTAAGTTCCTCAAAGTCCTCCGCGGCTGCGTTTCTTCTCGTGGGCTGCGGCATGTTAGCTGGTTAGCCTTCTCCCCCCGCAACTTCCGGTGTTGGCTACGTCGTTGACAGGAATAAACTGCTCATTTCCATGTGGAGGGCTGCTGCGAGTGACCACGCTGCGGCCTGAGCCTTTGGAATGACTTCTGTGTCAATTTTCATGATTCTACGATGAATTCATTGTTTTTGGCAATTCCTATCTCGTAATGCATTTTTGCCGTACTTGGGAGCGCTGGTGCGTCAAATTTTTGCATTTTTTAAATCGGAAATAGCCAGATATTAGAGAAGTGCGCAAATGAATTTTGTTTGAATTTTTAAGACTCTACATAATGGTTCAGTGGGTGAAAAGTAGGTGAGTTGGTTACGACACCGGGAAACAAAGAAGGAAGAAAGAAAGGTAACACTTTATAATAATAACCATCATCTATAAAGGGTAAATAATGCTAAATAGATAGTTAATGAACCTTTAGTTAATAGTTATTTACTGTTAACGAACAATGAAATGATAGTTAATAATGTTATTTATTGATCTGTAATGCTATAAGCATATCTATAAACAATACAGAGACACATGGACCAGATATTTGTTAATGGTTTATAAATGTTTTATGAAGCATCTATTACCATTATTTGGATGTTATTACAAAATTGGAATTGAAGATTATAATCCCTTACCAATGCTTTATAAACCATCTATAAACACATTTTAAATATATAATTAATACTTTATTAATGGTGAATAATTGGTTTATAAACCTTATGTAAAGTTGAAACAGATGTTTACAATACTTTGTAAATGGTTAATAAATTCTTTGTAGAGCAACCATTAACATTAGTTGGATGGTCATTATAAAATTGAATTGATGTTTATAACATTTTAACAATTGCTTTATAAACCATTTAGATATATGTTAATGAATATTATAAAGTTCCAAAGCCCCCCCTAAGGAAGGGTAATAAACATTTTATTATAGGGAGGATATAAAAAGGGAGAGCAATGTTACACCTAGGTGAGGGGGTGGTGGGGGAAGGGAGCAGGGAGGAGAGCATAAAGGCAGGAAATAGAAAGGGTGGGGAAGAATAGATTATTTTACAGTGAGAGAGAGATGTGAAGTTGTAGTAGCATAATAACATAATAAGCACAATATGTAGAACATACAGGGGTCTCCGGTTGTGCTGCTCGGCGCGTCCCTGGGGCCCGCAGTGCCGCGTGCCCGCCTGCGCCATCTACCCCCTCCGGTGGCCCGCCACGCGGATGGGCCGGACTCCTACCAGACAGACCTGCTACAGGGGCACTTCACATCACTCACTCCCAGCTGGTCTGGCTCACCCACTTGTTGCACCACATTCACATACCCAACCCTTGGGGGGCTGGATGGTGGGGCTGGGGGCCACCGCCTGTGCTACTAAGTTTGGCACGAGGGCGGCACTCCCACCTCTGGCTGCCCTACTAATCCCTCCAAATTTAATTACACCTCAACACACCACCCCCCGGAGGGTCTCTCTTTGCGGGGTCTCTCTGGGCGGTGCCGGCCTGGTGGGGCGTGGGGGTGCCCCTTTCCCTACCGGTGGGGCTTGGTGCTTGTCTCGTCTCCTGGTTGCCTTGGGAGCGCGCCTCGCGGCGTGTGGGTCTGGGCTGGCCTGCCGCGCCAATGTAGGGGGTGGGCGCACTGGGGAATGCTGCGCCGGGGTGGGGGGGCGGGGTTGCTTGGCACTCCGGGATGGTGCTCTTTGCTGGGGGGCGGCTCTAGCTGTTCTGGTGGTTAAGGTCGGTATCGGCCGCTTGGTAGTTCTGTCCTGCTGTCTGCGGGCTGGCAGGTGGGTGGGTTCTGCGCCTTTGGTGGGGGGCTGCTGCTCCACATCAGTTGTGAGCCGTTGGGGTGCCTCGCTCCCGCGGTGGTGGCCGCCGGTCACCCCTGCGCCGGGGGGGTCATTGCCCCATGGCTTGCGCTGTCCAGTGGGGGGCGGGGGCCTGGGCTGCTGTTCTTGCACCGCCTGGGGCTGTGCGGTCTTGCTGGGTTGTGGCCTGTTCGTGGGGTGGGGTGGGTGGCGCCCCCACGGGGGTTTGGCCTGTGGGCTCGCCCTTGGGGGTTCCCTGTCCTGCGGTGGTGCCCTTGGGGTCCAGCCAGTTGGCCGGGCCAGTCCTGGCGAGGGTCTTCCGGGGCGGGTGGTACGGGCCGTGCCCTACCATGCTTGTGGGTGCGGCGCCGGATGGCCCCGGCTTGGGCGGCGCCCTGTGAGCTGGGCTCTGCGGTGTGGCTGGGCCCTTTTGTGGGAGGGGGGTGGGGGGGGCTTTCTAGGGCTCATCGCGCAGGTGGCATCAAGGAAAGGCGATCTGGTGCGCTCTGGGGTGCCTGGTCGGTGTGCCTGGGGGCCGGCGTGGCAACTTGCAGCATCCCCTTGGTGCCCTTGGCGACTATGGGCGTGGTCGCTGTCCCTGGGGGCGCTGCTCTTGGTGCTGCTTCCGTTCCGGGTCCTACTGGCCTGGGGTCTGGTCCCTGCTGGCTCTGGGCCCGCCGGCAAGTGCCCGCTGGCTGCCCATTCGGCGCGGCTCTGGCCGTCTGCTGGGCGTGGGCCTTGGCTCCGCTGCTGGGGTCTCGGGCAGGGGGCTGTCTGGGCCCTCCCCTCGAGGGTTGGGTGCTTGGGTGTGGGTGGGTGGGGGGGTGGGATGCTGGCGGGGGGCCTTGGGGTTGAAGGTTGTGGTCGGTGGCGGGATGTGCTGGGTGCTCAGCTGCTTGGGGCTTCCTCGGATGTGTGTGTGGGGGGCGGTGGCTGCCTCTCAGCTTGGGATCTTGAGGGCGTCTGGGGGGTTGCTCGGCCGTGGGGGGGTAGCCTGGGTCTCCCTGGCACCCACTCTTTCTGCTGGCCTGGCTGCATCTGCGGGCCCAGGGCAGTTCCTGGGTTTGCGGTAGCGGTTTTTTGCACATATAGTGGTATACGATGCACTGGCACGCCTTGGGATGTGGGATAAAACTCATACTGGGCTTAATTTTAGATCTAAAGTAGGTTATCCCAAATACCTGCTTTAGATACTACCACTCACTTCTTGCCCCTGTCCACAGCCACCACCATTATAGCTAAGTTTCACACTTGTCACTATACTGGCTTGATTACACAACATAATAAGCACAACATATTCTACAACTTCACATCTCACCCTCACTGGAAAACAATCTATTCTTCCCCACCCCTTCTATTTCCTACCTTGAGTCTATCCTCCCTGCTCCCTTTCCCCTCCCCCTCCCTCTCCACTTAGGTGTAACACTGCTCTCCCTTTTTATATCCTCCCTATAACAAAATATTTCTTACCCTTCCTTAGGGAGGGCTGGTGATGGTCACAATCAAGCAATAACATAAATCAATTTATTTTATTGCAATAAAACATGCATTGCTGTCTCATAGTGATTGCACTTCTTGTAGTGTTGACCTTTGACAGCATGTTCAAACAAAAGAAAAAAAAAAAAAGATTATTGTTTTCTTTTTAGAGTTCTGTGCCATGTTGATCAAATTAAACAGTCTTCTCACATTGTCTGTGGAGTGTCTATTTTTAATAAATCCTGTCTGGTCTTGGTATATAATTGTCTCTACTACTTTCTGTAACCTGGAAGTGAGTGCTTTGGAAATAATTTTTATGTCTGTGTTAATAAGTGAGATGGGACGGTAGCTTGAGGGTAGCATGGGGTTTTTGTCTGGTTTAAGTAATAATTTCATGTTCGCTGTATTCATGTGGCCTCCTACATAACCTTTATTTTTAATCTCTGTCACTATACTAAAAAAAAAGCAGAGCCAGCATTGACCAGAAATGTTTTAGGAATTCAGCAGGGAACCCATCTGGACCTGGTGCTTTGTCTGTTGACATGCTATCCAAAGCATTTTGTAGTTCTTGTAAGGTTAATGGTGAGTCTAAGGGGGTTTTCTGATCCATGGTGAGTTGTGGTAGGTTTAAGTTATTGAGGAAGGTTTTAATATCTTCAGGGTCAGGGTTTAAGTTTGATGAGTATAAATTTTGATAATAATCATGAAAAACCTTAATAATGTCCTGAGGTAAATTTAAAGTTTGACCTGAATTATCAGAAATTGCCGCTATGAAAATTATTTTCTTTGTTGTGTTTAAGCTGATTTGCTAAGTATTTGCCTGATTTATTATTGCAGCCAAAGTTTTTGTATCGTAAATGCTGTAAAATAAAATCAGTTTTTTAGATAAAATGATGTTGAGATTAAGTTTTGTATTTTGGAGTTTTTCCCATAAAAGTTCAGACGGGTTAGCTGCGTATTCTTCAGTAAGTTTCTTACATTTTTTCTTCAATCATTTTTTCTGCTATCTGTTCCTGTTTTTTCTTATAAGAAGAGTATGATATAATCTTCCCTCTGATGACAGCCTTGCCGGTTTCCCAGAGTAAGGACGGTGACACTTCCAGAGAATCGTTTGTTAATAGAAAGTCGTCCCATTCTTTTCTTATCATTTTACCAAATTCATTAAGTAATTAAGTATCAAAGCGCCACAGAGAGGATAATTTCTGATTGGAGTCACACTTCAGGGTGAGGGATATTGGTGTATGATCGCTAATAATTATAGGATGTATTTTAGAGGAAATTGTATGTGCGATGGAATTATTTGAGAGAAGAAGTCAATTCGGGAGAAGGATTTATGTACAGGGGACAAGAAGGTGTATTCTTTTTTAGTTGGATTGTTCAGTCTCCATACGTCTCCTATTCCAAGATCTTCCATGTAATTCATTAATACTTTAGCAGATCGAGATGGTTTTGTATTTGGGCACTTACTGGATCTGTCTAATGATGTGTTGAGTGCCAGAGTGAATTCATCTCCGATGATTAAATATGAGTCTGCAGAAAGGTGTTACGGCTGAATTTACGGTTGACCTCATTTGGAGACATGATTTATTGCTCTGGTTGAATGATGGTGTCCAGGGGAAGCATTGATGATTTTATATAAAAAAAGTTTATTCTAAACTAAGAAAAAAAGGTACAAGATGGAACAAAATTAGCGTCCGTCCAGGCGGACGTCCGATGATTAAGTGAGACAGTTCTGATCCAATACGTATATTCCCCTCAGTCCCCCTCCCTCCTCCCCCCAGGAGATTGAGATAGAGGCAGAGGGAGGGGGTGAGGACAGAGGGTGAAAAGGAAAGACAGTTTGTTCTTTTGGGTCTAAACAACCAGTCCTGTTATCTGTCGGTTGCAATAGAGACGGAGGAGTGTGCGTTTGTGTTTGTGTGTGTGAATGAATGGATGTGTATGGCATGTGTGTGTGACATGTGACTGTGTGAGCATGTGAGTGCGCACACAGAGTGCCTATGCGTCCTTGTGCTTTTATTGTTTTGGGGAGATAAGGTGGTGGCTTTTGACAAGGCAGTTTGACCCAGCAAAGTTGAAGACATGAAAATCACACAATGGAAAGTTACCCAAGGCTTAAGGATTAAAATATATGAACTAATAATTTCGCCCCCCACAAAGGTCTGATAGCTCCGAAAAAACTCTGTGGAAGAAGTTCATCATTATTTGGGGCATAGAGGTTTAGAATTGTGAAACATTTATTATAGATGACCACTTTAATAAAAATATATCTACCCTCTGGGTCTATGTTGAAGTTGATTATGTTAAAGAGTAATCTTTTGTTGAAAAGAACCAAGACACCTCTTCACCTGGAATTGAAACACGAATTATATATTTTGTTAAAATTTGAGTCTGTCAGAGATTTTTCTTCTGATTTAAGTGAGTTTCTTGAAAGAAAACAATGTCTGCATTTAATCTTGATACATAATCAAATATCTTAATCTTTTTAGCCTGCGAGCGAATGCCACGCACATTCCAAGATGTTACTGTAAACTGAGACAAGGAAAACAGCAGGGTTTAGTCCATACAAGAGCATAACCGAGAGTCTGTGAGCATTTGTGCACAGCTGTGTCGTGAGAGATTTCGATGCAAGAAAAAAAGAGAAGAAATACTTATCATGCAATACCACCACGGGGTAAGGGGCTGGGTTGAAAAGGTTTGTGAAAAACACAAACATACAACAACAACAACAACAACAAATAGTGCTACCTTAACTACACCATGAGTGGAGAATAATCCTTTCAATATTAACTCATAAATCACCTGTTATTTTATTTCTTCCTTTGTTTATTTTTTTTTAATTTTCATTTATTTTTTATTTTATTTTATTTTATTTTGTTTTATTTTTTATTTTATTTTATTTTGTTTTATTTATTTTTTTAATTTTTCTTAGTAGAGCCAGGGGGTGATGTTAGAATCCCTAAACAGTTGGCCATCAATGTAAAGCTTGTCTACGACCAGTTTGGAATTTCGGCCTCTGTCAGTTTTCTTTGAAAATAGGATACAGGGTTTTTCGATGTTCATTTATTTCTCGAGGGAATTGATCATTCATGCTGAATTGCGTACCTTTAAGTTCCCTACCTTTACTTTTAACCTGGATTTGCTGTTGAAAGTGTTCAAATTTGGCAATGACAGGGCGTGGGTGGTTACCTCTGCGTGGACCGAGACGATGGACACGAGCTTTGATGTAAAATTATCTGTGTTCAAACCAGGGGACGGATCTAGATAAACAAACTGCTTTTTTCCGTCGCCCTTTCCGGCATGCAAAAAGACAAAAAAAAACAAAAAAAAAAACACTGATGTGATTTTGCTCTGAATGTCAAAGTGAATTTTTGTGATTGCAACCATGTCGGAAATGAACTGAATAAATAAATAAATGTTTTTCACAGATTTTAAGCGCAGACATCATGAAATTTTTCAGCAGAGCCCCTGGGTTGTCTTTGGGGGTTTCTGGAATGCTTGAGAATATCAAGTTGTCTCGCACACTGGGAGATTGGATATCCAGGACTGTCACTGTAAGAAGCTTGTTTTCATTTTTCAGCTCTTTTACCTCTGAGGTCACCGCAGATAAAGCCAAATGGATATCTTGATTGACTTTCTGTAAGTCCTGAATTTGTTGGACGGATTTAACGGTAAGAAGCGTTAATATGTGCAAGTAAACAGAGTTGGTAGACTCGTCAAGGCAGCGAGCCGCCATGTTGAATTTTCACCGACTGTCATGTGACTCTCAGAACATCTCGCATTACTTACCTCTCTCCTGTCTCTCCTCCCGTCTCACGATAACCCGTTTAATATTTATAACTAATTAATTATTAACTAACTGATTATGATAGAGTGGAACAAACGGGTTAGGCCTCTATTTGTTCTAGAATAAATTTGTGTTAATTATTGGAACCCATTGTCGGTGGTTTTTGGAGACTGAGTTTTATTTAAATGACGTTTTTGTGTGGCACCCTGGAGCTTCTAGACTGGGGCGTAACACAAGAGTTAGTTGCAACTTTATAATATTCATGAACATGTATTTAAATGGTTTATAAAGCATGTATAAAGCAATAGTTTAAGTTTTATAAAAATTCCAAATGACCATCCAACTAATGTTTATGGATGCTCTACACATAGGTGGAGTTTGAGATTCTTGCCGAGGGGGGCAGCAAAAAAATTAATCACTAAGTTAAACAACAGGTAGAAAAAATAAAAGGATCCATATGGAATAAAAGCGTTTAAAAGTCCAACAACGTAGATTATGGCATTAAAGAGCTTCTAACAATGTAACTCCACCTTCGCTGATTGTCTATGTGTTCCCGTGGCCGGTGGATGCCGATTTTGTCGTGGGGGAGAAGGACGAGTGGAATATCACAACATCCGCTCAATCCACCTCTTTATATGCAGACAAACCCACACTGAGAGCAGGGTTTGTTCATTCTCTGTTCCAGCCGCTCGTTTTCTCAGACTTATGGGTCTACAGATCACCAAGCGGTGTCCACCATGTTGTAAACAAACAAAGCTCTGCGCTGCTATGGGAAGCAAGAGGGTCAAATCGGCTGCTGCTGCTTTAAAACTTATTTACTTGGTTTTATTTTGTAAACTTTTGAAATTTATATCGCCATTTTTATCATTTCTTTGTTACTGTGTTTTTGGCACTTAACATATGTGTATATTATGTACATTAAATTAAGAATTTTATTTTTTCGATTAATTTGGGAAAACTTAAATGAAAACTTTTGATCACTGGAGGGGCAATGCCCTCTGCCCCTCCGCAAACTCTGCGTTTGGCTCTACACAGTATTTATTAACCATTTACAAAGTATTATAAAAGTCTGTTCCAACTTTACAATAACCAAATTATTAACCATTAGTAAAATATTAATTCTCTATCTAAACATGTTTATAGATGTTTTATAAAGCATTAGTAAGGGATTGTAATCTTCAATTCCAACTTTATAATAACCATTAAAAATAATGGCAATAGATGCTTCATAAAACATTTATAAACCATTAATAAATATCTGGTACATGTTTCTAATGTTTATAGATGTTTTATGAACCATAATCAAGATTCACTAATAATTTGTTAATCATTAACAAACACTTTATAAAGTGTATAAAATATTATAATGTGTGCATCAATAAACTGTTAATATAACAATAATTATAGAATTACAAATAAATAAATAAAAACATTATTAACTATCATTTCATTGTTTGTTAACAGTAAATAACTAAAGGTTAATTTACTATTTACCATTATTTACCCTTTATAGATGATGGTTATTATAAAGTGTTAAAGAAAGAAAGAAAGAAAGAAAGAAAGAAAGAAAGAAAGAAAGAAAGAAAGAAAGAAAGAAAAAATAATATTCCAGCCCAATAACAAAGTTTCCCTCTTTTTGAGTACCATGAACTATACATTTTCGGAAAGCGCAGGGGCATGCCTACAACATGACAAGGGTCCCTGGTCACCGATGGGCATGTGGCATTTGCATTGGCTCCGCCCCTTCCCTTGTAGTGTCACCACTACGAGAGAAAGAGGCCCTTCGCTAGCTTGTGGCGCTTGGGAATAAAAAATACTTAAGTACAGGTTACTTTGTTACATATCAATGCTTTCTACTACATTTTTGATTTTGAGTTTCTACTTAGGTAAGTAAGTGTGTTGCTCCTGTATTTGTACTTTCACTCAAACACAAAATGTGAGTACTTATCACCACTGCATTAGTTTGTCTCTATCACCGACAACATTGTCTCTTATGGATCAAGGTACTGGGTGAGAACTCTCTTGATCGTCTTTCCCTTGTTGGTCAAGCTTTCTCATTCAACGTCAGGTTCTGAAACTGGCTGATTGTCTTTTTCATGTTGTATGGCTTCTGCAACACAAAAGGCACATTCTATTACCATGCGTGCTCTGCACAAAGAAAGTCCAAAATACTGCTCCTGAACAATACTCCCTCCATTAGCGTATTCTTTCATTAGATACGGCAGCAAGGGGTAGGCGGGGTCGCCCAAAATGTAAACAGTAATTGGTGCTTCGTCATTAACTCACTCAGTGCCATTGACGATAAAACTCGTAATTTTAAGTCCAACGCTCAATGCCATTGAACTCGTCATTTGCATTTTTTTCACGGGGATTACTAGAAAACACCCTGGCGGAGGTCTCTCATCAATATCTAAGCTGTGGGGTGTTGTAGTGACCAACTGTGCCCTGAAGATGGCAGCAGTACACCTTTAGATGGTAGATTAGCCACTGATGCTACCCAGCTAAGGAGGAAGAAACAGGAACGCATGAGATTATTGGGCTACGGAGTGATATTGTGACATATCCAGCAGCTCACAGCTCCACATACTAACACAGAAGATGTGTGGACATGAGTAGATTATTGATAATGTTGCGATAGTGAGATAAAACCATCAACTAACAGGGCCAAACGGGAGCCAGATGGCAAAATAATAGGTGACACGTAGGAGGTAGCAGCGCACCTTTGAATGAGTGGACATCCGTGCTCAGCAGAGCTAAGAGGGAGAGGAGGAAAAGCGTTTACGAGACAGAAAATGGAGCTGCGTACGAGAGTTGACGTTCCCAGCAGCACACAGTAGCGCACACTTGACCAGAGCATGTGTGGAAATCATGGATAGAGTGGCGATGGTGAGATAAAACGATAAAAAAAATGGGGAACGCAGTGACACTCTGCATGTCCGGGAGGAAGAGGAAGTTGCGACTCTGACCCAGATAGCAAAATAATAATAATTTTGCCATCAAAAGCCCAATCAAGCAAAAAAAAAAATAGCTTTGAAGTCACTGACAGGGTTTTTTTTTTTTAGAAAAAGGCAGTTTTCTCAGCTTTTTGATCTGAAACTGAAGATTTGTGTATAACTTGCTCTGTTCAACGGCTGATTACAAAAGATCGAAACGAGCCAGAAACAATTTTTTTAATATTCTGTAGGTCTTTAAAAATCAGTCAAAATGCTCAAAAACAGCTGGCACTGAGGGGGGAAGAAAATCTGACAATGGCTGGCACTGAATGAGTCAACAATTTCTCTTGGACATGTATGATTTTTCCACTTTTGAGAGAGTCATTGATAGCTGAGTTCGGGAAAACATGAGCATCGTGTACGTTTCCTGGCCACTTTACCACCACATCCAGGAAACAGTATTTGTAGTCACAAGTTGCCTGAATGTTTAAAATAAAATGTCTCTTTCTGGTCAGGTAATCAGTTGAATTGTCCAATGGTCGCTTTACTCCCACATGGATACCATCCACAGTACCTACAGTAGGCAGTTGTTCAAATCTTTCCAGAAGTGAATGCACCGCACTTTCAGTTGTTGGTGACTATGTATTGTGGTCCAAAGTGCATTGTTATAGCTGTACACATTTGTTTAATAATTTTGGAGATGACTTGCCTTGACAAACAAAATGCATTTGCGGTTTTTTGTAGTCTTTCTTTGTCAGTCAAGTAGTATAGCGTGCTGGCCACTTTTTAACGCTGACCGGTGACCGCAGGACTGTGGATTGCCCCTCAGCGAGGACTGTGACATTCTGATATTTTCACGACATTCCTCCTGGATAACGACTTCCATCTCAAAGTTGTCCCGCCAGCTGGCAGTGCATCCAGGTCGGATCCAAAACCGACGTCGGCGGCTTTGACTGCGAATATGCCTTGAATGTAAACTGGTTATCTGGTTTTAATGAACTGTCGTTTTTCATTAAAAAAAAAACTCTGGTTGCGTGTGGATGATAGGGCCAATTGGAAAAAAATATCTCAGTTTTGCAAGAGACAGGGTCTCAATCAGCCCTTACTTTGCTCAGCATTTAATAAAGTGACACATGGTTAACTCTGTGTCTGTGACTGACTTTTATCACTCTAAATTCTATATATTAATTAATAATGATTTGTATGTATATTCATAATTTATTATGTGTAGGCCTTATCCCCCAGGCCTGATCATAACCAACTCCTTTTACTTTAGCAACACTGTCTTTTCTTCACAGGCCTTTTTGTGTTCATCACCTCTGTCTATCACTGGAGCAACACAGGTTTAAATCCAGATGGAAATGTATCAATCTAAACATATGTTTATCATAAACCAATCAAAAGGAATGCTAAAAACATGAAATAACAATATGAATATATTAACTATATTAAATGTGCCAAAACTAAATTATACCAAATATATTGAATAATACAACAAATTGTCAACTCAACTATAACAACACTCACCAAAAGCTCTTTTACTGCTAACAATTGTAATATTATGTTGGGAAGAAATTGAATATTCAGGTTCTAAGGTGCTTGGTTCATATTGCTTGGCATAGCTATTAGCTTAACATTTTCCCTTTTATTTGAATTAATACACCCAGTTCAAACAAAAAAATACAATACAGCAGGAATCTGATCTCATGCTTCAAACTGCGAAACAAGAACAAGTGAGGATGCATAGCTGAAGTGCACCCCTATTTGACTGCTGGGAAGAAAAGGAAAACCTGATGTCATCCACCAAATCAGGAGTCAGCAAAGTGAATTTTACTGTGACATCACCACACACTGAGCTGATGACGTCATCAGGAGCTGGTGACACATGAAAGAACCCAGCAGCACATTGAGTATATATAAGCACATTCAGTGTATTTGATTGGGACTCCCCTCAGAGAAAGACGCTCAGTGGGGAATTACGTTTAAGTTTACACACGCCAGTACAATACACCTATTCAAGTTGGTTGCAACACACCAATAACCTTCCCAAATAACCCAGAGGCCCTCCCCCCGCAAAAAAACCCTAATAGCGAGCAAACTTTCCACAACCTCTTTGGACTCAGTGACTTTACTTACACCAGCAATATTTTTAATCTATGATGGAAGCGCCTCAGTTCAATGTAAAGAGTCTGGAACAAACATGCTTTGAATTCCTTAAGAATAATCTCTGCCCAGGAAACTGCATTGGGCTGTGGCAGTTTACAAATTACTGGAATATTCCCATTATTATCAGACTGCAGTATGAGGCATTTCCCTTTATCTGTGAGAATTTTGAGGAAGCTGCACTCTGTGAAGAATTTTTGCAGCTTGAGGTGCAAGAGCTGGCTCATATCCTGGGTCAGGAGAACCTTACTGTGACAAAGGAGAGCAAAATTTATGAAAGTGTTTTAAGGTGGATAAAACATAAGCCGGAGGAACGACAGGGAGCCATTGCTACTCTGTTACCAAAGGTACGACTGGGGCGGATGAACGAAAGGTACATCAGGAACAATGTGCTTAACAATGATCTAGTAAAAACAAACCCTGAGTCCCACCTCTTGGTCTACAATACCCTTCAAGTCATGTCTGAACATTCGTTACTCTGCTCCGAGCCTGGGATTAACAAAACCTTGTTTTGCCCTCGTTTGCCAAACGCTGTCTTACTGGTAATTAGATTTTTTTCTGAGACCATAGAGGCCTTTGACTACAGCACTAACAACTGGATCACAGTTCCAGATCATCACAGTCTGGTGAATCCCATGACTCACTTACGCTTCCACGGTACTGTCTTCCTTGGTGGATATCTCTACATTGTGGGTGGTGTTTTAAATTGGTTTGTCCCCTTTAACAGAGTGAGTAGGTTTAACCTAGTTACGCACACTTGGCAGGAGGTGTCACTAATGAACGAGCCACGGGCCTTCATGAGTGTCACTGCGCTAAAAGGATGTATCTACGCTATAGGAGGCTGCGGGGATGATGATATCTCACTCAGAACTGCTGAACGGTACCAGCCCGACATTAACCAGTGGACGTTCATTGCATCAATGAATAAAAAGAGGTTCGACGCCAGCTGCACCACACTGAACAACAATATTTACATATGTGGAGGAGCGAATGTTAGAGTACTGAATACTGTTGAGTGTTACAACCCAGACACCAACCAGTGGACAATGATCAGTCCCATGGGAACACCTCGGTATGAACTAGGGGTTGTTGCATATATGGGCCACATTTTTGCAGTTGGCGGCAGAGGTCCCTCCAGATGTCTGAGGTCTGCTGAGGCATACGATCCAGTGACCGACACCTGGCACAATATCCCGAAAATGATCCACAAACACAGCGACTTTGGTATTGCAGTGATGAATAAGCGTATCTTTGTTGTCTCTTATAGGGAAGGAAAAAAAATTGTCGAGTGCTACAACTCCGCTACGAATTCTTGGTCTGTAATACTTTCTGGCACGGACAACTCTTACGGTATTTTGAGTTGCTGTGTTATTTCTGGACTTCCCAACATGGTCGAGTACTGTTCCCCTCGTGAACCCATCATACCCAGGAGACTAGATACTAGATCCTGAGACTGAGCATATGTTACCTTCCATTAACCCCAACCGGAAGTCTAACCTGCCCTGACCAGTGTTGTGTGTATCAATAAAAGTGTATAGACATTGCAAGAACAGGTGTGTTTGCTAGCAGGGGACCTCGGCTTGAGGGTTTGGGGCGGCAGCAGGGTGTGTTGGGTCCTTTGGGGCTTCCTCAGGTGTGTATGTGGGGGCTGTTGCCGCTTTCGGCCTGGGGTCTCTGGGGCATTTGGGGGGGCTGCTCAGTCGTGGTGGGGTGGCCTAGTGCTACTTGGCTCCTGTTGGTGCTGCGGGTCTACCTAGTCTTTCAGGATCCTAGTCCAACTTTAACATTTTAGTAAAAGTTTCTTTTTAATTTTTACGTATTTGGTTGTAAAATGTCAGAGTGAATCCGTGTACTCTTCATTCTTTGGTCATTCCATTTTTTTTCAGAAATTTGTTCTCTTTGTGTGATAGCTAGTGAGAACTAGGGATGCACCAGTATTCGGTATTTTACCAAATCGCTCAATACGCCCTGTTCAGTTCAATGCATAACGGTAAACAATGGGATTTTCGGTACGTTTCCCCATCACAAGACTTACATCCGTGCATGCTGTGTGATTCTCTCAGGAGCAGAGACATGAGAGCAGCAGAGCAGAGCCAATCAGAACGTCCCTGAATTTCCTACTGGCTCCTGGAAAACTTCCCCCGCTCTCAGGACATTGTGTTTGATGCACAAAGGAACTTGTTAACCTACATTCTGCTGCGCGTTCGTACGACTCCTCACCAACCGTCCACTTTTTACCAGCATTCCTCCGCCTTTTGAGTGGAAAGGTGCTGACGCAGCCAGCTCGGGAGCTGGCGTGGATCCTGATGCATGTCAGACTCGAGCTGCAGGAGCCTGTCTATAGAGCTGCATGTACAGGCTGGGGTGTGGACGCTGTGAGCATGCATTAGCGATGTGCGGGCCAGGATTTTTCCAACCTGCGGGGCCCCGCATGTACGTCAAAATCTTACCCGCACCGCCCGCCCCGAGCTGCTGCCTCTATTTTCAGAACCCGCCCCAACCCAAAGCTTTACGTCCAACGTAGAGTTCAGTTTGTGTAAAGAAAAAAACTTAATGCCGAGCTGTGAGCCTGAGCCAGCGCTGATTGGCAGTGTGGCGTGCGCAGCACTGGCTCACAGCTGCGATGCATTCACGGACAGTCGTGAAACAGCAGATACCTATACTTTCAGTTAAAAAAATTACCCGCCCCAACCCGAACCAAGATTAATTGATAGTTTCTTCACCCGCAGGCTACCCACGGGCTGAACGATTTTGGAAAATAACCTAATTGCAATTTTTTCCCTCAATATTGCAATTGCCGTAACCGTAGCGCTACCGTGGCCCAAAAACCATGATGCATACCGAAACGTGGGAAAACTGTACCATTGCATCCCTAGTGAGAACTGAAGTCCACTGCACCTGCTGTCCTTCCCCAGGTCCTGGACTAAGTCTCCACACACAATAGGTGTTTAAGATTTATTTCAGCAGCTTTCTGGTCCTGCTTCTGTTTTCATTCAGTCTGTGGATGTTTTAGCTCGTAAAAAGCTGCTCACATTTAAGTTTTGTTTCGTGGTGTTACGGTCCAAATAGTATCCAAATAAACTGGTGACTGACTATCAACTGTGAAGAAGAATAGATGTTAGAACTTCTACCATTTGACACTTCTGCAAAAACAATTACAGCTTTTTTGAAGGCAGTAAAAATGTTTATTTTGCACGTTATAAATACCGCTAACAGCAGCCGTCAACACACACGGAAGTTGATTAGAAGAAACGAGGAGCACCAGTAGATTCATTACACCGCCTCTGGTTCCACATACAGTATCATGAGCGTGTTTTAAGTAACATCCATCTTTTGGTTTTGATTTATTTATGTATTAATAACGTTTCAATTCACCAGTAATGTGACTTATGCGT
Organism: Gouania willdenowi; assembly: GCF_900634775.1. Taxonomy (NCBI): domain Eukaryota; kingdom Metazoa; phylum Chordata; class Actinopteri; order Blenniiformes; family Gobiesocidae; genus Gouania; species Gouania willdenowi. The sequence goes on from NC_041060.1 coordinate 33,040,751, forward strand.
TGCTTCATTTAATGTCCGAAGTGGGAGCAAAAGTCCGCCCATTCACCGATTATCTGGATATGAAATGGACCGTAACACTGTTCGATAAAGTTGGCAGATATTCACAGATCAGGACTTCTAGCATCAATAACTCTTTAACAAAACGTCGTCAACGCATAAATTATGCCTCTTTACGATCGGTGTCAGGTGCAAAACATGATACAAGATCATTTTTTATCAAACGCAGCACAATAAAAGTCTGTCTGTGTGTTCCCTATGTGTGGTGAGATTAAAACATGACAGTTTCCCTTAAATATCCAAATATCACAAAAAGAACCAGATTTAATTTTAAAACAGAAAAACGCTGCTTGTTTTGTTTTTGGGTTTTCCTGTTTCTGGTTTTAAATAAAAAATCTGAAAAAAAATAAAAAAATAATTCTATTTCTACTTTTTAATTTGGTTTTGAAACGAAATAACCAAAGACCAAAGGGTACATGGATTAGAGTGACTGCCCTCTAAGGTTTGAACACCGGCAATTACAACTGAATTTTGCTACTGACAGATTATTGTGACTATCATGCATCACCAACTATTACTCTTGGTCTCGCCCCTCCTATAAAAGCTAAGAGGAGGGAGGAGGGTTTCCACCAATCACAGCCCTCAGTGAGCATTGAATGATTTTAATGCGAAAGTCTAATGCTTTGTGCAAAGCAGCTGCGCCCCGCTGTGGAATCATTTTGACTGTGCTTCAATAAAGAGCAGATTCTGGTCTAATCAGGGGGTGGTAACTTTTATATGACGTGTAGATGTACTTTATTTAATTAGAGTTAAAATAATCTTAGCACGTTTGTCTCTCAGCAAGAAGGTCCTGGGTTCAAGCCCTGGACATTTAGGAGTTTGCATGCTTTCCACTGCTTGTGTGGGTTTTCTCCGGGTTCTCTGGTTTCCTCCCACCACCACAGTAAAAAATAGAAGCATGAAACATATCAGATGAGTAATGAAAGTACTCTGTGCTTTCGTGAAATGTAGTGTAAAGTCTTAACATGTCATGAGAGTCAGGGACTAGGCTGAGGATCACATTCTACTGGTGGTTCAGGGCGGTCCTGTCAGCACCACACCTGTCGCCAGTCTGCTATCATCATGTCACCTATATATCCTGTCTGTGTGTATTACTGTTGTTGGTCTGTTAGTTTTTCATGTCTGGTCTGTCCTAATTGTCAGTCTGGAGTCCAGGTGGGCCGCGCGCCTAGGTTGAGGATCGTCCTGCACCTCACGTCAGTCTTAGTGTCTGCTGTTTAAAAGAATAAAGACTTTGCTAAGCAACCCTACCTCTGAGTCCTGCATTTGGGTCCTGTCTGCTACCCGTGACAATGAGTACATATTGTACCACAGCTAGGGCCATTTTACAGAGCAAGTTTATTCAACTGATATAAACAATTAATCAGTACATATTTGTCAAATAATAGTGGTTTAATCTGACATAATGCTTTATAAACATATCAATTCAGTATATATCACTCCACAACGCATGGAATTTATAGGTTGCTGAAGTTTTTCTCAGCTTATATTATTCAAAAAGAATTTGCGTCTCTCTTATCAATAGTCATTATGCATGTGTACACATACGAATGCATTCATGTATAACTTCATACTACACGTACACCCATAAACAGTACTGCACTGCTTAAAGTGCTTTTTTAAACTTTTAGCTCTTGTTTATTGGTTCAGAAATTAACATTGACTGTTGTGCTGACCAAAGCTAGCATCTGCTCAGTAATAATGATGTTAGCTAGCTACCATTTATATTAACATCTCCACTTACTGATTTGTATGAATTTCCAGGTGCCGAAAAAAGTTTGACGTACTATTCTGATGGTATAATCTTTACAATGAAACAATATATTTTTAGCTGCTTCCTGATTGGCTCTCATTTTTGTTTAGAGGTGGACCTGTCAATCAAAGCCCTGTTTGCCTTCGGATGGCAGTGTCATCCAGCAGGGGCTTGAGCAGACATATTGCTCATTAATAATCACTGCATTTTATTAAATCTTTTGACATGAAAGGTTAGGTATTCAAGTCTTCCCGAGGATCAACCCAGAGTTAAGTCAGGAGTCATTTGTTTATCGAGTTTTAAGTCCTTCGTGATTTTAAGTCAGGTCTAAAGTAATTAAATTTGTGACTCGAGTCCACACCTCTGACAATTACTAATGTACAAACACATCTGTCATTCATTTGCTGTTAGTAAAGAGAAGAGAAAAAGAGAAGAGAGAAGGCGGAGCTGCAGCCTGTCAGAACTGCATATGTCACAAACAACTCATTTGTGACATTTTACAGTTCCTCCGTAAAATGTCACAAATGAGGAATAATTCTTTAAAAATATGAAGGATTAAAATACATAATTAAGACCAAAACAAAACTGTTGCTGCAGAAAGTAATGTTTAAATTCATGAGTTTATAAATGGAGAATCATTTTCACTTTCTTTTCTCTTTTTAACTTGTCTGTGGCTCTGATGCTGCGTCATACAGATCAGATAAGGTGGAATTATTTATATTTTATATTATCTACAGGACTGAGGCTCTTTGCATCACCACATAATATATGAATAATGAATTAAATTTATGCTGCATGCAGGCTTTATCAGCTGACTTATTTTATTGATTTTATTTTATCAGTCCATCAGATATAAATCTCTGTTTCCTTCATCGGTAAATGAAAGGATTGCATCGATGTCTAAATATTCTTTCTCTCTCGTCAGCTATCAGGACAGATTCACACAGTGACATGTTCACACATCACCTTTTATTGGACAGCTCGCTTTCTAAGAGATCTGATTGGTCAGGAGGAGGGACTTTAGCACCCGCTAAGATCCTAGCCAGAGTAAAATCTGCTCGCGAGCAGGCTAGTCATTTAGCATAAGTTTCCATGGTGATTTAGCTCCATAAAACGTTAGCGAGCTTTGTAGTCCAGCACACTGATTTAATCCCGGAAGTTAGCACGATAAGAGGTAATCTATATTTGTAACATACCCCCTTTGTATTTAAATATTGTTTATACTATTAATGTTACACATATCGAGACTCAAGGAGGGACCAGGTTTTTCCGCTGATGCCACTTTTGGCCGATCCAAGCACCTTTAAAAACCGATGGCAGCAGCTCAGCAGCAGTATCAAAGCAATAGCATTCCCCTCGCTTCCACACAGGCTACCCCTGATGGAAGAAGACACCGACTACCTGGGTCTCCATTGGGTGGAATTCAAACGCTACCGGGAATGATGCACATATCTGAGCACTTTTGTAAAACCGATGGGAGAAACGGTATCAAAGCGACAGACCTCCCTTACTTTCACACTCTTTCTCCCAAGCTATTAACTTAGGACTGTTATGTAATTTTTTCTGAATTGCCCTTTATTGTTGTTACTTTCTTTTTTTGACTTATGTAATTGTTTTGACAACTGTAAAGTGTCTTTGAGTTTTTGAAAAGCACTTATAAATAAAATGTATCATTATTATTGATGGGACAAGCAAGATGTCCAAGTATGAAAATAAAAGTAACTTTGAAAAGGTCAATTTAAGAGGTACACCATTCACTAAACAGGTACATGATTATTTTTTTATTAAAGAGTAAGTACATCCCAAACCAACTTTTTTCTGCTGAATACATATGTATTTGGGTATTAAGTAGTGCTGTTGATTGATCCTTGTTCCAATCTTCCCATTTTAATAAAAGCATTTTAATTTTGCATATTTAGCTGTAAAACGTCCTGGCCACTAAGGATTGAACGCCGGCTGAATTTTGCCATTGGCTGAAACGGTTTCTTTCAGATTCCTCTGCGTCATCAACTTTCACTGTTGGACCCGACCCTCCTATAAAAACAGAGGAAGGAGGAGGGTTTTCTCCAATCACAGCCCTCAGTGAGAATTGATTGACAGCTAAGGAGGAAGTCCACTGTGTGCCATATGAAACATCTGCTGTAGCTGCCGTTTATGTCTGCTTCGATAAAGAGCAGATTCTAATCAGAGGCTTCATCAAGCTATGTGTGTATTTACTGACACATCTATGTTATGAATGTATTCCCATCTGTCTCTGCGTCTTATCGCTATGTGCGTGTGTGCAAGTGTGCATGTGTCTGCACAGCAAGGTGACAGGGGAGACAACTTGTGATGTTTGCACACAGCTACTTACTCAGAGGACATATTGAAGTCATGCATTTCTTTGAATGAAGGCACTTGGTCACTTGAAATATAGACTTTGATGATTGATGATGGGAATGTTGATCAAATTAGTGATATGTTTGGACCGGTTCCCGGTCCATCATAAGACTGACATTCCTCACTGTGATACATACAACTGTCCCTGCAGGATTTTGCTGCAAATTGTGTGATTGTTGCAGCCAAAAAAGCCTGATCTTTCAGCAAAAGTTGCAGTATTTATTTATTATTTTCCCCAGAACTCTGCGTAAACAGTGGTTTATGTTTGTTTTGTTTTTGCAAATTGACCTGATCGCCTTTGAATTACTTCAAAACACAAAAGGGCTCATATTCATCATACGCAATCGTTGTGGAAACCTCCTTTTTGCGGTCAGGGCAACGGGTAAACAACAGTAGCGTATCGGGTTGTTCTTGTAATGCCCAAAAGCAGCCTTATCTATTGTTCCACTCCTTCCCTGTTAACGGTGAAGCTGGACGAAAATGGGTTCAAGCTATTTGCGTGATGAAATGCCAACTTTTACTATAAAAATGGGGAATACTTATGTCTGCATCAAGCACTTCACACCAGGGATCACTGTTTGCCGCTTGAAACCCTAGTCTGTCCCTAGCCTTTTTCCTTAGAACAATTACACCTCTAATACATTAAAAAAACACTTAAAAGTGAGTTCAAGAAGAGACAGTAGTGGTCAGAGGAAGGGAACATTGTTTCCTGATACTGTGGCTGTCTGAAGAGATTCAAGCAGTGGCGAGCCGTGCATTTCACACCTAGGCCTTCAGTGATGTCCTACACTGAATGAATCCACCTCTTAATACCATCATTATGACGTCATGTCTCTCTAAACCATACATTTATACAGAAACAAACATAGTCGAGTACAACTACTTTATTTCCGGAGCATTTAAAATCAATACATCCGTAATAACAATTAAGAGTAGTAAAGTAAAAGTTATATGATCGCTTGGATACTGTCACAACTTAAAAATAAAAGGCAATTAGTCTACAAAAGTCCACTAAACAGCACATTGTCGCACCCGTAAAGCAGTTTCATTCATTCATTTCCGACAGTGGTGAATTGGTGTAGCCTACTCCTTGAACGTTTGATATAGATTAAAGCGAAACAATTCAGTCCCTTCACTGAAGTCACAGGTGCGCCAGGACCGGCACATTATGGGCTCTGTCTCGACGGTAAAGCGCAGGCTGTGCCTGGCGCGGCACGGTGCAGACCGCTCCGCCAGACCGTCAAGACAGGGCTTACGAAATAAAATCACAAAAATATAGAAAAACAAGCTTTGTACTCACCAAAACGACTATCCCCACTTATTTGAACACAAAATCCATCCTCCTTTCTTTCCTCAAGAAGACTTCAATGACTGTTGTACAGTTTATCTGTCCATCTCAGTTCCACCAATAAGTCCTTTTCTATCGACATGGAGGCTAGTGCTGAAAGCCGAGTCTCTCTGAACCTGTGAGCCAGGAATACCGCTCGTAGCTGCTGCTTTGAAAGTGGCGCACAAACCCTTTTCCTGGCTGGGACAGGTTAGCTAGCGCAGGGGTTGGACGACCGAACAGGACACCAGCTTCAATTTGGTTAACGTCACTCTTTACATACATACAACTTTGCATAGCGCTGCCTCTCACTAGTGCGTATCCAATCAGAGGACGTGAACGTCAGAACGTGTCACGTTCAACGTGATACCTGCTAGCTGGCCCTGATGTCGCCAACTCGAAATTTGATTGGTTATCACAATCTGTCTGTTTCAGTTCATTTAAGTGTACAGGCGCCCCCACTGTTAATTCTGAAGGCCTTGGGAAGATTTCATAGAGCCTGGCAACACATGACAGCTCAAATATGATTGGATGAAAGCTATAAGATAAATATATAATCCTGGAAGCAGCGCAACCAAGAGGAAAGCTATGAAATGAAGAGAAAAGACTATGAGGAATAATTTAATACATATTTATGAAAAAAATATATTAAAATGAAATTTATTTTCTGATTATGTATAGGCCAGCAGAGAAGGCCTTGCTGGCCCTGACGGCCCACCACTGGATTCGGGGGAAGTGGACGGAGCCCCGCGGACCGAACAGAACTTTACCCACGGATAGGGATGGGAATTGATAAGAATTTAGCAATTGGGATTCCATTATCAATACTGCTTATCGATTTGATTCTTTTATCGATTCTCATTGGGTGAGGGAATGAAATAATGCAAATGGATTTGTTTGTTTTAACTCTTTATGATCTTATCTTTGTCTCTTTAATTTCCTGCAGTGATATCAGCTCTCTTTTAATCCATCAGGTAAGGCAGGTATAGATTGTTTTCACTGGATAATCATATATATAATATATGACACTTTGGCTACAAACATTTGAGAATATTTACAGTGCTCCTTTTGATCTTGAACAATTTGATCCAAAACTATTTTTTCTGTAAAAAATAACATACTAACCAGAAGTACAGCTGCACTTAACAACTGTGGTAGATTAACTATTTTTGCACAGAAACATTTACATGTTTGCCTTGTCAGAAAGGATACGAGATTGTTCTGGACCTAGGGTGTCTCCAGCTGTTGATTTTATAGGGCCCTATAAAATCCATGTTAATGGCATTGCAGACGGAATCACGAAATTAACCAATGAAAATGGAATTCCCTGTTGAACGTGGAAATGGAAAATTTTTGGGGGACTGCTGATTAGGTGCACCAGCCGTCCCACGCTCATCCTGGCCGCTTCAAACAGGCTTCAAAAACTGCCTCTCCGTTCACTTCTCGGAGCGGCGCTCCGTAAAAGCATGTGACATCATCACGTATTTCCGACGCAAGAGGAACCGATAAGCGGAATCGACAGGCAAGCAAGGCAAGGCAAGATGAAGTGACTGCAATCGCTACAGTCGTGTTCAGTGTGAACGCACCTTTAGTGTGTATTGGGCTGTCATAAAGCAGTACGTGTTGTCGCGACAACGAGAACAGAGCTGCAAGACTGCCACCAGGTCAGAGGCAGGGAAAGTTGCAAGTGCTGTTTTCTGGCCAGAAACAGCAGGGGGGGATGAAAGACCCCAATCACCCCATAAAAACTTATATTACCCTCAGAGGGACTATGAGAATAATTTATTAAGATGAAAAAGTTACTTAGTTCTGCTTTAAAATCATCAGTAAAAACATTTAAAATCATCAACAAACACATGACATCAACAACATGACCAAAAATCTCCCTCTCAATCATACGCAGTAGTGAAAAAAGTGCCTTTAACTTAAAAATGTTCAGATGTGTTGCTGACTTCAGCTCTGCTGGCAGTTTGTTCCACTTCTTTGCAGCATAACAACTAAACACAGCATCATCATGTTTACTGTGAGCTCTGGCCTCCACTATCTGACCTGTGTCCATAGATCTGAGAGACCTGCTGGGTTCATACCTGACTAACATGTCACCGATGTATTCTGGACCAAATCCATTCACAGATTTATACACCAGCAGCAGAACTTTAAAGTCTATTCTGAGGCTGACTGGGAGCCAGTGTGAAGACTTTAAAACTGGAGTAATGTGTTCTGACCTCTTTGTTCTGGTTCAGACCCGAGCTACAGCGTTCTGAATCAGCTGTAGATGTTTGGTGATCTTTTGGGGGATTCCTGTCAGAAGACCATTACAATAGTCTAATCTGCTGGAGATAAAAGCATGGACCAGTTTCTCCTGATCTTTCTGAGTCATTAAACCTTTCACTCTGGAGATGTTCTTTAGGTCATTTCTTCTCAACTGGTAGGTCGGGACCCAAAAGTGGGTCGCAAACCTGTATTCTGTGGGTCAATAAATGAATACTTAAAGTCTCTCATGTTGATGAATGTCAGATCTGAGTCAATCAGAACACCAAAGTTTTTGACTTGTCTTTAGCTTTTAAAGGTCCCATATCATGCTATTCTTCACCCATCTCCATTTCTTCTAAGAACCCCAAAAACATAGTATGGCTGGTGTGGCTGTGGTGACGTGCTGACGCGCTGACGTGGTGACGTATCGTGGTGACGTATCGATCATTTCCTGTTTACGCTCTACCGCTGCTTGCAGCGCTCTACTACTGTGTTCTGCTAACTCTAATCAAACTTGTTGTCATTGATATTTTAGCCTTGAAAACACTTGTTTTAATTTTTACCGTACAGTTAAACGTACGAAGGTTAAGTAAAAAGCAATCTCGCCTCTTATAGGCAGTACAATCTCCTTTAAACTTCCTTTTGTCCTTAGCTTAGCTTAGCTTAAATTTAGCACCTATGGCTTCTCTCTCCTCCCCTCCGCTCTCCTGCCCGGTGTGTCAGATGTTTAGTTACTCCTCGTCCTCCTTTAGGGACAATGGTAGTTGCATAAAGTGTAGCGTACTGTTAGATATGGAGGCGAGGATCAACAATCTGGAGAAGCGGTTCCGCACCCCTGATACCAAAACCGAAGCTAGCAAGCAGGACCTAGCCGGTGTGGACCGTGCTAGCTCTAGCTTAGCCTCCCCCCCGGCCAGCAATGAGTGGGTTACTGTCCGTGGTAAGCATAGTCGAAGGTCAAAAAGCCGCTCGGGACACCACCATGTTCACGTCTCAAACAGGTTCTCCCCCCTCCGTGAGGACAACACACTCACCGGGGAACAAACTCTGATAATTGGCGACTCCATAGTGAGAAACGTGAAGCTAGCGAAGTCAGCGGGCATTGTGAGGTGCATCCCAGGGGCCAGAGCGGGCGACATAGAATCAAATCTAAAGTTGCTGGCAAAGAGTAATCGTAAGTTTGATAGGATAGTCCTCCATGTCGGCACTAATGACTCCCGACGTCGCCAGTCGGAAGCAACCAAAGTGAACATAGAATCAGTTTGTGCTTATGCTAAAACAATGTCGGACTCCGTAATTTTCTCTGGTCCTTTACCAAATCTGACCAGTGATGACATGTATAGCCGCATGTCATCATTTAACCGCTGGCTATCGAGGTGGTGTCCAGAAAACGAGGTGGGCTTCATTGATAATTGGAGATCCTTCTGGGGAAAACCGAACCTGATAGGAAGAGATGGAATCCATCCTACTTTGGAGGGAGCATCTCTACTATCAGAAAACATGGCACATTTATGACATCTCATGAATGAGACCATGTTACAGAGGTGGAGTCCTCCACGCCCCTCTGCGCTTGCCTTAGGACAGTTTCCCTCCCATTGCTATCAGGATAGCTGTGTTCATCGCCATGACAACTGTTGTGATGGTGATGAATATTATTTTATGGAGACGGTGTCAGTCCCCCGACCCATATTTCACAATGATTTTAACATAAAATCAAATAAAAGAGCTATCAATTATAAAAATCTGAAAAAAATTAAAATCTCAAATCTAGAAACACCAAAACATAAAACCATTAGATGTGCTCTATTAAATATTAGATCACTGAGATCCAAATCTCTACTAGTAAATGACCTTATCTCAGAAAATAACTTTGATTTATTCTGTTTAACTGAAACATGGCTGTATCAAGATGAATATGTTAGTTTAAATGAAGCCACTCCTCCCAGTCATTTAAATACTCATATGCCACGAGACATAGGCCGTGGAGGTGGTGTAGCAGCTATTTATCATTCCTCTCTCCTAATCTATCCTAAACCAAAGGCCAATTACACTTCCTTTGAAAGCCTGGTTCTAAATTTATCTCATATCGAATCAAAAACCTGCCAGCCAGTCTTATTTGCGATAATTTACCGTCCTCCAGGCCCTTATTCTGAATTTCTATCAGAATTCTCTGAGTTTATATCAAACTTAGTCCTCAGTTCTGATAAAATACTGATAGTAGGAGATTTTAATATCCATGTGGACAAAGATAGTGATAGCCTGAGCTCAGCCTATATGTCCCTAATAGACTCAGTTGGCTTTTCTCAAACTATTAATGAAGCTACTCATCGTTTAAATCATACTCTTGATCTTGTTCTAACATATGGCCTTGATATTAATGAACTAAAAGTCTACCCTGAAAATCCTCTGCTATCAGATCACTTTTTAATATCTTTTAACATTATCCTAGAGGATCTCGCACTGTGCAATAAAATAGTTACAAGTAGAAATCTGTCCAATAGTTCTGTGGCTAAATTTAAAGAGGCCATTCCTGCTGCCTTAAACTCAGTGCACCATCCAATAAATAACTATGATATTAATTATAACCCCTCTCAACTGGATCTGCTTGTCGATAGCTCTGCTAGTCTACTAAAATCCACCTTGGACTCAATTGCCCCATTGAGGGAAAAAACTATTAAACATCAGAGGAAAGCTCCGTGGTTTAGCTCTGAAACTCACACACTCAAACAAACAACCCGTAAATTAGAGAGAATGTGGCGCTCCAATAAAACAGAGGAGTCACGAATACTTTGGCAAGAAAGCCATAGTAAATACATGACAGCCTTACGACATAGTCGATCTACATACTACTCCTCACTAATTGAAGAAAATAAAAATAATCCGAGGAACCTTTTCAGCACTGTAGCCAGGCTAACACAAAGTCAGAGCTCTATTGAGCCCATGATTCCTCTAGCCCTCAGCTGTGAGGACTTTATGACATTTTTTAACGATAAAATTCATAAGATTAGAGATAAAATTAGCCACTCCCTGCCTTCACCTGGGCCTGCTGTACCATTAAATGTAAATAGGCCTAACCTAAACTGTTTCACACATATAGGACTTCAGGAACTTAACTCTATTATTTCATCCTCCAAACCATCGACCTGCCTTTCAGATCCGATCCCAACTAAGCTGTTTAAAGAAGTTATTCCCCTAGTCTGCCCATCTTTGTTGGAGACAATAAATATATCCCTATCAATAGGCTACGTGCCACAGTCCTTTAAAGTAGCTGTAATCAAACCCCTTCTCAAAAAACCTACTCTTGATTCCAGCACTTTAGCAAACTACAGGCCTATATCTAATCTTCCTTTTATTTCAAAGATTCTTGAGAAAGTTGTGGCAGCTCAGCTCTGTGAATTTCTTCAAAACAACAGCCTGTTCGAGGACTTCCAGTCAGGCTTTAGAGCTCAACACAGCACAGAGACTGCTTTAGTTAAAGTAACTAATGATCTACTCTGGGCTTCAGATGAAGGACGACTGTCAGTGCTGGTTTTATTAGATCTTAGTGCAGCTTTTGACACTATAGATCACTATATTCTACTAGAGAGATTAGAGAAATTACTTGGAATCACAGGGACTGCCCTAAACTGGTTTAAGTCCTACCTATCTGATAGGTACCAGTTTGTACACGTGAATAATAAGTCTTCTGTGTACACTAAAGTAAGCTACAGGGTTCCTCAGGGCTCTGTGCTAGGTCCAATCCTCTTCTGTATCTATATGATCCCCCTTGGTAATGTTATGAGAAAATACTCTGTTAACTTCCACTGCTATGCTGATGATACCCAACTGTATGTATCAATGAAGCCAGGTGAGACAAATCAGCTATCTAAACTTGAGGCCTGTCTAAAGGACATTAGGGCCTGGATGGACCAAAATTTTCTTCTTCTCAACTCAGACAAAACTGAGGTCATTGTACTGGGCCCGCGACACCTTAGAGAAACCTATGCTAGCCTAACTGCCCTAGATGGCATTACTCTGGCACAAAGCACAACTGTTAGAAACCTTGGGGTTCTATTTGATCAGGACTTATCCTTCAACTCTCACATAAAACAAACTTCAAGAACTGCCTTCTTTCATCTCCGTAACATTGCTAAAATCAGATCTATCCTGTCTCAGGGCGACGCCGAAAAACTAGTCCATGCTTTTGTTACCTCTAGACTGGATTATTGTAATTCTCTTTTAGCAGGCTGCCCGAGCAAGTCGCTTAAGACACTTCAGCTGGTTCAAAATGCTGCAGCACGTGTACTGACTAAAACTAGGAGAAGAGATCACATTACTCCTGTATTAGCCTCTCTGCATTGGCTTCCCATAAAATATAGAATAGAATTCAAGATTCTTCTTCTCACTTATAAAGCCCTAAATGGACAGGCACCAGTCTATCTCAAGGAGCTTGTAGTGCCATACAATCCCCCCAGAACACTACGCTCTCAAAATGCTGGACTACTCGTTGTTCCATTCATCTCTAAAAGTAGTATAGGAGGAAGAGCTTTCAGTTATCAGGCCCCACTTCTCTGGAACCATCTACCAACCACGGTTCGGGGGGCAGACACCCTCTCTACCTTTAAGGTTAGGCTCAAAACATTCCTCTTTGATAAAGCTTTTAGTTAGGAACCAGCTCATAGCTCATAATTAAGATGCAATAGGCATAGACTGCCGGGGGGGGGGGGGTCTGGCATGCTCGGTTGGAGAGAGGTTGGAGAGGGCGTTAAGAGAGAGGTCATTTAGGTTAGAGAGGGACCGGAGAGGGTCCCATTCCTCTTTCAAACACTCCCTCTATGTCTGCTTCTTCCCTTGTGTGTTTGCTCCTGTACTCCTTCTGGCTTTTGTCTTGCAGGTCCGTGGGATCCTCAGTGTGGAGTTACAGAGTCTCAGCGGCTCTGTCTCCACCCTTTTCTCTGCACACACCCAACACAGCATAACGTGGATGGCTGTTCATCATAGGAATGGGATCCACACAAGGTTCCTGCTGCTTAACAGAAGGTTTTCCTTGCCGCCATGATGAATTCATGTTGGGTGTGGGATACATATGTATGTGTATATACGTATATATGCATATGTGTGTATCCATAAAATGAAGAGTCCGTCCTTAAGACTGCTCTACTGTAAAGTGCCTTGAGATACCATTGGTTATGATTTGGCGCTATACAAATAAAGATTGATTGATTGATTGATTGATTGAGTATTTGAGGTTTATTTTCCCAAACTCGCCTGTTTTCCAGAGTTTTAGTCTCTGAAAAGTCACTTTCTGAGCAACTCTACACAAACAGGCTGATTTGCAGCCTTCTTATGCATATTCATGAGTCGGCGTGTCTATAGACGGGACACTGACGTCCTCCTCGCTTTATAAACACGAGACAGAGCGTGAGGGCTGGGCGTTCGCCGCCACAGACATAGACTGTGTCCGAAATGCTGCACTACACACTACAAGCCCTTCTCACTCCTACGGTCTACTTCCTAACGTAGTGCACTTCCAAGTATCCCATGATGCATTGTGAAGTTGCGCACTACAAGCCCTTCCCACTCCCAGGGTCTACACTTCCCACCGAATTATACTTCCAAGTATCCCATGATGCATTGCGAAGGTACAACGACAAAAAGCAGAAGCACACTGAGTCTAAAATATCTCCGTCACTTTGTCACCTTTGAAAGTTCTGGAAACATTTTAAGCCAGAAAGTGACCAAGTAGAATATCAACATGTGCTCATTTGAGCCATAAATCTTGCGGAAACGCATTTCATGCCAACGTTCCGGAGACCCAACTGAATAAACTTTCGGTCAACTTCAAAACAGGAGCCCTATTTACTAGCGAGTTAAAAATGAATGGAAAACAGGAACATATCTTTTGTTTTGAAAAGGGGATGTCTTCTTCATAGCTTGAAGCTGGTCCCAGGACAAATTATTACATACCCTGTTAACTGCTCAACAATGTATAAACCTGTACATGGCGCCTTTTTGTTTGGACTTGTATACATTTTTTTAATAAATAGAACTAAGTAGTATAAATAAAAGTGTCATACTTGATGTTATTGTGACCCTTGCTTTATCACCTGCTTATCACCATCAACATCTATTACACATCTCATCAGCATCCCATACCTGTGTCACACCTCCTCATCAGCCTTTGCCTTATAAAGGTGCTCTTCACCTGCTCCTCTATGCCAGATTGTCTGCATTTATTCAAGACCAGCATTCGAGCAATTTTTCTCCCTGCTCCTTTTTTGACCTCCCGGCTTACGACCCTGCTTCGTCTCCCGGCTTTTGCTCTTCACATCAGCACTTGGATTCCCTGCTCTATTAGACCGACTCCCCGTTATCGACCCCTGCCTTGTCTTGCGACCTCAGCCTCTTGGACTTCCCCACAGTACCACCGCTCAATTCAACTGACTACCCGGTAGGTATCCAACTTTTTGATAAGCCAAATTACCGTGCTATATGAATTAAGTTTGTTTTTAAATCTTGAAATAATAGGACTTTATCATCCTTAACATGTAAGTACATAATTCTATTAAGTTGTACCACTTCTAAGTTATACTTACAAACGGCTCACAGCAAACATGGTGATGCTGCTTTTAGTTGTTATGCTGTAAAGAAGTGGAACAAACTGCCAGCAGAGCTGAAGTCAGCATCTAATGTGAACATTTTTAAATTGAAGTTAAAGGCATGTTTTGTTGCCGACTTTACTGTTATTGATTTTATGCTGTTTAAACAAAAGGGGTTTAAGAACAGAGCCCTGAGACCCCACAGGACATTGGTAATGTGTCAGATTCAAAGTCGCCAATGCTTACAGAATAACTTCGCTCCTCCAAGTATGACTTAAATCATTGCATTACTTTTCCATTTAGTCCAACCCATGTTTGCAATCTGTGCAACATTAAAGCAAGATCCTAGGTCATTCAGCAGTGGGGCAAATCAATTATCCAGTACTACATGAAACTGGGTTTGTGATTTGGTGATACTCCAGCTTTTAGCAGATGTCCACTTTTGTGCCTGGGCTAACATGGTGCAAGCTAGCCAGTTAGCTGCTGGTTAGCTAGGAAACAATAACAATCCTGAAAGTAGCAGCAGTAATATTTAATTGACTTGTATTCAGAACTTCCCTTGTTTTTACACAATGGCCATGTAATAATATTACCGAACAATGTGGTAACAACGTTTCTTGCTCGTTTCAGAGTTGTTGACGTGGATTTGGAGCCAATGTTTCATCTGTAGGTCATCCCGTTTTCATCAAAGAACAGTGATGTGCCGTGAGCACTTGGGTTGGGTAGGCAAGGCATTGCAAATCGAGACCACCAATGTCAACATCAATTATAATTCCATATGTTTCTGCTAGAAAGTGTTAAAGTGTGTGTGTGTGGGGGGGGGGATTATGTAAAATTGACTTTTTTAAGATTTATATTATGTTACTATGTCATTCTTTCATTAAAAACATGCCTGAAGTGTTGCCTTGGCTCATTCATGTTTGTTTGTGTAATCTTTAAAAACTCTGACGGCATCCATTTTAGGTGTCGATTCACCTGAGTCCTCCTAGGAACACCCCCACCTCCTGGAAACGCCTCTGACCTGTCGTCACCACCCACCGCTCTACAGCAAAGCGCCCATCCCCCACCCATCCCCTCGAGCAGGCAGCAGCACAGCGTTTCATTGCAAAACTTAGCTTCATAATGATGTATGCAATTTCATAGCAACATATAGCTTCATAATGTAACATAACTGTCGTTAGCCAAAAATCCAGCTCCAAAATGTTACTATTTATGTTGCTTTTAACATAAAATAAATTAATAATCAAACATTTAGCTGTTGCCCTTTATGATAAAAAAAGATTGTGCATTTTATGTTCCATTTATGATTTCGTTGCAACATACTTTCATTATATATTACTGAATTGCAAAATGTATCTTCAAAATAACATGTATTTATTTATTTATTTATGACAAGAAGGTTGAATATTACCAAGCAGACACGTCTTGTAAGAGCCTCTGAACTCTCTCAGGTTCGTCTTCAAAGTCACTTTCCGGATCAGACGCAGGATCAAATTCATATAATTCACAATATCCTGCATGGTCTTTTTTCACAAAGTGATAAAGTGTAGCTCCTTTCCAATAGTCAAATTAAAATGCACCGAAGATCGATAGTAGTTTTAATGTGTGTGGAGGAGATGAAGTAGTGTTTTGCTGACGCCACAGACAGCGTGCTGAAAGGGCGTGTTGGAACGGGGAGGAGCTTCTTAAAGAGACAGAGGCCTAATTCAAGGCGTTTCATACAGCCATGATGTGAGAGCAAATTTATTCAAGGCAGTTATTTTTATTTATTGTATTTACAGACCAACATAAAATGCATCATCATTTTAGTGTGCTACAAAAGTTCTCAAATACACCTTGTGGTGCCCCTGGACACATCATCAGTGATGTAACCTGGGATCACAGGGGGTTTCGGGTCTTTCAACAATCAGACCCCCTCCTCCAGGCGACCCAACTGGGGTTGATCAAGCCCCAGCTTGTGCCCAGGTAGCGCTACCCTACGTGCCACTCCTCTCCTCTTCTAATCCACAACCACCTTGATGCCACTTCTGCAGCATCTGTAGCCAACTTGATGGCCTTTCGCTGGCTGGCTCCAGCAATACCCAGCATCTTGTAGGCCCTGCAGAGAGACTGGCCCGCAAATCCTCTGCATCCTACTTCGATGGGTTGGCATCTTGCCTGCCAACCATTGCTCCTGCACTCCTCCACTAGCTCGGAGTACTTAGCCCTCTTCCTCTCATGGGCCTCCTCCATTCGGTCCTCCCACGGCACAGTAAGCTCCAGAAGAACTACCTGCTTGGTGGCTACTGAAGTAATCACAATGTCTGGCCTCAAAGTTGTTTTTGCGACCTCTTCGGGGAACTTTAGTTGCTTCCCCAGGTCAACCTTTAGCACCCAATCACGCGCCGTTGCCAACAGGCCAGGGGAGGTATTTTGGGTGGTCACTGCAACCTTCTCCCCAGCTCTGACGAAAGTGATGCTCTTCTTCACTGGGCGAAGGCTCTTGCTGTGGCTAATCCCGCAGCAGGTGGAATTAGCTATTGCCTTAAGGACCTGGTCGTGTCTCCAGCGGTAGCGCCCTTCACCCAGGGCTTTCGAACAGCAGCTGAGGATGTGCTCCAAGGTTCCTCTCCTCTGGCAGAGGGGGCAAGCCGGTGTCTCTGCCTTCCCCCAGATGCAAAGGTTGGATGGGCTAGGCAGCACGTCATAAACCGCCTGGATCAAGAATTTGATTCGGTGGAGCTCAGCTTTCCACAGCTCGGTCCATGTGATCTTACGCTCCAGCGCTTGCTCCCATCTCATCCAGGCTCCCTGCTGCCGCATTCCCACCATCTGGCTGGTCCGCTTCTCCTCTAGTCTTGCTCGCACCTCCTCGAGGATCAGCGCCCTCCTCTCTCTCTTCTTTGCTTTATTAAAGTGAGTTCTACCACTACCCAGGCCAGCTCTTCCTTGTGCCACTTTGCCCACCAGTACCCTCTGCCGTACCCTAGACTCCGCAACGTCCACGGCCACAGCAGCTCTCCACTTCCGTCCCGTCCGGACCTCAATCCCAGCCTGGGCAACCTTTGGGTCACTAGACTCCCGGTATTGAAGCAGCTCCTTGGACCGGGTCACCATGAACTCTTCACTTAGGCTGCTCATAGGGAGCTTCAGCTTGTTGCTTTGCCCATATAGGGCAATGCTGCTCAGGCTTCGCGGCAGTCCTAGCCACCTGCGGAGAAACCTGCTGACCCTCATCTCGAAGCCTTCCACTGTTGAAATGGGGAAATCATAGACCAAGAGGGGCCAGAGGATCCGAGGGAGAATGCCATGCTGGTAAATCCAGGCCTTGAACTTTCCAGGGAGGCCAGACTTGTCCACCGCGGCCAACCAGGTCTCCAGCTCCTGATTCGTTGATTGTATGGAAGTTCAGGCTACAGTTGAACACCTTTCCCAGGCTCTTCACTGGTTTCTCTGTTAGTGATGGAATCTTGGTGGTGCCAAGGGAGAAACTAAACTTGCCAGTGACCTTCCCTTTCTTCAGCACGAGGGACCTAGACTTAGCTGGCTTAAAGCTCATACGAGCCCACAAGATCAACTCCTCAAGGCCACTTAGAATCCACCTGCAGCCTGGGACAGATGTCGTTGTCACCGTCAAGTCATCCATGAAGGCTCGGATTGGTGGCTGTCGGACTCCGGACTTACTGAGGGGCCCCCTGCACTGAACTTCCGCAGACTTAACCAGCATGTTCATGGACAGTGCAAAGAGGATGACAGAAATTGTGCATCCGGTGATGATTCCCTTTCCGAGTTTGTGCCAGTCTGAAGTTGTTGATCCAGAGGAGACTCTCAGGCTAAAGTTGGAATAGTAGTCCAGGATCAGATCTTTGACCTTCTTTGGGACGTGGTGCCTGTTTAGTGCCTCTTCGACCAGCTTGTGGGGTATGGATCCATAGGCATTTGCAAGGTCCAGCCACAACACAGCCAGGTCGCCCTTGTTCTCTCTGGCTTCCCTGATGAGCTGGGTAACCACACCTGTGTGCTCCAGACACCCGGAAACCTTTGGGATCCCTCTTTTCTGGACCGAGGTGTCGATGTAGGAGTTTTTCAGGAGGAAGTCTGTCAGTCGCCTAGAGACGAGGCTGAAGAAGATCTTCCCTTCAACACTTAGCAGCGAGATGGCTCGGAACTGGTTGATGTTCTATGACAAAATAGTACTGTGTGATTGAAAAAAGAATAATACCCCCCTCCGCCCTTTAATCATACAAAATTGACACCATTAACTAAACAAACAATTATTCAATATAGCCTCCATACTCTCCCAACAATATATATCTCATGACACGGCAGCTCATCTGTTGTTTGTGTTGGAAATGCAGAGAAAACAACAACTCGGAACAGCCTCCAGTGAGGCGCATCCACAAAGCCAATCCTTCCTTTTGTTCCATTCACTGTGGAAAGTATGTTTAATTTTCAGACCTTTCCTTTGATGAAGCTCTGGTAGCTCAGATGTTCGTCTTCCATCTTTTAAAAGCTGTCGTTTTTCCTCAAAAGAAAGTTTCTTTATCATCTCTAGCGTTGTCATCCTGCCTGTAGTGTTATCCCACCCACTAGCTAGAGAACGCATGTTGTATCAATTCACTAATGCACTCTGAACATATGTAGCATTTAGCATAGCACGGCTACGTCTAAAGGCAGCGTAGAGAGCCTTTTTATGTAAATGGTTTTCATCTTGGGGAAATGACTGCTCATGCGCAAACACATAAAAACACGCTATGGGAACAGAGGCAGAGCAGCAATGTGCTTTTGGGAGAGGGTGTGGCCTCCTCCTGCCTTACAGCGGAGTGAGACTGTGCAGCGTCTCTGCCGTACCAGAAATAGGTGCTGTTTCGTCATTTGGGCTATGAAGCCCACAAAATGCTGACACTTTCAAACTTATCGGTACTGTAGGCTATCGGAAATGGAAAAATAAATAATTCATAATAATTTTACAATTAAAACAAATAATCAAAATATCAATTCACCCTTGGGTAGGCACTGCCTACCTTGCCTACCCTGACTGCACGTCACTGTCTAAGAAAAAATCCAGTAAGATTCATTCAGACTATACAAACATCAACATGAACAATATTATCTGTTGGTTTATCCTGCAATATCATTATACACCATTTACTTGAATTTATATTTGTTTATGAATAAATTAAACTATTACTAAGAACAAATATTATTTTAAATCTTCAATGAGGGAAAAAGGAGGAAGATGTTAAAACAGATTTTCTTCCATGGAGCAGTCAGAGACACGGTTCATGGAACAGAACCAGCAGAATCAAGAGAATGTCCATGGTTCACAATCTTCAGCTCATGATGAACTCCACAGCACTGGTTGGACTGGTGTTGATTCTATAGAAAACCTTTTAAAAGTCCTTTTTAAAGGTCCCATATCATATATATATATATATATATATATATATATATATATATTAGGGATGCTCCGATCAGGTTTTATGCTGCCGATCACCGATACCAATCAGCCAAAGAGCCGATCGTTGGCGATCACCGATACCGATCACATGGATTGGCTGTAAATTTTGCATTGTAGTATGATGAGTGCTACCGGCTAGACGGTTTGGAAAAAAGAACCATAAAATCACTTTGATTTAGAGAAAAGCATGTGTAGCCAATTGTACATTTACTGTTGGTTAATAAATTTTTTCTCTGAGATTAGTTTCTAGGTTCAAGTGTGAGTTGGGAATGATTACTAAGATGTGCAGAGAATAGACAGACAATTTGTTGTTTATAGAAAATAAGTACCATGGATTTATTATATTACAGAAAATAATAATAAACAAAAGTGGTCTCAAAACAGACTAGAGTTCACCCGCTGGGATTTAGCTCAGTTCATAAGGCGTCACAGCCTGGGGGAAAAAATAGTTCCACTCAAACGAAAATGAAGTTGGTCCTACCACCCTGGTAGGACTGAAGTTCGTTGGGTTGGTCCACTGGAAGAGAACCTAATTAAATAAAGTTGATCCTACCACCCTGGTAGGATTGAAGTTTGTGCGTTCCTGGTAAGAGGATCGGTGCGGTTGTCCTACCGCTCTGGTAGACCTGCAGTTCACCGTCCACTACGTCATCACCGTGGGTAGCTCACCATCTTTAGATCCATGGGGGGTTTAAAAAACCTGGCCTATACAAAATAAGCCACATTTAATAAAAGGTTTTCTTTCGTCTCTGTGCACAGTCAAAGTCCATTGGTGCATCAATCATTAAGGTACACCATATAATTTAAGAAACATTTAAATGTAAAGTATGAGCAATCAATGCAGCGCTTATCATTAACTTGCAATAAAATACATTCATATTAAAATGTTTCATACTTCAAACTATATATAAATCAGAAGCAGAAGAGGAGGAAAATTTTGTCACGATGACGCTGTAGCGATTACGTCTCCGTAAGCACTCACCGATGCAGTCTGAGTCGCCTATACAAAGTCCTCCGTTCTGCTGCCGATCGCTCCTTTTGTCAGGTGCAAGGCACAACCGCTGGTCTGCACAGTTAGTAAAGTGCTGTCTGCTGAGCACCGGGTGCGCGTGCTACCGTTCAATTGCTGCGGTGTCAGCTGCTGCTTGATTGTTTCCCGTATTCAAGCCTTCTCCTCCCGTATCTCATGCTTCCTGTTTATACTAGGATACTGGTCTGTGATTGGCTGGCGTGTGTGCGTGTGGATGAGTGACGTCAGTGCAGTCTATTAGTGCGGTGAAATAATATTGTATATAAATAACTGAAGAGTAGATGTTATAATAAATTTACTTCTGCTAAATATAATATAATTAAATAATATAAATATAATACATTTCTTTATGACGTGGGTTACATCCTCCCCCTCTATTCCTATGTACGTCCTCGCTACATAGATGAAGCTAAACGACATGGACTTGGGAAGGAGCTTTATCTTTGGAATCGAAAGCTTCTGTACAAGCTAATGAAAGACTATGGAGAAGAGTTTGTACAACGGATAATAATGGGTTCCCTAATCGAGAATATCCTAATCGGTCAGGTGGATTTCTATGCCTATTTGTTCTTCTAAGTGAGATGGCATCTTCTGGATTTTCTTCCTCGGGTAACAGCTCACCGATTGAAGATTCGAGTGTCACCTCTTTTGCAGGTTCAACTTGGTCAGTTGCTGTCTCTATTGAAGAGTCCTGAAGATTCATGCTTTCATCTTCCATTGAGGTGAGGTGTACAGGTTCTGGGCTTTCTACAGGAAGAGATTAGTTGTCAACAGGTTGAGTTATGTTTAGTTGAGGTTCAAAGTCTTTTGACAGGAGCAAAGTGTCTTCCTTAGGTGTAGCAGAATGAGTTGTCTGCAGAGGAACATCTGGGTTGTTGGTACTGTCACCCAAATCAACATAGACATGCTCAACAGTTCTCTGTGGAATCCAAATAGTTTGATCGTCATCATCATCATTATCATCATGGAGGCTTTGTTCACCAACATGTTTTTGTCGAGTTCTTGGTCTGCAAGGAGAGGGAGATGTACATAGTTCATCCTGTGTAGGGGAAAGGAAACCACAACATAAAAGAAGATCTCTATGTAGTGTACGTGTTGGGCCATCTCTGTCTTCTGGCTTTACAGTGTAGACTGGAAGGTCTCCATTCCGGCTGACAACAATGTAAACATCAGGTTCCCATTTATCCGCTAGCTTGTGTTTGCCACGAATTCTGATGTTGCGAACCAACACTCTATCCCCAGGTGTCAATTGGGATGCAGTAATTTTTCGATCAAATCGAGTCTTGTTCTTTCCAGCAATTTTAGAACTATTTCTGGATGCGAGTTTATAGCTTTCTTCCAACCTTTCCTTCAGCTTTGCAACATACTCATGATGAGTTTGACGTTTCTTGGGACCTATAGGTAATCTAAAAGCTAGATCTATGGGCAGGCGAGGGGTACGTCCAAACATCAGCTCATAGGGTGCATACCCTGTAACTTCATTACGTGTACAATTGTAAGCATGTACTAGGGGTTTGATGTATTCACGCCACGTTGCCTTCTGTTTGTTTTCCAGGGTTCCCAGCATGCTAAGGAGAGTCCTGTTAAACCGTTCAACAGGATTTCCCTGTGGATGATAGGGAGTAGTTCTGCTTTTTCTGATACCAGTCATTTCACATAACTCTTTTACGAGCTTCGATTCAAAATCTGGACCTTGGTCTGTGTGTAGACGTTCTGGAATGCCAAAATAAACAATGAAGTTGTCCCATAAGCACTTTGCTACTGTTTTTGCTTTTTGATTAACAGTGGGGATGGCAACTGCAAACTTTGTGAAATGGTCTGTTATCACAAGGATATCTTTCGTGTTCTTTGTATCAGGCTCTAGACTGAGGAAATCCATACATAACAGTTCTAGAGGATGAGATACTTGAATATTTACTAGTGGGGCGGCTTTCTCTGGGGTAGACTTTCGCCGTACACAGCGCTCACACGTTTCAATTTTGAGTTTCACGTCATCTGCCATTTTTGGCCAATAAAATCGATCTCTGACAAGATCCAGAGTTCTGTCAATGCCCATGTGACCCATGTCATTATGTAAGCTTTTAAGTACAGCAGATCAAAGTTCTTGAGGTAAAACAAGTTGATGTAACACTTGACATTCCTTTGTCCTACTTCTGAAAAGTAGGCCATCTCTGAGTTCTAATTTGTTTAACTCACGAAGTAAAAGTGGTAGTTCTGGCAGTTCTCTCCTCACTGTGGGGGGAACACTCCTTCCGGTTTCCAGCTGGTAGATTATTTCTCGAATACTATCGTCTGCTCGCTGGGTTTCCATGAGATCAGAGTGAGACCAAGATGGAATGACAGGTAAGCCACTATTATACTCAGAGTAGCAGCTCGGGATTGCGTCTGCGGAGAGAGATAAAGATTCAATCCGTGGACAGTCAACATGATCAGGACAGGGATGGAAGGATGTTTTGACCAGTTGGCTTGTGCATATTGCGTCAATTGTTTCTGAGGAGAGTTCTGTGAGGTTGTCGTCTTTAAGATGTTGCTGCGTGAACCGGTTTATGCGGTGTTGTTCTTTCTCTGATTGTTGGTCATTTAGCATGACTTCTTGGGGCTTTCGAGAGAGTGCATCTGCATCAACGTTTTGTTTACCAGCACAATAGTGTAAATCAAATGAATAATTTGATAAAGCAGCTAACCATCTGTAACTAGTAGCATCCATTTTTGCAGTGGTAAGGACATAGGTAAGAGGGTTGCTGTCAGTGATAACTGTGAACTTAGCGCCATATAAATAATCATTAAACTTTTCAGTGACACTCCATTTGAGAGCAAGGAACTCCAATTTATGGGCTGGATACTTTGATTCACTTTGTGAAAGACCACGACTAGCAAAAGCAATGGCTCTCAGAACACCTTCTTGTTCTTGGTAAAGGGCAGCTCCGAGACCAGTGGCACTTGCATCAGTGTGCAAGATGTATGGCTGGTTTGGATTAGCGAACCCAAGAACAGGAGCAGTAGTAAGTTTGTATATGAGAGTTTCAAAAGCCTTTTGACACTCTCTGGTCCATCTGTCACTAAAGGAATGTTTAGGATCAAAATATTGATTTTTGTCTTTGATTGTGACATTTTTATGACACGGTGGGTATCCTCTAGTGAGTTGATTTAGTGGTTTAGCTATATCTGCATAGGTTTTAATAAATCTGCGATAATAGCCTGAAAACCCAAGAAAAGTTCTTAGTTCTTTTAAATTTTTGGGGATCGGCCAGGCTTTTAAAGTTTCGATTTTCGCAGGATCTGTCTCTACACCCTTCTCTGAAACAATATGTCCCAAATATTGCACAGATTTTTGGAAGAATTTACATTTTTCAGGGGACAGCTTTAGTCCGTACTCTTTTAACCGATTAAGAACCTTTAGCAGCCTGATTTCGTGTTCTTCCAGTGTACTGGAAAAAATAATAAGATCATCCAAAAACACGAGAACTTCCTTGAAGTTTAACTCCCCCATGCATTTCTCCATTAACCTCTGGAACGTACTTGGAGCGTTTGTTACTCCCTGCGGCATCCTATTAAATTCCCAGAACCCAAGCGGTGTGACAAAAGCAGTTTTGGCTTTGTCCTCCTCATCCATCTCTATTTGATAGTACCCGGATTTCAGGTCAAGTACGGAGAACCATTTAGAACCTGAGAGAGTAGAAAAAGTTTCTTCAAGGTTAGGCAAAGCGTAAGCATCTTTAACAGTTTGCAGGTTAAGTTTTCGGTAATCAATACAGAGTCGTATATCATTGTTTCTTTTTCTCACGATAACTATCGGGGAAGAAAAAGGAGATTGAGATTCACGAATTACACCGGTTTCTAACAACTGGTTAAGATGGTTGCGGACGGCTTCGAGATCTTGTGGATGAATGGGACGTGCTCTCTGTTTGAAAGGAGTGGGGTCATGTAGTTTAATTTGATGTTTGATTTTATCGGTGCAGCCGAAATCAAGGTCATTCTGGGAAAAAACTTCTGGCATAAGTGTCAATTTAGTAGTTATTCTGTCTTTCCACTCCTGGGAAATTGGAGAATTACCAAAGTTAACCTTTTCAGAAAATGTTTCTTCAGTCACAGTTGACTTGCCTCTTTGTTTAGGAACTATACTATGAACAGCATCAATGTTAGCAATAACACTCAAAGGGGGAATAAAAACATCAGCCTGTGAAGTGTTAGTCACCTTGACAGGAACTTTGTAAGGCGCATGCAACGGAATATTTACCAGGCAACACTCAACATGAAGACCTGCAGGTAAAGAAACATTTCCAGGGTGCTCAATAATTGCATATTTATTAGTAATAGGACTGTTAACCCTAACTGAACCTTGAAGTATAACAGAATGATGAGCAGGGATTTGAATTAGATCTTTTTCAACTGTTCTCACTGTTCCAATAATTCCATCTGAATTTTGGCGATGTCTTAGCTCAAGCGTTTTAAGTAGTACTTTATAACCATATTGTTGGGGTTTGTAATTATCAAAGAGTTGCTCATACAAAACATCTAGTGTGTTTGTCCCTATCAAAACAGGAGACGGCGTTTCAAAGTAAACATCTGGCACAATAAGAGCTAAGGTAGCTATTTCCACTTCCTTCCCTACTAAATCAACTGGGAATTTTAATATTAACTCAACATAACCTAAGTAAGGAACCGATTGTCCTGCTGCCCCTTCAATCTCAAGAAGATCATTTAAAGGTTTGACAGGTTGACTTGAAAGGTGGAGATTATAAAAAGAAACTGGAATAGTAGTGACTTGAGACCCTGTATCCAAAAGACAGTGGCAGTCAATGCCGGCTATATTAACTGCAGCAGTACATTTGGGACCTACAAGACCTTTGGGTATTACGGCAGGTGTAGTTTGGAGAGTCATCTCTTTAAGGTTAACCTTTTGTTTACCCGAGATGTTCTTAGGACATTTTATGTTTGTGCCAGTCCCTGTTTGTCCTGCAACAGGAACTGATTTTAGTTTAAATGCCTTTTAACTGCTGGGGGTTTAAGGGGTAATTTCTGACATCTTTCATTGAATTTTTTCCTTTTTTCTGCCACTAACGCAGGATTCGGTGCACTTGCGCACTGGGGTTTGATATGGCCATCCTCTCCACAGCGGTAACAGTAACCGGGTTTTGGGAGAAGATTCTCTGCTGGGGTTGATCTCCGAGGAACAGACTGTGGTACAGATTTTGGATTTTGTTGAGTTAAGGTTGCCAATTGGTTTTGTAGTTCAGCCATTTGTTTGGTTAAAGTAGTTATTACAGCATACAGCCCAGATTCATTATGATAACTAGCAGATTGAATATTCGTCAACACCTTTTGTCTAGGGATGCCCAGATGTTGCTTCATTCGTTGTGTCTTTGCTTCATTACGACTTTCTTCAGTTCGTAAGAGTAGTAATAGTTCCGAAAACGATGGGGGATTGGATTTTCTTTGCTTTAGCTGTAGATCTGCAATCAATGAATTGTCCCAACAGCTCCTACAAAACTGATTGAGGAGAAGTTTATCCACATCTTTAGAGAGTACAGCCCCACGTTTTACAGCTAGGTTTAGAGAAACATTGAGTCGTTGAAGGAATGCTGAAGGTTTCTCACCGGGATCTTGAAAAGTGTCCATAAACTTTGCATAAACCTCATCTCCATCCTGAACTGCGCCATAAGCAGAATCGAGTTGCTGTAGGTAGATATCAGGTGATGTATCCGGACTTAGATGCTTGACCACATCCGCCGCTGGTGGAAGTAGACTGTCAAGAATTTTTCTGGATCGTTGAAGGTCTGAAATTGCAGGATCTTTCATGATTAATTCAACAGTAGTGCGCCAGGTGTCATAATCTGCTTCATGTGGGGGACGGGGTGTTTTTCCTGAAAATACTCTAAGTCGTTGTGATGTGAGCATATGCAGTGAAGTTTCTTCATTTTTAACAATGTGTTCCACTACATACCGCTGCACTTCAGGTGGATTTAGTTGAATGGGTGTGAATCGGTTGGGCTTGGTTTTCGTTGCTGATGGTGGTAATGGGGTGGCGTCAGATGTATGCTCAGGTGAAGCCTTGATGTCAGGATGCTCAGTCGTCCAGACTGATTCACTGATTTCGGGCATCATTTCTTGGAGTACTTCAGCAAAGCTTTTACCACTCAACTTAGCTAGATGTTTCAATTCTGCTAAGTAGGACTGAGTTTTTTCTTTGCCTAAGGTTTGAGAATACAAACTAGAGTGAAGTGAAGAAACTACAAAAGTATTTTGTTTCCCTTCCACACTATAGGTGTACGGCAAAATCTTTTGCAACTCCACAAGCGCATTACCGGATTGAAATTCAATGACTACATTTTGATCATATTCGGATGACGGCTCAATTATTGACAGGATTCTATTAATGGATCCGTATTGTTTGATAAAATCAATAACCTCTTCACCATTTTCTGCTTCTGTTTCTGCAATACCACTGATCACAACAGCATTTGGTATCTTAACACCAAGTTTATCAAAAACATCCATTATTGATTTATGTAACAAACTTAATTTACATTAAACAAACTTAATTTTCTGCACATCAAACCAACTCCTAGCTAGCTCACCATAATATGTAGCCAATTGTACATTTACTGTTGGTTAATAAATTTTTTCTCTGAGATTAGTTTCTAGGTTCAAGTGTGAGTTGGGAATGATTACTAAGATGTGCAGAGAATAGACAGACAATTTGTTGTTTATAGAAAATAAGTACCATGGATTTATTATATTACAGAAAATAATAATAAACAAAAGTGGTCTCAAAACAGACTAGAGTTCACCCGCTGGGATTTAGCTCAGTTCATAAGGCGTCACAGCCTGGGGGAAAAAATAGTTCCACTCAAACGAAAATGAAGTTGGTCCTACCACCCTGGTAGGACTGAAGTTCGTTGGGTTGGTCCACTGGAAGAGAACCTAATTAAATAAAGTTGATCCTACCACCTTGGTAGGATTGAAGTTTGTGCGTTCCTGGTAAGAGGATCGGTGCGGTTGTCCTACCGCTCTGGTAGACCTGCAGTTCACCGTCCACTACGTCATCTCCGTGGGTAGCTCACCATCTTTAGATTCATGGGGGGTTTAAAAAACCTGGCCTATACAAAATAAGCCACATTTAATAAAAGGTTTTCTTTCGTCTCTGTGCACAGTCAAAGTCCATTGGTGCATCAATCATTAAGGTACACCATATAATTTAAGAAACATTTAAATGTAATTTATGAGCAATCAATGCAGCGCTTATCATTAACTTGCAATAAAATACATTCATATTAAAATGTTTCATACTTCAAACTATATATAAATCAGAAGCAGAAGAGGAGGAAAAGTTTGTCACGACGACGCTGTAGCGATTACGTCTCCGTAAGCACTCACCGATGCAGTCTGAGTCGCCTATACAAAGTCCTCCGTTCTGCTGCCGATCGCTCCTTTTGTCAGGTGCAAGGCACAACCGCTGGTCTGCACAGTTAGTAAAGTGCTGTCTGCTGAGCACCGGGTGCGCGTGCTACCGTTCAATTGCTGCGGTTTCAGCTGCTGCTTGATCGTTTCCCATATTCAAGCCTTCTCCTCCCGTATCTCATGCTTCCTGTTTATACTAGGATACTGGTCTGTGATTGGCTGGCGTGTGTGCGTGTGGATGAGTGACGTCAGTGCAGTCTATTAGTGCGGTGAAATAATATTGTATATAAATAACTGAAGAGTAGATGTTATAATAAATTTACTTCTGCTAAATATAATATAATTAAATAATATAAATATAATACATTTCTTTATGACGTGGGTTACACATGTTTTTACTTTTTCAAAAGAAAAAATACTCAAACCTTGCAGGGACAATGCAGCAACTGAAAAAAAAAACACTTAAAATGACCTGCTATCAGTAACACAATCTTTAACAGATTGAAAACATTAAAAGCTCTCAACAGGCTGAATAGTGCAGAAAATCAAATAAATAAAAGTATATCTCACAACATGTCAAGTAACAAAGGATACATTCAAAGTCAAATGCAGATTGAATTCAAATAAACTATCATAAGTTGCTAAATCAAAATGCCTGAGAACATGGCTTGGCAAACTCTGTTGTGCCTTGTCAAAATAAAAAATAGCCCATTTGTCACTTAAATAAAATAAATATGAGAAACAGAAAAATAGCACATAGTGCCTTTGCTTTGAACAGAAAAATATCTTAAACAGCATTTCCACATGCCAAATGTCTATGATTTGTTGAGAAGCATTGTGGGAAGATTATTTTTAATAAAGAGGAGCATCTCTGCTTTTTCGGTCATGAGTCTATTCCTGTGTTCATCCACGCTCTGGCAGGGCTACGGCTGTGAAACATTTACGACCCAATAGCATGTAGCGGGGCTCCAAGTGAGAGGGTAATCGGCGGAACCCGGTGTGATCCACCACTGACAAAGGCTGGTCATCTAGTCCGATGAATTCAATTATTTTCCTGGTTATTTGCTTAGCCTTCTGACTGTCACGCTCATACGGATGAGTGTTGCCAAGCGTGGGCTGCGTTAACTGCCGTTTTTCTTTGTCTGCCGTGAGCCTCGAAAACTCACCATACTCCGTCAAGTGTTTGTTCTTCAAATGTCAGATCAAGTTTGTTGTTGTCTTTAGCCCGCGGGAGTTTATAACGGCAGGGGATCTAAAACTGTCGTACTCAAACAAGAATTCCCCCTCTACCTTGTCAACGAAGCTGGCTGCCTATCCTCTATTATTGTTATCTAATAAAGAAAAGGACTAAGTGTACTTCCTCCTGTTGGAAGTCTATCCTATTTTTGGTCTCTGAGTAGTCTCGCTATATATAGTTCTGTGGGATTGATATTAAGACCCATCCAATATAGGTCGAAGCTGGAAACAACTCTTTTTTACAACAGCATGGGTTAGCCCACCCCGGGCACCCCTGTTAAGAGGATACCAAGGGCAGACTCACTTACCAGAGGTCTAGAAGTGTGTCCTCCACTCAGGCGCCGTCTCAGATGTGGGTGTTTGCAGGCGGTTAATTTAATCAAGTAGGCTTCTTAATAGTTAATGAATTTTTATTATAGGTTTACAAAAATTAAAAGTCAAATAAAAAAGTTTCAAAGTATCAAAGTCTTAAACTATCAGCCGATAGAGAAAGAAGGGGGTTTCATGAACAACTAGAATGCCCGTGTAAGAGAAGCCCCCGAACACAATATATCAGTGGTATATATAGCCTGAAGCATGGCGTGATAATATGTCATAATACATGATCTGACCACCTAAGCAAATAGAAAAATAGCACAAAAGTTCACACAGATGTCATGGCCCAGCTGGCGTAACAGCTGTTCACAAAGGGTGGTTTCCATACTAGTTGTTGTTGTTTGTGGTTAACACTTGATACATAACAAGGCGTTGTCTTCCTGTTAAGTAAAGTGTGACTTCTTACACCTAAAGTGTGATTTCTTACACCTTGAGGTGATAGTTTTAGCACCTTCTGTGGAAAACAGGTGTTGTTTTGGGTATTACTTAACATTTACTTTGCAGCTGTGTCTTTACAAAAAGCAGTAAACAGGTGTGACATGTCAGAACAGGCGAATAGCTGTAATGGTTAAATAAGCATTTCTTTTGCAGAATAATGAATGAATGATTAATACACACCATACAACAGTTGTGTTGAAGCCTTTTAACGTGCTTCCCCCGCGAGGTATTTTTTCATTGCATGTGTTGCAGGATGCAAACTTTACATCACTCTCACAGATCTTATAAAAGCTCCACATGGCAGACATGTTTGTTGTTGTGGTTTGCCGCTGCGCACCTGTGCAGTGTGAAGGAAAGGGGGAGGGGACACTTCTCTGCACAGAGAGCCTCTGCCGGCTGCAAAGTATGAGCTACAGGACAGGTGATCAGTGTATATGATCGGCAATGTAAGGCATTGATCGGCGAACGCCGATCACATACTTTTCCATGGAGATCGGCCGATAATGATCAGTGGTCGATCGATCGGAGCACCATTAATATATATATATATATATATATATATATATACAGTGAAGAAAATAAGTATTTGAACACCCTGCTATTTTGCAAGTTCTCCCACTTAGAAATCATGGAGGAGTCTGGAATTTCCATGGAAGGTGCATGTCCACTGTATGAGAGATAACCTAAAAAGAAAAATCCAGAAATCACAATCTATGATTTTTTAACAATGTATTCGTGTGATACAGCTGAAAATAAGTATTTGAACACCTGTCTATCAGCTAGAATTCTGACCCTCAAAGACCTGTTAGTCCGCCTTTAAAAGTCCTCCTCCACTCCACTGTATTATCCTGAATCAGATGCACCTGTATGAGGTCGTTAGCTGCATAAAGACACCTGTCCACCCCATACAATCAGTAAGACCCAAACAGTCAGCATGGCTAAGAGCAAAGAGCTGTCCAAAGACACCAGAGACAAAATTGTACAACTCCACAAGGCTGGAAAGGGCTACGGAGAAATTGCAAAGCAGCTTGGTGAAAAAAGGTTTATTTTTTTTATTTTTTTTTATTTATTCAGTTCATTTCCGACATGGTCGCATTCACAGAAATTCATTTGACATTCAGAGCAAAATCACATCCTTTTGCATGCCGGAAAGGGCGACGGAAAAAAGCATTATGCTTATCCAGATCCGTCCCCTAATTTGAACACAGATAATTTTACATCCAACCTCGTTTCTTCCCTTTTTTTTTTGTCCCTTTTTTTTTTTTTTTTTGTGATGTGTTCTCGTCTGCAGTCATTGTTCCTGTTGTTACTCCTCCTCACAGTCTTTTTCTTCCGTATTTCCTCGGGCTTTCTTTTCCAGTCGTTGTTTACGTTCCTCCAACTCTCCAAACGTAAAGTTCGTTCAATGAAGAGTTGACTTGAGATCTGTATGTGTGTAAAAATGTACTCCTCGTTTTGTCCTTAAATTGTTTCAGATTATCTGACTGTTGTGTCTCTTCGTCAAGGCTGTTCCAGAGGTTCATGGCTCTATGCACAGTACTATGTTTGCCAACGTTTGATATGACCCTATTTGGTCTAAACACATTATTATGTCTGAATTCATAGGGATTTTGATTGTATGTGAAACGTTTTTGTTTTCGATGTGGTAGTTTTTTTGATGCAGCCCTAAATGCGTGTATTTGTGTGTTGTAGTGTATTATTTCTTGCAGTTTTAGGTATTTTGACTTCTCAAATAAATCGTTTGTGTGTGTGTTGTATGGTACTTTATGTAAAATTCTTATAGCTTTTTTTTGTTGTTTAAATAGTGGTTCAAGATACGTTTTGTAGTTATTACCCCATATTTCGGAGCAGTAGTTTAAGTGCGATGCTATGAGTGAAGAATAGATTGTTTTAAGTGATTTGGTATGTAGGATTTGTTGAAGCTTCCATAGGATGTAACTGCTTTTGGCAACTTTGTTTTTAACTATTTGTATATGTTTTTTCCAGGTCAGCTTGTCGTCCATCCACACTCCTAGTACCCTATATTCTTTTACTTGTTCTATTATTTCCATGTTTAGTTTCAGTCTTATATCTACCATTTTATTTCTCTTTTCGAAATTAATGAATTTTGTTTTACTGACGTTTAGGGCTAATTTGTTTACATCTAACAAAGTTTGAATTTTTAATAGTTCCTCATTTGTTGACTCTATTAGAGTGTTAATGTCTTTGCCTGTGCATAGAATGGTTGTGTCATCTGCAAACAACGTTAGTTTGAGGCAATTTGAGACTTTGAAAATGTCGTTTATGTATAGAATGAACAGTTTTGGCCCTAAAATTGAACCCTGTGGAACACCACATTGTATAGTTTGGCATTTTGATATGTGTTCTTCAAAGTCAACATATTGTTTCCTATTTGTCATATAGCCTTTAATCCATTTTAAGGCGTTGTACTTTATTCCGTAATTTTGAAGTTTTTGTTCAAGAATATCGTGATTAATTGTGTCAAAGGCTTTTTTTAGGTCCAGAAAAATTCCGAATACAAATAGTTTTTTTTCTAATGCTTCTCTTATATTCTCCGTGATGTCAATTATAGCCATTGCTGTTGAACGTCCTTTTCTAAATCCATATTGTCCTTCATGTAGTATATTATTGTCTTCTATAAATTTGTCGAGTCTGTTCATGAACAGTTTTTCTAGAATTTTTGATAATTGTGGTAATATTGATATAGGTCGATAATTAGTAAAATTCCATTTTTCTCCACCCTTGTAAATCGGTTTGATTTTTGCAATTTTCATCTTTTCTGGGAAAACACCATTCTTGAATGAGAGATTACTTATATGTGTTAATGGCGGGGTTATTTCAGCTGTTACGGTTTTTATTAGACTCATAGTTAGATTATTAACGTCTCTGGATTTTTTTGAGGTAAAGGTAGTGATTATTCTCTCCACCTCTGCTTCTGTTACTTCTTCAAGTACAAGGTACTTATCAATGTCTTTCTTCTCATTGTCATAATGGTTCCATTTAAGTGTTGGGTGTTTATTTATTCCTTTCTCTGTGTTTTTTCCAGTATTTATGAAAAAACTGTTGAGTTCTTGTGCTATTATGTTTTTATTGTATTCTTTTACATTGTTTATTATAAAATGGTCTACATTTTTTTCTTTGCATTTGCGCATGGTTATATTGTTTATTATTTCCCACAACTTTTTGTTTTTGTTTTTATTCTCTTTTAATTGTTTTTCATAATATTCTCTTTTTTTTCTCTCAGTAAATTATTAACTTTGTTTCTGTATTTTTTGTAACGTAGTTCTGCTTTTAATGTTTTTTCTGTTATATATTTTTTATATAATATGTTTTTCTTTTTGCATACGTTGGCTATTTTTTTATTAATCCATGGTACATTGTTTATTTTACTTGTGGTTGTTATGTGTTTCAAAGGGCAGCATTTATCGTATATTGTCGTTATTGTGTCTGTAAATGTGTCATATGCTACGTTCACGTCTTCTTCCTTGAAAACACTCTCCCACGTCTCTCTTTTTATCTGTTGTTTAAAGTTTTCTAGTTGTTTTTCTCCTTCCAGTCTCCTGTATGTCTGTGTGTTATGATTTTCACGGTTCTTCTTGTCTTTTGTGTTTAGTATCATAAATATTGGTAAATGATCTGAAATGTCATTTATTAATATACCACTCTTTACATCTGTGTTTTGTATGTTTGTGAAGATGTTATCTATCAGTGTTGAGCTGTGTTTATTAATTCTAGGTTGGTTGCGTTATGAGAGGTTTTAATCCATTTGTGTACAAGCAATTGGTGAAGTCTTCAATGTGTGTATTTTTTAAAGGATTTAAAATGTTTATATTGAAGTCTCCACATATCAGTAATCTCTTATTTTTAATTTCTTCTATCATTTTAGTTAATTTCTCATTAAATATGTCTATTTTACAGTCAGGTGCACGATATAAACAACAGATTATTATCTTACGTCCCTCTGGACTTGTAATTTTCACTGTTATACATTCCATTACTTCTTCCACAGTTAAACTCAAAGACTCCATAATCTCCATCTCAATATTTTCTTTTATGAATAGTGCTACCCCTCCTCCTGGCTTATATAATCTGTTCTTATAGACAAATTTATATCCTTTTATCATAAAATCCATGCCTTTTTTTTCTGTCATCCAGGTTTCTGATAGTGCTATTATATCAAACCTATACAAAGTAGAGATGTAATCCTTAATGTCTTCAAAATTTGCATACATACTGCGACAATTACAGTGAACAAGTGACAGACCTTTTTCCTTCTTATTTTCCACTTTGAAGTCATTCTCTGTGTAGTAATGGCAGTTCGTGTATTGTTTCCAATGTGAAAAGTTATTTGGGTCCACTTCGTCTACTTGATTAATCTCCCGTTGTTGATGTTGATGATGTTGTGGATGATTTTTAGTGGTTCTGTCCATATCCATGATTTTTATCAGTGTTCTTGGCTTTTAGGTACCTCATTCGTATTTTTCCAGGTCTTCCATCCTTTGGAGTAGAACGGGTTTTCCATTTTCTCCTCCTAGGGGTGTAATGTAAATCCTGCAGCCTCTGGTCCAAGTTTTCACAATTTTCCCTCCTTTCTTCAGTTGGCGTGCTTTCCATGCGATACTTGCATTCTGCTTCGTCAGGTTCTCGTTCATAAACACCATCGTTCCCGCCAGTTTTCTTCCTTGTTTCATTATTTCAGATTTATATTTCACGTTGGTGAATGTAATTTTCACATCTCTGGTGTCTTTGCGTTTTGGCAGCAGCTGGCAGTAGTTGATGTTGTCTGGGTTCACTTCAATACCTTTCGAGTCCAGGTAATCAATCACCTGTTCTTCAATCGATTTTTCGTCTTCGATGGTCGGATCCTCTGTTTGTCTTGTTGCACTGGCGTAGCTCCTTGGCCTTATCTTTAGGCCCGTGATGATGACATCCTTTTCTCTTTCTTTTCTTTCCAAATCTTCAACCCTCGCATCCAGCGTTTTTATCTTTTCAACATTCTTTGCATTTTCTTCTTTCAGTACCTTGACATCATTCTCCAGTATTTTCAATGATTTCTCCAAGGCATTCGTCATGTTCTCCATCTTCATCTCCATCTTCGTAGATATTTCCTCTCCTAAGGACGTGAAATCCTGTCTCATGTCCTTAATCATGTCCTTAATCATTTCTTAAGCTCTTCTTTGAGGAGCTTAAAGTTCTCTTCCATTTTTGGTGGCATTTTCTGGGCCCAGTTTTCTCTCTCTTCAGATGCAGCTGGTCGCTGCTCACTGGTAATCAAGGTCGCGTTATCAGACGGGAGTATAGCTTTCCCAGAGCTCTGAAAAAGCACGTCTGCTCTCTTCCTTGGCTCAGGAAGAACTGTCCACTGTTGGAGCAATCATTAGAAAATGGAAAAAGCTAAACATGCCTCACAATCTCAATCGGAGTGGAGCCCCATGCAAGATATCACCTCGTGGGGTCTCAATGATGCTAAGAAAGGTGAGGAATCAGCCCAGGACTACACGGCAGGACATGGTCAATGACCTGAAAAGAGCTGGGACCACTGTTTCCATAGTCACTGTTGGTAATACACTAAGACGTTGTTACGGTGAAATTTACGGTTACCTCGTCTTTGACTTGAAAACACACTCTGTGGTGATAAATGATGAAGACCAGACAGGAGAGATGATGAAGTAATAAAAAATGATCTAATCTAAACTAAATAAAAAAGGTACAAAGCGGGATAGACAAAGCAGTGGTCTCCCCTGGCCAGAGGAGAGGGCGCGAAGAAGAAGAAGGGCCCAAAAGTTCCTTTCACACACATTTATACCCCACTGTCCAGCCTCCCCCCTTCCACAGACAACAAAGAAGAGACCAGGGGGGGAAGGTCAGTCTGCCGGAGGTAACACCTCCGATGTCGGGGTGAAAGTTAGATGTGTGTGGGTGTGTGAGTGAGTGTGTGTGTAGGTGAGTGAGTGTGTGTGTATGTGTATATGATGTGTGTGTGTGTGTATGTGATGTCTGGGGTGGGTTTGGACGTGCTCTGGCCTTCGAGATTAAACTGAGGCCAACTGACATTCCTTTAGAGAAGCTGTATCATGGGAGTATGGGTCCACTGACTTTGCAGGAGGAGGAAAAGACATCAGACAGGCGGGGAAAGTTACAAATTGGGGTATTAAGTTGAATGAGATCAAAAAGCAAATATATGAGTATACATAGTTAATCAATTTTGCCACCACAATCCACCCTTTTTGGACAAAGTCCAACACAAAAAAAGAAGCAAAATTAATTAGTAAAATGTTTAACCTTAGCAAAGCACAGTCCAAACTCATAAAACTTAATTAAACAAAGTTAGTGTAACTTTAGCTCAACCCCTCGTAGTCCATTGGACAAACAATGGTGACCGGGAAAGGCTTGTGATCGGTATTCCTCCCACGACGTCCTCAAGGTTGGATTTCAATGTTTCAACAGACCATATGCCTCGTAAAAAAGGTCAGCTTTGTGACCCCTTGAGGTCTTTTCCTTTTCATTCGATTGCAACTTTCAAAGCAAACAAAAGGCTCCACAAAGCACTGCTCCCAATCCGGAGGACAGGAAACGCTCCCTGGCACTGCTCCCGAAGAGAAGAAACAGCTCTTGAAAGCGCACCTCCTTACTGCGGTTCCTCAATCAGTGGTGATGTTGGTTCTTCCTCCGTTGGACCAGTCGCCTCAAGATCAGGGTCGGCTGGTGTTGGCACCTTCCCGCAGTGTGATGCGTGAATCCATGTGGCTCGCTCTGCGACCTTTTCCGTCTCGCGTTGTGCATGATCACAAAGTCACCTGGAAGAATGTCATGGAGGTTCTCGGTGGTAGTCAGTGGGAGGGCCGCTCGTACTCTGGACCTGTTGAGAGTAAGAATCGTGGAGAGTTGTGCACAGTATTTTATCAAACTGTCGTCCTGGAGAGCTGTCTCAGCCCAGGACGAAACAGAGGGGGATAGACCCACATTGGGTGGCCGCCCAAAAAAAGATTTCAAAGGGTGAAAGTTTAGATTTCGGATGGACCTGTTGTCTCATCTGTAGGAGGGCAAGCGGTAAAGCTTTGATCCAGTTCAGCCCTCCATGCACTTGTTTAACCTGTTTTTCAGAGTACCGTTAGCTCCTTCTACAGCCCCAGCGGACTCAGGGTGATAGCTGCAGTGTTTTCTAAGATCCATGTCTAATCTTAGCCCTAACTCTGTTATCACCTGGCTGACAAAATGTGTGCCATTATCAGAAGAGATTTTGTATGGAATGCCCCACCTAGGAATGATGTCTGTTAGCAGTGCTTTGGCTACTGCCGTGGCTGTCTGGTGTTTGGTTGGAAAGGCCTCAATCCATTTAGAGAACATGTCTATGATGACCAAACAGTGCTTCTTTCCCTCACATGGTGTTAGCTCAACAAAATCCATCTGCAGGTGATGAAAAGGCATGGATGGCTGAGGATGGGCTGTCTGGCTAGTCAGTGGTTTCTTTCTGCCTGGGTTGTTTTTAGCACAGATCATACATTTCTGACAAAACTTGGCTGCAAAGGAAGAAAATCTCTTTGTGTACCACACTGTCTGAACAGCAGATACCATACCACCCTTTGACACATGGGCTTGACCGTGTGTCAATTTAGCATAAGCAGGGAAAAGAGCAGTCGGTAGGCAAGGTTTTGAATCGGGGCCATACCAAACCCCATTCACCTGGTGACAGTCTGAGGCCTGCCATTTGCGGCGGTCAGCTGGTGTGACAGAGGCGGAGAGTTCGGACAGAGAAGTACATGTAGTCACGCTCCACACTTTCCGTCTGACTTGCATGTCTTCTCAAGATGAATGCATACAATTGGGAGACATGGAAATGTGAGAAAGCCAAATAAGTTTAACCAAATAAATAAATGTTATTTATTTAAATTGTTTGTTTTATTTTTCTTTGCTATCTCTTATTTATGAAGGAGAAATCTTATTCTATCCTTTATTTATTCTGAATAATGTTAACACTCCACACCTAATAACATAACCTAATTATTGCTATAGAGCTGAATTTGTCAGTTCATTAATTTCTAAATTGGTGGCAAAAGTGTCTCCTATTCTGTGTCTGAACCAGAGTTAAGCAGGATTATTAGCCCTTTTAAGGTTAGACAGAATTAAAGTTAAGTTGAGTCGAACAATCATATTGTCTTTTGCTCTCTGCATTTATCCCATTCGTAGGAGTGCCAAGCCATAGCACGGTTTGGAGAGCTTCCTTAAATGCTCGGAAGTTACTTAACTTTAAACTATCTCATTTATATCTATCAATTATTAAGAATTTCAGGAGGACCCTCTTTAAATCTTAGGCGACCCAGATTGGGCCACCAACCCAATATTGAGAACTTTAATTTTACTCTTAAAAATGTCTAAACCCAGTGGAGGACCCTCTTTAAATCTTAGGCGACCCAGATTGGGCCACCAACCCAATGTTGTGAACTTTTATTTTACTCTTAAAAATGTCTAAACCCAGTGAAAGTGTTTTATGGTCTCGCACGCTATGTGCTGGTGGGGGAAGAAAATAGTTGGAGGGTTGTGAGGTATATCATTTTCCTGTGATAAAATATAAATCAAAAATCAGAGGGGCGTTGGCCCTCTCCCTTCCCTTTTTTTTTTTTTTACGTAAGAATACATTTGGATTCTTAAAACCATTTGATAAATATCATTGGAAAATCACTTATCTGATCATTTTGGATCTGTCTCCGTTTTCCTCTCTCTTGTGTCCGCTTGCTTTTGTGCCATCCAGCCTCCTCCTCCTCAGCCATAAAGGTCAAAGCCAGGGTCAACTGTACGCTCCTTTTGGAAATTTGAAGATCTGTCCCCACTTTTGCAGTTGGATTGGAAGTCTCTGTAGTCTCTGGAATAGATATTAGGTTAGAACATCCACAATATGTCATATTGTCACGTGTCTATTTCAATCTATTTCCCCTTTGCTTCCCAGTTATAGTTATGGACAATACTTCCCTTTAATTCTCATTCTTCATCAAAGAAGCAGTGACCAGGCATGACGGCTGAAGGAGGCAGGATCGGAGTCGAAAAGGCGGTGGCATTTTCTGTTAGGAAACACTCAGAAACAGAAAGAGAGGAAAACATTAAGAATGAAACGAATCATTTAAAATATCCCTTTTCTTTAGTTGGATTTGATTCATCTCCTTTGAGTATACAGCCAGCGACCTGTATATTGGAAAAAACAACACAATAACAACAACTAAGACGAAGACATAGACAAGTGCACACAACAACGAGTATACACATACAACAACAAAAACATGGACACTGAACATGAACAGTAAGGTCAGTCATGGTCAAAGCCAGTCATTCCACTGAACGTGGTATTATATATTAAAAATGTCGTTTGGTGTTTTTAAACACCCAGAAAAATAACCTTTAAAACCTGGTAAACTAAATGGCCCAGTTGTCGCTCACTTAATGATCCTCGAGACGGGAAGCCAAAAGACCCGACCCAAACCTCAAGTTTATCGCATGATTTTGGTCCATATTTAGTTTTCATTTGTTGTATTAACGTGGGGGTCCCAGTCCACAGCATCTCTAGCCGGTACCACGCTATGTACTTTACCCATCTTACGCGCTCCGACAATATCTCAACAACTGCTGATCAGACAGACCGCCGAGCGGTAAAACACAAACCTCTCCACCCGAGTTACCGAGAAGGAAGAAATAAAACAAAACAATAATCCCTCCTATTAAATACTCCTTCCCGATAAGCGGGGAGACCTCTCAATAGCCGTAGGCCAGAGACAAGCACACACACACACACCAAACAGCCGCTACCTTTGGAGGAAACAAAGACGGCGCTCTCAACAGCTAATATCAGTAGATGCTCTTAAAAGAAACAAGTACGCCGACACGCCAGAGACAAACACACCTCTCATCAGCTAATACCAGTAGATGCTCTTAAAAGAAACAAGTACGCCGATACGCCAGAGACAAACACACTTCACATATCTGCCAGAGCACGTAACCGATAAAGAACAGACCCGCGGACTGGAACACCCAAATTTCAACCGCACAGTACAGCAGAGACAATAGGAAAAAGGAGAAAACAAAAGGGTATCGGTCAAAAATGTCAAAATGTAAACTTGGTTGAGGCTGCAGTCCTCAATCTCCATCTCAATTTTCCTGAAATTGAGTAAAAACAAAAGGGTAAAAGAAGAATCGTTCAGAAATAATCAAAGAAGAAAAAAACTTGTGAGTTCAAAAAAAATCATGGCCAATAAAAGAATAAAAAAAATAAAAACTTCAGCTCCAAAAGCTGAGGCAACAGAGGGCTCTTTCTTCAACGGATGTAGCCATTATTTGCATTGTGGGGGTCTCCCCTCAACAAGAAAATAAAAGGAATGAAAAGCAAACAAAAACAAACCCATTAGTAACACTATTTTCCTCCCTTTTGTTTGTCTTTCTCATAAAGGCAAAAGCAGTGCAAATAAATGTGTTTTCTGTGTGAAGTTACGGTGGTCCTGTGTTTCAGCTCATAGTTTTGAACGTGAGTGTGTGACTATATGTCTGGTCTGTCTGCTTACAGCTCACCTTCTTTTAAGTGTATCTCAAAGCGTGTGAGAGAATAAATGAAAACAAAATAATCTAGTGTACAGTCAGAAAATAGAGGGGTTAGTATTGTCCTATCGAAGGAGAAGCTTGTTGGCTATTTTCTAGTTGTCCCCCCCCATGCCAAAGTTCAACTACCACCAAAGGCTGTGGTGGACTTCATGCGAACTTGGTATCCTCGTAGCTTTGTGAAACAGTGTCTTTTTTGGTGAAGATGTTCCAGCAGACATGTGATCAGTCTGCAGTTGCTGCCCATCATTCAGGCAGTAATCGTGGTGTTCAACCCTCAACTCATTGGTGGGGGAGTGTCCAACCAACTCCGACGCCCACAGGTTCTCAGTCTTTGATGATGGGGCAGGATGTGTTCATCTCAGCATTGGCATGCGGCCCATTCCGTAGACGATGAAGAGTTGACTTGGGACTGAGCGAGTCATTTTGTTGCAGCATTGCTTTGCTGAATGGGAGAGTTGAGTCCTTTGATAGTCGATTTCCTTCTGAAGCTTGGTCCTTTGTATGATGTTGACATTTCATTAGCATAAGAGTTGGAGGTGATTTCATTCATTAAGAGCTTTCATTGAAGATATCATTTCTTCAGGGAGAACCGCAAAGCCAACAGAAACTAACAATAAAATAATAAAAAATTATAATGATAACAGTAATATTAAAATAAAATAAAATGAAATACTGTAATCATCTGTGTGTGTGTTTGAGTGTTGCAATGGCTTTGCACTATTCTGCAGGCAGAGGGAAAGGTGAGAAGCCACAACATTGTTAGTTTTGGCAATCTATGTATTAATAGCAGACCGTATTACAAGTATGTAGTGTCTTAATCATGTGACCTTTCACTAAACTGGCCAATGAGGGGCGCTACGCCTGGATAGTGTGTGTGTGTGTGTGTATGTGTTGTGTATGTGTGTGTGTGTGTGTGTGACACAAGTCCGTACGTTCAGCTGAGAAAAAAAAACCAAAGTGCACGGAAAACACAGCAGCCGACCCTCGTCCAAAATGAAAGCATTAAAGTCAAACAACCAAAGGGAGAAATCTGATTCAAAAAATAAATAAATAGATAAATAAATAAATAAAACAAAAGGTAAAACTCACCGAAAGCTTGCCGGTTTCATGATCCGAGTTCACATCATACCGAGAATGTATATGCGCATTGCATATAGTATTTGTTTATTGGATTTTTCATCATATTTAGGAACTCATTTTCTATAAATAGTACTAACTTATCCAATAATATCTCACTGATATCTTCATCAGTCTGTTTGATCCCCATTATTAGTGTTTTACTCCCTGTAGTCTTCACTACAGTTTATTGGATTAGGTTAGGTTTAGGGTTTTAATCCATTTTGGTCTCAGTGCAGAGGTGAACTCGGTATACGTGTTACGAGGCCGAGCAAACACCCAATCAGACCAGTCAAGTCAAAAATGTAACAGAATTTATTGAGACCAAAAATGAAGGTAGTCGCAGTCCAGGAGCCAACCGTGGAGGCAGCAGGGCAGAGTCTGGAGGTGAATCAATATCTGTGCAGATGAGAGGTAAGTATTAGCAGGTGAAACCCAAGGCTAAAACTTCAGGAGCCAGAAAGTACAAACACTAGGAATTGAGCCAAAAAACAAAGGTACCACGTAGGATAACTGACGATCTGGCGTCGAGTGGAGGAGAAGACCAGGTTATATACTGGAGCCTGTTGGTGGTGATGAGCTGCAGGTGAGTAACGAGCTCCAGCTGCAGTGCCGACTCCTCCC
This sequence comes from Gouania willdenowi, assembly GCF_900634775.1. Taxonomy (NCBI): domain Eukaryota; kingdom Metazoa; phylum Chordata; class Actinopteri; order Blenniiformes; family Gobiesocidae; genus Gouania; species Gouania willdenowi. The sequence continues at coordinate 33,083,339 of NC_041060.1, forward strand.
CACTCCACACCAACAAGGACAGACAGGAACAAGAGGGAGGGAAAAACAGAGGACACAGGAGGGAGGAGCCACCAAATCATGACAGTACCCCCCCTCTAACGGACGCCTCCTGGCAGCCGCCTGGATCCGTCAGGACGGGCAGCATGGAACCCACGTACCAGGTCAGCATCCAAGATCCAGGAACGGGGAACCCACGACCTCTCCTCTGGGCCATACCCCTCCCAATCAACCAGGTACTGCAGTCCCCTACCACGGCGCCGTACGTCCAGCAACCTACGCACAGTATACGCAGGCTGGGCATCAACGACCCGGGTGGGAGGAGGGGGAACGGCCGGAGGGCAAAGGTCACTCGTTAGTACTGGCTTAATCTGTGACACATGAAACGTAGGATGCACACATAGCGAAGAAGGCGATTTCAGACGAATCGCCGTGGGACTGATTATCCTCTCAATCCTGAAGGGACCCAGGAAGCGGGGGGAGAGTTTGCGACTATCCGTCTTCAATGGAATGTCTTTGCTGGAGAGCCACACTTCCTGACCTATCTGATATTGAGGGGCATCAACTCTGTGCCTGTCCGCCCTTGCTTTAGTACGAAGAGCCGTCCTTAGAAGAGCTGCCCTGGTACGATGCCAGACGTTTTTGCAACGTTGCATGTGATGTTGGATGGACGGAACGGCAAGCTCCTGCTCCTGTTCAGGAAACAAGGGAGGTTGGTAACCAAGTGAAGCCTCAAAAGGGGACAAACCTGTGGCACTTGAAACCAAGGAGTTGTGGGAATATTCGACCCAGGGTAGGTACACACTCCAAGTAGCAGTATTAGAGGCAACCACACAACGGAGTGCCGATTCCAGATCTTGATTTGTTCTCTCCGTCTGCCCATTAGTCTGCGGGTGGAAACCTGATGAGAGACTGACCTCGGCACCTAGTGACAGACAAAAAGCTTTCCAAACATGGGATGTAAACTGTGATCCACGGTCGGAAACAATATCTGTAGGTATTCCATGCAGACGAACAACATTACTAACCAGTAAATCAGCAGTTTCCTTTGATGTGGGAAGCTTGGGCAGGGCAACAAAATGTGCAGCCTTGGAAAACCGATCTACTATCGTTAGAATGGTGGTTTTACCTTGTGAGAGAGGTAAGCCAGTCACAAAATCCACTGCAATATGCGACCAGGGTCTAGACGGAACAGGCAGGGGTTGAAGGAGTCCAGATGGGGGACGGTGACTGGACTTCCCACGAGCACACACTTGACAGGCTGTGACATACGATCGTGTGTCCTTTTCTATGGAGGGCCACCAGAAGAAGCGACGAAGTAGTGAAAGGGTACGGTTGACACCCGGGTGGCAGGAAAAGCGACTGTCATGTGTCCACTGCAGCACTTTTGAACGGGCTGAATCTGGGACAAACATCTTGCCAGGAGGGCCTTGGCCTGGATCTGGCTGTGTGCGCTGGGCCTCTTCTATGAGGTTCCTTATCTCCCAGGTAACTGCTGCAACAACTTGGGCTGGGGCCAAAATGGGGTCAGATTCACATTGGGGTTCTTCTGTAGAGAATTGTCTGGACAGAGAGTCTGGTTTGATGTTCTTAGATCCAGGACGATAAGTAAGAACAAAGTTGAAGCGACTAAAAAACATTGCCCAGCGTGCTTGACGAGGGTTTAAACGTTTAGCAGATTGAATGTATGCTCAATTTTTATGGTCCGTCCAAACTAAAAAAGGTTGTTCAGCCCCCTCCAACCAATGTCTCCATTCTTCTAATGCCATTTTAACAGCTAGTAACTCACGGTCGCCAACGTCGTAGTTTCGTTCAGCAGGGGACAACCGGCGTGAGAAGAAGGCACATGGATGAACGAGTCCCTCTGCACCAGACCTCTGAGAGAGAACAGCACCCACCCCGGAGTCAGACACATCCACCTCTACAATGAACTGCTTCGTGGAGTCAGGGCTCTTCAGTACTGGTGCAGACGTAAACAGGTTCTTTAGGCGATTAAAGGCTGAGTCAGCTTCAGGGGACCAGGAGAACTGCAGGGATGGAGAGGTGAGTTTGGTTAACGGAGAAGCAACACGACTGAAGTCCTTAATAAATCGGCGATAAAAATTGGCAAAGCCCAAAAATCTCTGGAGCTGTTTTCTGGTTCTTGGTACAGGCCACTCAACCACTGCTTTGACTTTTTCAGGATCTGCTTCGACTTGACCACTCTTTATAATAAATCCCAGAAAACTGACCTTAGTGGCATGGAATACACACTTCTCCGCCTTCACAAAAAGTTTGTTCCCCAACAGTCTTTGCAGTACTCGTCGAACGTGGTCATGATGCTCGGCCTGGGTCTGTGAAAAGATCAGGATATCGTCCAAATAGACAAAAACAAAACGATTAAGAAAGTCTCTTAGTACATCATTGATGAGGGACTGAAAAACTGCGGGGGCGTTTGTGAGTCCAAAAGGCATCACCTGGTACTCAAAGTGTCCCATGGGTGTTTTAAAGGCAGTTTTCCACTCATGCCCTTCCTTTATGCGCACCAAATGATATGCATTTCTGAGGTCCAACTTAGTAAACACGGTGGCACCTTGAAGTGGGGTGAATGCAGAATCTAGAAGAGGCAAGGGGTATTTGTTCTTGATTGTAATGTTATTAAGGCCCCGAAAATCAATACAAGGTCTCAAAGATCTGTCTTTCTTAGGGACAAAGAAAAAACCAGCACCAAGGGGAGATTTAGACGGACGAATAAGTCCCGCAGCCAGGGATTCTGCAATGTATTTCTCCATGGCCTCCCGTTCTGGCTTGGATACATTGTAGAGTCTGCTTGATGGAAGCTGTGCCCCCGGAATGAGGTCGATGGCGCAATCATATGGTCTATGTGGTGGGAGAGACACAGCTTTGGACTTACTGAATACTTCCTGCAGGTCATGATATACTTCAGGAATGTTTGTCAGATCTGGACCATTCTCAGCATCACCGGCAACAGTAAATCCTTCTAGTGGAGGCAGGGCAGAAAGCAAACAATTAGAATGACATAAGTTCCCCCAACTAGTCACACGCCCTTCCTTCCAATCAATGGTGGGTTGTGCTGAACCAACCAAGGATGACCCAGAATCAAGGGCGTAGTGGGTGCTGAGAGTATATAAAATTGTATCTGTTCTCTATGATTCCCAGACAGGACTAAATTTACCGGCGCAGTCTTGTGAGTTACTCGGGCCAGTAACCTACCATCCAGCGCCAGTGTGGAAACAGGGGCGCTCAGAGTCTCCAGCTCGATGCCAGCCTGAAGTGCCACCTGCTGGTCCAAGAAATTATCTTCTGCACCAGAATCAATCAGGGCCAGTAGGGGAATAGACAGGGTATTAACACACAAAGAGGCCTGGATCTGAAAACGTACTGGAGTCTTAACGGTGGGAACAGGTTGGCTCATCTGTACCCCCACACTTACGGATGAGCCCGGTCTTTTGGCCGTGTGGGACAGCTGGCCAGGAAATGTCCTGATTTGCCACAATAGAGGCACTCACCGGCTTGCCGGCGACGTTGCAACTCTTCTGGAGTCAAATGGGCTCAGCCTAACTGCATAGGTTCTGGACCATCAATTTGGTCCACTTCAAAGCAAATTGGCTGACGACTGGGTCGAATTGGGGGAGATAAAGCAGTAGTATGGGTTGAAGAGCGGGCAGAGTTGTCTCTGTCCTTGCGCCGTGCTCTGATACGATTGTCAATCTTGTTAGCCAAAGAAATCAAAGATTCTAAATCGTCCGGTTCATCACGGGACATCAATTCATCTTTGATTTGATCACTCAAACCCTTGGTGAAAGCAGCACGTAAGGCTTGTTCTGTCCAATCGACTTCGGCTTTCAGAGTCCAAAAATCAATTGAATAATCAGAAACGGAACGTTGGCCTTGGGACAGGGACATTAACTTAGCAGAGGCATCAGACCGGTAATCAGGATGATCAAACACCTGCTTAATCTCTTTCACAAAGTCCCTGTAGCGAACCTCATGCATAGCAGTATTTGAAAATCTTGCTTCAGCCCACTTGAGTGCCCTTCCCCTCATTAGTCCACACATGTACTGAATCCGGCTTATATCAGAGGAAAATGAACTTGGTCGTTGATTAAATACTGTAGAGCATTGGAACAAAAATCCTCGACACAACTCTGACTGACCTGCAAAATGTTCAGGGTCTGAAATGGCAGGCTCTCTGGGTCCAGGTCCTTGCTCGACTTGTTGCGGAGATGGAGGGGTTGGCTGGGCGGGTTGGGCCGAGGCATTTGACTGCAGGGAAAGCCACGCTGAAATCTGTTCAGTGAGGACGGTTACCTGTTGGGAGAGCTGCTGATTAGAAGCATGTAGAGCTAGAATACTCTGTTCATGTTGTCCAAGTAATCTTCCTTGATGAGAGAGAGCTTGTTGTATTGTTGGTGTGTCTTGATTGTCTGTTGGGTCCATCTTTGGCCAGATCGTTCTGTTACGAGGCCGAGCAAACACCCAATCAGACCAGTCAAGTCAAAAATGTAACAGAATTTATTGAGACCAAAAATGAAGGTAGTCGCAGTCCAGGAGCCAACCGTGGAGGCAGCAGGGCAGAGTCTGGAGGTGAATCAATATCTGTGCAGATGAGAGGTAAGTATTAGCAGGTGAAACCCAAGGCTAAAACTTCAGGAGCCAGAAAGTACAAACACTAGGAATTGAGCCAAAAAAACAAAGGTACCACGTAGGATAACTGACGATCTGGCGTCGAGTGGAGGAGAAGACCAGGTTATATACTGGAGCCTGTTGGTGGTGATGAGCTGCAGGTGAGTAACGAGCTCCAGCTGCAGTGCCGACTCCTCCCCACTCCACACCAACAAGGACAGACAGGAACAAGAGGGAGGGAAAAACAGAGGACACAGGAGGGAGGAGCCACCCTCCTGTGTCGGAAACTTTGGTTGCCTGTCTATTCTATGGTCAGGACCTCACAGGTTGTCCGTGGAGGTGCCTGAACAAAATCAAAGTAAATAATGACCAGCCGTCCTAGATGCCTGAACAAAAATAACCGGAGCCCGAAGAAAAATATAGGGAACTTATAGCATTAAAAAGCAAAGAACTTCAACCATTTGAGCCTTTCTCATTTCAGTCTTTTCACTGCGTCAAAGCACAGAACAACTGAAGGGGGAGAGAGCCTCCAGAATGATGAAAATCAATACAATACTCGACTGGTTACCTGTCTATCAACACAGAGCGAATATATACATATATATAAAGGCAGCTTTACCTTAGTAGTCCGAATTGGTGCTTGAGGATCTACCGATGGTTCGTGATCCAGTCTCTGTCGAGAGGCAGACCACCGCGGGGCAGACTCGGAGTCCCATACCATTAAAAGCTGGCTTTAGGGTTTTAAGCGCGTCCGCTCTCCGGTACCGGTCCGCGGTAGAAGCCCCTCAGAGCAGAAGATGGATCCTGTTACAGTGACGCCAATTGTTACGGTGAAATTTACGGTTACCTCGTCTTTGACTTGAAAACACACTCTGTGGTGATAAATGATGAAGACCAGACAGGAGAGATGATGAAGTAATAAAAAATGATTTAATCTAAACTAAATAAAAAAGGTACAAAGCGGGATAGACAAAGCAGTGGTCTCCCCTGGCCAGAGGAGAGGGCGCGAAGAAGAAGAAGGGCCCAAAAGTTCCTTTCACACACATTTATGCCCCACTGTCCCACCTCCCCCCTTCCACAGACAACAAAGAAGAGACCAGGGGGGGAAGGTCAGTCTGCCGGAGGTGACACCTCCGATGTCGGGGTGAAAGTTAGATGTGTGTGGGTGTGTGAGTGAGTGTGTGTGTAGGTGAGTGAGTGTGTGTGTATGTGTATATGATGTGTGTGTGTGTGTATGTGATGTCTGGGGTGGGTTTGGACGTGCTCTGGCCTTCGAGATTAAACTGAGGCCACCTGACATTCCTTTAGAGAAGCTGTATCATGGGAGTATGGGTCCACTGACTTTGCAGGAGGAGGAAAAGACATCAGACAGGCGGGGAAAGTTACAAATTGGGGTATTAAGTTGAATGAGATCAAAAAGCAAATATATGAGTATACATAATTAATCAATTTTGCCACCACAACGTCATGGTTTGAAATCATGCATGGCACGGAAGGTTCCCCTGCTTAAACCAGCACATGTTAAGGCCCGTCTTAAGTTTGCCAATGACCATTTGGATGATCCAGAGGAGTCATTGGAGAAAGTTTTGTGGTCAGATGAGACCAAGATTGACCTTTTTGGTCATAATTCCACTATGCATATTTGGAGGAAGAAGAATGATGCGTACCATCCCAAGAACACCATCCCTACCGTGAAGGGATGGTGGACAGAATAATCACAGAGGTGGACAGAATAATCACAACCTGTACCTCAAAAAAATCCAGAGACACTAATAATCTAACTATGAGTCTAATAAAAACCATAACAGCTGAAATAACCCCGCCATTAACACATATAAGTAATCTATCATTCAAGAATGGGGTTTTCCCAGAAAAGATGAAAATTGCAAAAATCAGACCGATTTACAAGGGTGGAGAAAAATGGAATTTCACTAATTATCGACCTATATCGATATTACCACAATTATCAAAAATTCTGGAAAAACTGTTTATGAACAGACTCGACAAATTTATAGAAGACAATAATATACTACATGAAGGACAATATGGATTTAGAAAAGGACGTTCAACAGCAATGGCTATAATTGACATCACGGAGAATATAAGAGAAGCATTAGAAAAAAAACTATTTGTATTCGGAATTTTTCTGGACCTAAAAAAAGCCTTTGACACAATTAATCATGATATTCTTGAACAAAAACTTCAAAATTACGGAATAAAGTACAACGCCTTAAAATGGATTCAAAGCTATATGACAAATAGGAAACAATATGTTGACTTTGAAGAATACACATCAAAATGCCAAACCATACAATGTGGTGTGCCACAGGGTTCAATTTTAGGGCCAAAACTGTTCATTCTATACATAAACGACATTTTCAAAGTCTCACATTGCCTCAAACTAACGTTGTTTGCAGATGACACAACCATTCTATGCTCAGGCAAAGACATTAAAACTCTAATAGAGTCAACAAATGAAGAACTATTAAAAATTCAAACTTGGTTAGATGTAAATAAACTAGCCCTAAACGTCAGTAAAACAAAATTCATTAATTTCAGAAAGAGAAAAAAAACGGGAGATATAAGACTGAAACTAAACATGGAAATAATAGAAGAAGTAAAAGAATATAGGGTACTCGGAGTGTGGATGGACGACAAGCTGACCTGGAAAAAACATATACAAATAGTTAAAAACAAAGTTGCCAAAAGCAGTTACATCCTATGGAAACTTCAACAAATCCTACACACCAAATCACTTAAAACAATCTATTCTTCACTCATAGCATCGCACTTAAATTACTGCTCCGAAATATGGGGTAATAACTACAAAACGTATCTTGAACCACTATTTAAACAACAAAAATAGCTATAAGAATTTTACATAAAGTACCACACAACACACACACAAACGAATTATTTGAGAAGTCAAAATACCTAAAACTGCAAGAAATAATACACTACAACACACAAATACACGCATTTAGGGCTTCATCAAAAATACTACCACATCGAATACAAAAACGTTTCACATACAATCAAAATTCCTATGAATTCAGACATAATAATGTGTTCAGACCAAACAGGGTCATATCAAACGTTGGCAAACATAGTACTGTGCATAGAGCCATGAACCTCTGGAACAGCCTTGACGCAGAGACACAACAGTCCATTAATCTGATACGATTTAAGGAGAAAACGAGGAGTACATTTCTACATGCATACAGATCTCAAGTCAACTCTTCATTGAACTCTACAGCGACGACATGGAACTCATTAACTGGTCATTGCTCTGTCTCTCCCTGCTGACAGTTGAAGATGTGGAGGACATCTATCTGCTAGGAGTCATGATCTTTGGCCTGCTAATGATGGGGGTATGTGTATGTGCATGTGCCTTCCGGATGGATCGTAAGCTGAGGCGACTTTCAGAGGATATGAAGGTACTCCGAAAGAAGAAGAACTTTACGTTTGGAGAGTTGGAGGAACGTAAACAACGACTGGAAAAGAAAACCCGAGGAGATACGGAGAAAAAGGACAGTGAAGAGGAGTAACAACAGGAACAATGACTGTAGACGAGAACACATCACATAAAAAAGGACAAAAAAAAAAAAAAAAAGGGAAGAAACGAGGTTGGATGTAAAATTATCTGTGTTTAAATTAGGGGACGGATCTGGATAAGCATAATGCTTTTTTCCGTCGCCCTTTCCGACATGTAAAAGGACAAAAAAATAATAATAATAATGATGTGATTTTGCTCTGAATGTCAAATGAATTTCTGTGAATGCAACCATGTCGGAAATGAACTGAATAAATAGAAAAATAAATAAAAAAAATAAAAGCATGGGGGTGGTAGCATCATGCTTTGGGGGTTTTTTTCTGCTCATGGGACAGGACGACTGTACTGTATTAAGGAGAGGATGACTGTGGATCAGGTGGTAGAGGGTCGTCTTCTGATCGAGAGGTTGGGGGTTCGATCCCAGTACCTGACCATGTGTCGAAGTGTCCTTGGGCAAGACACTGAACCCTAAGTTGCTCCCAGTGGTCGACTAGCGCCTTGCATGGCAGTCCTGTCCCACTGGTGTGTGAATGTGAGAGTGATTGGGTGAATGAGCTGATATGTAAAGTGCTTTGAGACTGCTTCAGTGTGGTGATAAAGCGCTATATAAATCAAGTCCATTTATTTATTTACTGCAGCCATGTATTGTGAGATATTGGCCAAAAACCTCCTTCCCTCAGTCAGATCATTGAAGATGAGTCGTGGCTGGATCTTCCAACATGACAATGACCCAAAGCACACAGCCAGGAAAACCAAGGAGTGGCTTCGTAAGAAGCATATCAAGGTTCTGGAGTGGCCTAGCCAGTCTCCAGACCTAAATCCAATTGGAAATCTTTGGAGGGAGCTGAAAGTTCGTGTTACTCAGCGACAGCCCAGAAAGCTGACTGATCTAGAGAAGATCTGTGTGGAGGAGTGGGCCAAAATCCCTCCTGCAGTCTGTGCAAACCTGGTGAAGAACTACAGGAAACGTTTGACCTCTGTAATTGCAAACAAAGGCTACTCTACCAAATATTAACGTTGGTGTTCAAATACTTATTTTCAGCTGTATCACACGAATAAATTGTTAAAAAATCATAGATTGTGATTTCTGGATTTTTCTTTTTAGGTTATCTCTCATACAGTGGACATGCACCATGAAAATTCCAGACCCCTCCATGATTTCTAAGTGGGAGAACTTGCACCCATCTCCATTTGTTTGAAGAACCGCAAAAGGTTTATTCACTAAAAAGTGACTTTCTGACCAAAGGACTTTTTGCTGCTTGCTTATGCATATTCATGAGTGGGCGTGACTATACACCGACTTGCCTGCGAGGCTCATGAATGACTCGCTCTGAGGCAGATCAGTGATCACCAAAGCGATTTTCTCGTGCTATTCACACACTGTTGTTATTGTTTTCAGCCCAAAAACTGTGCATTACAGTAAAACACATGGATATTTAAGCAGCTATTTTGTGAGTTCATCTCAAGTAAGGTTCTCTTACCCAGTGATAGCTTCACATATGTCAGCGAAGCCTGGAATACAACTTAATGGCTTGATCACTGCATAAGCACTGCAGATGCTCATGAGGGTATAGTGGACTTTGAGATTCTGTATGGGACGGCAACTGCGAATCACATGCCTGTCTCTGTTACACTAAATACAGAGAGTCTACCAGCTATAACAGTTAATGATAACCTAACTAGTGATGGGAAAGTAGAGTGGGCAAAGCTCACAGAGTGTGATCTACAGTACTATTGTTATCTGACAGAAAAGAATCTTGGGAATATTCCCATTCCTTACAATGTTTAATGTGTGTAAGATGTATGATTTAGTTGTGGCTGGACTAAAAGACTCAAGCACACCATTTTGTAAAAGAAGTGTTAAATAAAATGCCCGACCCGGATGGAATGAGCATGTGAGGAAACACCACCAGCAGGCTAAAGTGGCTTTTACAAGCTCGGTAGCTGCAGGTAAACCAAGGATTGCACCTGTATTTGACCATAAAAAACAGATGGATGAACAATTTGAATATGCTGTGCAGTACATAAAAAGGACAGAGCACAATCTGAGGGCTGACCCTTTAGCCTAAACTGTTGCAAAATAATGTGCAAGACTTTTGGAAAGAGGTCCAGGTTATGAATGCTTCTTAAGTTCCTCTACCATCTACTGTTGAAGGAGTCACTGGGCCTGATAATGTTGTGGAGCTGTGGAGAAAGCATTACAGTGATGTATTCAATTGTGTAAAAAGTAAAAACTTTAGTATTGGTGATGTACCCCCTGACAATGTGGTCATCACTACTGAGGAGGTAACTGAAGCCATTAGCAAACTATCAATTGGTAAATCTTGCTCAGATCAAATCACAGCAGAGCACTTAAAATTTGCCAGTTATAGAGTTATGGTATTACTTGCTTTATGTTTTACTGCAATGTTAACACATGGTATATTGCCCAGCTCTATGCTGTCTGTTGTACTTGTACCTGTAGTGAAGGTTAAAACAGGGAAAAGATCCAGTATTTACAACTACAGGCCAGTTGCATTGGCCTGTGTGATATCAAAGGTCTTTGAAATTGTACTCATGGATAGATTTAAGAAATATGTTATCACCACTGATGAGCAATTTGGTTTTAAAAGTCAACATGGAACTGATATGTGCATCTATGCCCTGAAAGAGGCTGTGAAGAAGTACCGAGGGCAGAACTCCACCATGTTTATGTGCTTCTTGGATGCCTCTAAAGCATTTGATCGCATCAACCATGGCAAACTGTTTGAAAAATTGCAAGAGCAAGGGGTTCCTCCCTACCTAATCCGGGCCCTAGGTTTTTGGTACATGCATCAAACAATACAGGTTAGATGGGGAAGTGCAACATCAAGTCCTTTTTTTTTTTTACTAATGAGGTGAGACAGGGTGGGATCTTGTCACCCATGCTTTTTAACCTTTACATGGACGATCTCTCCCAAAGATTGAAAAACTTTGATACCGGCTGTATGATAGGGGAAAACCTGTTTAACCATCTACTTTACGCTGATGACCTGGTCATTATGTCACCCTACTCTCTGCATGCCTGCAGCAACTGCTCAAAATGTGTACTGAATATGGTGAACAATATGACATCAAGTTTAACCCTAAAAAGAGTGTTCTTATGATTGTGAGGACTAAGGAGCAGCGTAAGGCTGTATTTCCCATGTTCCACTTGTCAGAAGGGGAGCTGGTGGTTGTGGAAAAAGTAAAATACCTCTGTCACGTCATCAAGAGTGACCTTTCTGATAATGATGACATTCAGAGGCAGTACTGTAAATTGTATGCATAAGCTAACATGCTGGCGCGAAAATGTTGTATGTGTACAGCAAATGTAAAAATAGCTTTGTTTAAAGCCTACTGCACACTGCCCACTAGTGGTGCTGCTACACAAAGGCTAAATTCCATAAGCTACATGTAGCATACAACGATGCTTTCAGGATTCTTTTGAAAGTCCCTCACTGGGAAAGTGCCAGTCTGCTGTCTGGGCAGAATAATGTGACCACATTAAATGCTGTAATAAGAAATGTTGTTTACAAATGTATGATAAGGCTTATGGACTCACATAATGAAATCATAACTGCTCTTATGCGGACTGACCAGAGCAGTATCAGGTACAGCTCGGAGCTCTGGAGGCACTGGAGAAAGTGCTTATATGATCTATAATAGTGATATTCTCTGCTACGTTTGTCTGTCTGTCTTTTTAAATGTTTTTTTATGGACCTTTGTGAGTCTGAAATAAAAGTTGATTGACTGATGGATTGTAGCATTCGAAAGGGGTATATTTGCAGGTGCAAAGTAAAATAGTATGTGCAATTTCCCCGATTTAATTCTATGAGACATGTGCATAATGAATGTGTTTGTTCTTTTTTTTTTACTCATTTTTATATTTTGTTTGTTTGGTGTATTTTTCTGTAATGTATGTTTTTTGGAGTCATTATGTGTATTATTGTACCTTTCAGTTGTGCTTTTTTTTAATTAACTCAGTGTATTCCAAAGCTAGTTGGTGATATTTTTTACAAAGAATAACTGTGCTGTTGATGAAGCTACTGTTAGTGAATTGCTAGACAAATTGTGTCACTCTAATCCTCTTACTGCAGCTCTTGGTCCAGATGGTCCTTTCTCTTCAAAGTATAAGAAAGAAAAAAGTCAGGATTTCAAAGGCCTTTTTAGAATCAGCCGAATAGGAATAGAATCAGTCCAAATAGGTTTAAGACTGAGGACAAAGTAATACATTTAATTAATTGTTGAAATATGTTTCTATCTGCAGAGTGGAATCACCATTCAGCGAACCATTCGTTGTCTCATCGACCATCTGGGAGAAGATGCAAGTGCCTTGATCAAGGACTTTCAAGTTAATAAAATAAAGTATTTTAACAGTGTTGTTTTGAAGTTATAACTAAAAATATGGCTGGTTGTGCGAGAAAATTTATTTGGTAACATTACTCATAGTTTACAGTTAAAAGTTTCATGCTTTTGTGCACTTGGGGACCTCACTGTCAGTGTAGACTGCAATATGGGCAGACGCGGGTTTGCACTGAAAGCAGTAAATGCACACTTTACATAGGAGCCAAACAGTCTTCTTATTTGCAGGTTTGGCAGCAACACGATAGTCTATAAACTACTATAGCAGCGCTGATTGATTGCTGTCTATGCGGCCGTCTGTGTTTTCACAGCGCTACGAGAAACTAAGGATGACTTCTTAAGTTCATTTCAGACGCGTCCTCTCTCAGGTGTCAGGAAGCAGGTACAAAACGTTCTTTCATCCAAATGCATGAAAGCCTCATATAAGCAGCAGAGAGTCTGTGAGTATCTTCTCCCCTCTCACTCCGCCCACCTTGCTCTGTCCCAGGGGACAGGCTGCTGTTCTGTGGGGAAGGGGGTGTGGCCAAGACATGGGGGAGAGAAGCGTGGCTCAAATCAATGTATTTTCAGCTCCAAATGAGTGGATAAAATTATCTGATTTAGGTAATTATCGGAATTATCTGTGCGATGTAATTTTTCCACAATATTAGCCAATATTATCATGCATCCCTTGTTCCAACTGATTCAGACATTTGCATCCACATACAGCCCCTCTTGGTAATGTCAAGGTGCACCCAAGGCTGCATTGCATGTGTAAAACAGTTGGGAATGCTCAGTATGTATCAGTGTCCTTGTCTGGTAACATGCAGCCTGAAAGTGAGCTCTAATCATTTGTCTTTACAATTTGTTTAGGTTGCTGCTGGTGACCCTGTCAGAGCTAAAACTCTGATATGTGAACACATTAAATGTGTTAAATGAATCTGGCTTCAATTTATCACTTCACCATCTGCACCATTGTTTTCCTACATCTCCAAAATGTCCATTTGCCTTGCTTAGCGTTAGTGCACCAGTGCGCACCCTTTATTTTTATGTCACAATCTTTGCATGATAAGTGTCGTGCACATCTTTCAGGCCCCATTTTGGACGTACACTACGGTTATAAATCAGGCCCCAGATATATTTTAATATTCCCCAAAACCACACTCGAAACTACATAAAATATAAATTCAATTTTAAATAATAATAATAATGCATTGGATTGTATACAGTGCTTTATCATAGACACTCAAAGTGCTTTACAGAATTAAATTACTAAGTTTAGTTTTTGGTTTGTTTTTTTTATGCAGTCAAACCTTTAAGAAATGAGATATTTCATCCTAATTGTGTTCTATTTGTATGTTATACAGGGAACAGCAGAGAAAACTGTACCCGAGGAACTAAAAACTGAAAGCCTGAGAATCTCCACTTTCCAGGAGCCAGATGCTGCTAAATCTGGAGTATCCACCTAAACCTTGGTCTTTCAAATACTTTTTGCTGGACTAGACTTGCTACACCAAAAACCAACTGCCAATTTCATGACACTCAAAAATAAGCTTCTTGCCTAAGCGAGCGAGTCCACCTATGGACGGTTTTAGTTCCTGTTCAATGACTTGAATTTCTAGACTTGTTGACACTTGTAAAAGAGCTGTGGAGCTCACACCTACTAACAAGTTCATTGTTCTTTAGTATCTGTCATTGTAGGCATCAGATGTCGGTGGAGTTTCTGATCAATGTTTTCACTGTTATAGGGATCCTCCACTGTTTTTGCAAATGTTGTCTAAAATATTAGATGTGTGCTTATTAGAAAATCTATTCCTAAACAAAAACACATTATTTTGCACAATATTAGTTTTGTTAACTTTTAGAAATGGGACTATCATTTTAAAAACTGTATTACATCTTGAAATCACGTGATTGATGATGTCACATCACAGCCCCATTTTCCTGTAAACATCCCATTGAGGGAAGCATTCAGCCTGATTTTTAGATCATTTAGCAGATTTTTCACTCAAATTCAAATTTGTGCTACTTTTGGTTGCTCTAAATCAAGAAAAGTTAAAGATGTTGATGTAAACCTCTGTTTTACCGAAAGAGGATAAAAACAGTTGTGAACCAAAAAATAATCTAGACCACAGGAGGTGACAGTTCCAACTCTAAGGTTTGGTAGGAGTGAAACAGAGAAGAACAGCTCAGTGCATGGCTGACTCACTCTGGTGACTCAAGTTAGTCTGGTCTCCATTATTTTTTTGGGCCACAACTGTTTTTATCATCTTTTGGTAAAACAGAGGTTTACATTGACATCTTCACCTTTTCTTGATTTAGAGGAACCAAAAGTAGCACAAGTTGGCATTTGACTGAAAAAGCTGCTAAATGATCTAAAAATTAGGCTGAATGCTTCACTCATACAGAAAGTAATGGAATGTAACAGGCAAATGGGACTGTTTGATATCTTAAATCATGAGATTTTAAAATGGCGGAATAAAGGTTTTAAAACGGTAAAGTAGTCCCATTTTTCAAAATTAATAAAATGAATGTACTGCAAAGTAATGCATTAGTTAAGCATAGATCTTCTAATTTCTAAGATTTTCAGCCACATTTGTAAAAACAGTGAAGGATCCCTTTAAGGTTTTATCAGCTGCAGGTCAGAATTAAAATTTTTGAAATTGTTGAAATGTTCTTATATGCTTCCTAAAATCAAAAAAAAAATAAAAATGTTATGCACTTTGTTTACATTTGCTAAAGACACTACTCAGATCTTGTATTCAGCACTTTTAAGATCAGGTCAAAGATTACTCTGATCTATTGTAGTTGTATTGTATATAAACTGTAACATAAACTTGAGTGGATGAATTCATCCAAATCAATTTCTAAATATATACATTTACATTTTACTTTATTTAATTAAGTATGACGTAGTTAAAAACTGACTGTTTTTTAAGTTTGTCAAACTCAGGGAATCGGTAAAAATACCAGAGGTGCCAAACACCAGCTCCTGGTTGACAGAACAGTTTCTAGAGACTGCAGAACACTAACCTGAGCACTGCCTGGATTGATTACAAGAAAGCCTATGATTCAATGCCTCATACTTGGATCGTTGAATGCTTGGAGCTATACAACATAAACAGGACTCTAAGAGCCTTCATTGCAAACTCGATGAGGTTGTGGAAAACCCCCCTTGAGGCCAATGGCAAGCCACTTGCGCAAGTTTCCATCAAATGCGGCATATGCCAAGGAGACGCCCTGTCCCCACTGCTATTCTGCATAGGCCTGAACCCCCTCAGCCAAATAATCAACAAGACTGGCTATGGATACCGACTCAGGAACGGGGCCACCATCAGTGACCTCCTCTACATAGATGACATCAAGCTGTACGCTAAGAATGAGCGAGACATAGACTCACTGATCCATACCACCCGGATCTACAGCGCAAACATTGGAATGTCATTCGGACGAGAGAAGTATTGTCGGAGAGTGAGAAAGAGAGGGAAGGTAGTCCACACAGAAGGGGTCTCACTCCCAGAAGGAACAATAGCAGACATTGAGGACATTTACAAGTACCTTGGAATCCCACAGGCAAATGGCAACCTCGAAGAGGTGACAAGGAAAGCGGCTACGGCCAAATACCTCCAACAAGTAAGGCATGTCCTAATAAGCCAGCTCAATGGCAAAAAAAAGTCCTGGGCGATAAACAGCTACGCCCTGCCAGTAATCAGATACCCAGCAGGAATAATAAGCTGGCCAAAGGATGAGATACAGAGCACAGATGTTAAGACACGAAAGCTCCTAACCATGTATGGAGGGTTCCACTATCCAGGATGAAACATCCAAGACCCATAAGTACATCAAGGACAAGGCTCCAACAGATGATGTGCTCAGTGAATGTCTCAGACAATTGGGAACAGAAGATGAGGTGCTGGAGGTTCCATCATGGGAGGACAAGCCCCTACACGGGATGTACCACCGAAACACAACTGAAGTGGCGGGTATCAGAAAATCCTACCAATGGCTAGACAAAGCTGGACTGAAGGACAGCACAGAGGCACTCATCATGGCTGCACAGGAGCAGGCCTTGAGTACCAGAGCACTAGAGGCCCAGATCTACCACACCAGACAAGACCTCAGGTGTAGACTGTGAAAAGAAGCCCCTGAGACAATCCAGCACATAACTGCAGGGTGTAAGATGCAAACCAACTGGACATTGTGGTGGTGGACAAAGAGCAGAGGAAAGCCGTTGTGGTTGACATAGCAATACCGAGTGACTGCAACATCAGGAAAAAGGAACATGAGAAACTAGAAAAATACCAGGGGCTCACAGAAGAGCTGGAGAAGGCCTGGAGGGTGAAGGCATCAGTGGTGCCCGTGGTCGTCGGGGCAGTTGGGGCAGTGACCCCCACCTGGAAGAGTGGCTACAGCAGATCCCAGGAAATACATCAGACATCTCGGTCCAGAAAAGTGCAGTGCTAGGAACAGCAAAGATACTGCGCAGAACCCTCAAGCTCCCAGGCCTCTCTCCCGAGCTTGAAGAAAAAAGAGGCCGCCCGCGGTGGGTGAGGAAGAGTTTATATATATAAATATGGGAGGAGTTTGGTGAAGCCATGGAGAACGACTTCCGGACGGCTTCGAAGAGATTCTGGACCACTATCCGGCGTCTCAGGAGGGGGAAGCAGTGCACCGTCAACACTATGTATGGTGCGGATGGTGCGCTGCTGACCTCGACTCGAGACGTTGTGGATCGATGGGGGGAATACTTCGAAGACCTCCTCAATCCCACCGACACGCCTTCCAATCAGGAAGCAGGGCCCAGGGACCCGAGAGTGGGCTCTCCTATCTCTGGGGCTGAGGTTGCCGAGGTGGTTAAAAAGCTCCTCGGTGGCAGGGCTCCGGGGGTGGATGAGATCCGCCCGGAGTTCCTCAAGGCCCTGGATGTTGTGGGGCTGTCATGGCTGACACGACTCTGCAACATCGCGTGGACATCGAGGGCAGTGCCTCTGGATTGGCAGACCAGGGTGGTGGTCCCCCTTTTTAAGAAGGGGGACCGGAGGGTGTGTTCCAATTATAGAGGGATCACACTCCTCAGCCTCCCCGGTAAGGTCTATTCAGGGGTAATGGAGAGGAGGGTCCGCCGGATAGTTGAACCTCGGATTCAGGAGGAGCAATGTGGTTTTCGTCCTGGCCGTGGAACTGTGGACCAGCTCTACACCCTCAGCAGGGTCCTTGAGGGGTCATGGGAATTTGCCTAACCAGTCCACATGTGTTTTGTGGACCTGGAAAAGGCATTTGACCGTGTCCCTCGGGGATTCCTGTGGGGGGTCCTCCGGGAGTATGGGGTATCGAACCTCCTGATAGGAGCTGTTCGTTCCCTGTATGACCGGAGTCAGAGTCTGGTCCGCATTGCCGGCAGTAAGTCGAAATCGTTTCCGGTGAGGGTTGGACTCCGCCAGGGCTGCCCTTTGTCACTGATTCTGTTCATAACTTTTATGGACAGAATTTCTAGGCGCAGTCAGGGCGTTGAGGGGGTCCGGTTCGGGGGCCTCAGTATTGCATCACTGCTTTTTGCAGATGATGTGGTCCTGTTGGCTCCAACATACCGTGACCTTCAACTCTCACTGGATCGGTTCGCAGCCGAGTGTGAAGCGGCCGGAATGAGAATCAGCACCTCCAAATACGAGTCCATGGTTCTCAACCGGAAAAAGGTGGAGTGCCTTCTCCGTGTTGGAGATGAGGTTCTGCCCCAGGTGGAGGAGTTCAAGTACCTCGGGGTCTTGTTCACGAGTGAGGGAAGGATGGAGCGAGAGATCGACAGGCGGATTGGTGCGGCGTCTGCAGTGATGCGGAGTCTAGCACGTTCTTTGCTCCGACTCCGAAGGAGGTGCTCCCGCGATTCCATTACAGAGAAAGGGAAACCCAGCGCACTGGCCTATTTTGCGGCTAGACTAAATGACAAGTCCGCCGCTTATTTGATATGCATGTCGTCATGTTAAATAACTGACGTTTAGCCTGGCGGGGGGGGCAACAAAAGCCACCGTCATGCATAACCAGACCAAATACATGACAACGTCATCATAGCTTAGCTTGCAGGTGCAACTGCTAAGATAACAGCAACAACATCTGTCATCTGCACTGTCAATCAATGTAGTTAACTGTTGCTCACTGTTCCTCTTGCCATGCATGACAAGCTGGATGGCGAGTAGAAATGCACCAAACTCTTACAGACCTCTTGCCGATACTTTACGATTCATCACTTAAAAATTAACGTAGCTTTTTACAACTTACCCGGACACATGACTCGCGTCATAACTTGCATTGTTTAACATAAAGTGATCCCAGACTTGAAGTTTTTATTTTCTTAGGTCTACCTGCTCCTGCCATGTTCCACCAAGTATGTCATTCCCATTGACTGTTAAATATTCGGTCATTCCTCACCAAACACCTGCTTTCACTCTCGTTCTTATCTGCCTTTTTTTCCCCCAAACTTTATTAAAATTGTCAACGTTCTGATCTGCCTTGCTCTGCTCTGCTCTGCTGCAGTCGACGAGCCGACTGCAGCTGACGAGTTGCGCAACTGGTGACCACATATGATGCCATAATCCCGCCACACAATGAATCGATGACTAAATTAGCTGCCAACTTATTTAATCATCGAATTTTATCGATTTTATCGATTCATTGTTGCAGCCCTAGTCCGAATATAAAGAAAGTAAGTGATAAAAATATTATATTGAACACTTCAGTGAGATACAGTGTACTGTCCTTAATAAACTGTACCTACAACAAACAGCATTGAAGCTATAGAATTCCAAGTTAAACAAATTCACTATGTGGTCTGATGTAAATACTCATGTTAGTACCCTTAGCAGTGGCCTGATGTGAATAAACTGATATTAGTACACCAAGCAGTGGCCTGACATGAATGTACTGATATTATTAGCAGGCCTGGTATCAAATCAAATCAAATCAAAGTTTATTTCTATAGCACTTTCAACAACGTTCAGGTTGACCAAAGTGCTTCACAACTGTGAAAAACTCACAAAACAGATAATACAAAACAATACAGAGCAAGAATCATCAGAAAGGGACGAAGTCAAAAACACGCCAAAACCATATAGTAACAAAATTATTACAAGAATATAAAACCGCTAAAGACAAAATATCAAAGTGCCAAAAATCAAAAAGCCTGTTTAAATAAATGGGTCTTGAGTTTGGTTTTGAACAGCGGCAGGTCAGAGATGGAGCGTAACTCTGGGGGAAGATTATTCCACAATGTTGGACCTGCATCTGAAAAAGACCGGTCCCCCCATTGCTTGTATCTGGACCGAGGCACCTCCAGCAGATGTTGACCAGCAGAACGTAAAGCTCTGCTGGGCTGGTGGAGTTTTAGAAGCTCAGACAGATAAGATGGTGCAAGACCATTCAGGGCTTTAAAAACAATGAACAAAATAAAGCTAGTACACTAAGCAGTGGCCTGATATGAATATAGCCTACTGATATTATTAGCTGTGATCTGATATGAACAAATTGAAGCTAGTACACTTAGCAGTGGCCTGATGTGAATAAACTGAAGCTAGTACACTTAGCAGTGGCCTGATGTGAATAAACTGAAGCTAGTACACTTAGCAGTGGCCTGATGTGAATACAGTTGTTACACTTATCTGTAGTCTGATATTAATAAACGTACACTTAGCAGAACCTGATATGAACAAACTGAAGCTAGTACACTTAGCAGTGCCCTGATGTGAATAAACTGATGTTAGTATGCTACACTTATCTACCCAGATAGCACACATACGTCTTGCCGACGTCTTCCCGACGGATCAAGCTCCATCGCCGAGACGTCGCATGGAGAGCGTTTGCTCATTGGCAAGACATCGCCGAGACGTCAGCCTTTGATCGAAAACGACCACCGCCCGACGTCTCTGCGATCAATGAAAGCAGGGGCACCTGCGACCAGGCGTTCCATATATTTAGCCTATAAATGATTAATTAATACGACCTTTATTCATTTAGGTCGGGCCTTTTGAACTAGGTGGGCGAGCCTATAATATTCTACAAACCAATATTCTTACATAACAAATACATCAATAAATCATAATCCCTGTGTGGTGCATGTAGCTACAATTAAGAGGCAAAAGTCAAGTTTAAAAACTTTAATTCATGCTTCAACTCAGTTTCAGGTAAAAAAAAACAGTACAGTCAATAATAAATAAAACAGAACAGCCATCAATAATAAAATGTATTAGAAATGATTGATCACCCATTCATTAGTTCCCCGCTCCTCATTTCATCTGCAGAGGCTGAGAACCATAGACATATATAAAAATATTTTTATATATGTCTATGCTGAGAACTCCAGGCTTGCTTCACTGAGCGCTTCCATTTCAGCCTGTGTCCACACAGGCTGTGTGGCACCGATGCTGCAAGGAAAAAAAAAACAAGAGTTAGGCGAAAACCTAAAATGTAACATTTCTCTTCAAGAAACAAACATGTAGCCTATACATTTCTGTGTGGTCAGTAGAGCTAATGATTTTTAAACCATTATGAAATGTCAGGATTGGATTGAAGCAGTAGCCTAGCTAGTGGACACGAATACACGCAACGCGTCACAACGGCAGATAGTCCACTCAGCTGTTTCTTTTGAAAAACTTACGAATTTTTACAGTTAAAAAAAAACAACATTAACATAATAATAATTGATTTAATATGTCTTTCTTTCGTAAGGGACCATGGTATAAGCGAGATAATGCCAAGGTGTCCACAATCAGAAACGAATGGAAGATGCGGAGGAGTGAACTGTCTGTAACCCATAATTAACTATGGCTTTAATAAACATTCATGAGCCCCAAAATGCTATTTAAATAGTGATACTATGCTGCCATTTTCCCCCATTGTAAATATAAAAAACTATCAGCAACTAAAGGGTTAACATTTTCCCTAACATGATTGACACAGCTCTTGACCAATGAGCTGCTGTAAAACGGCGCATTGCCCCGCCTTTTTTTTCCTTTCCAATAGCGCTGTTGTCAAGCAGGCCTCTATCTCTTAGCTCCTGCAACACGAGCACAGAAGGCACTGTCAAAAACGGACTTTAAAAACTAAGAAAAAGGTACGAATTTAACATCAACAACAGAGATAAACATTATACCTTGTGTATTTAGGTAGGAAAAAACGGAACATTAAGCCTAGAAATTCATTATTTTTCCTTCTGCACTTTTGGTTTGTAGACAGTGAAGGCATTGAGGCGACGCCATTTTCTGCCTCTTGTCTTTTCCTATCGGCAGATTGGTGAGCATTTTGTTGTTCATGTTTAAGGTTAAAATGTATATTGCTCATATTGAGATGCTGAGAAATGTTTAATTATCAGAAGGATTTACTTTATTTATGTTTATATGGTTATTTACTGCTATTTTAATGCATTTCATTGTATCTTTGATTTGAATTGAGAATGTACAAGTAATTATATGTAAAACAGAAAACAATATTTAAAAAGGGGAATGTATCATGCAATAATACATTATAATTTCAGTATTCAGCGTTTTATTTAAAAATACAAAGATCATTAATGTTACAAGAAATAAGTTACAGTCAAAACGGATTGTGAAAATGATTTTATTTGTACACTTATGTTATTTATGACACTGTGTCTGACAGGTCAGGTTTTTTTGTTGGGAGGACCTGTTATTTGATGGCGAGCCACCCGTTGGGACGAACTGGTTGATTGGATCCTCTGCTACACGGTGCAGTGTGGTAGGCCCCCTGCAACAAAAACCCCTTACACGCCCTTGTCACTTGCTGCCCATTTCCCACACACACACATTTCCCCTGGAACTTTTACATTGGACTGAACGGAACTTATAAGGACTTTGCGACTACAAACACATCTTCATGAGCAGGAAGTGAACTTGGAGTGGAGTGGAGCAATTCAACCAACTAAGGGTTTTGTTGTGTAAAATTGTGATGAAAATTGATTTTTGTGATTCAACCAGTTTTAGTTTTGAAAGACACTGTGAATGTGAATTAGATGGGTGCACCCAGGTAAGAATTTGAGATTACTGTGATTGTGAAACAGCTGTTTCTTTGAACTTTTGGTACCAAGAAAAGGATTATTTTCATTTAACAAGATTACTTTTATTTTAATACGAGCCGGCATTTAAAACTTTTAAACCCTTTGTCTGAGTCTCATTTATCTTACTGCTCCTGTAAGTAGCTGAACCTTCTGGTCCAAAATTAAGAATAATATATCATTTTAAATTACATTTGGTTTAAATTCTTGCCTATATAGTAACAAAAGTGTTACATGTCCAACGTGAAGCAAACCGTTTTAGTTGCCGTTAAGGCGGTTATGTTCAGTTTCAGTCTCCTCTGATGCTTAACTATGTAGAAACCACAATGATTTCGGAACAAGAGACATGACGACCGTAACTTAACCTATACATATGCAATAAGGTCAGAACAGAAATGTCTAAACAATTAGATTTCGGAATATGACAGCCGATCAGCACACTTTTACCTTTTTCCAACCAGATAAGGTCCAATAGAGGAAAAACAAGGACTTAACCTTTCATTGATGTCGTACATCACTCACCGGAAACGTTTAACTTTCACAGAGTAAT